>NC_053035.3:401135223-401438262 GCF_002575655.3 Aegilops tauschii subsp. strangulata
GGCGTGTATAGCGGGCAAACACTTGCTCGCCATGAGCAAATGTCCATATATGCAAAGTCCATGTCGTCACCTTAGGCCCACGTGATCTCAAAGACAGAAAAAATTCCCATATCACGTCTGGAGATGCGTTCACAAGTACTCCGTCCAATTCATTTTACTCCACTTATAAAATTTATCAAACTTTGTAAAATTTAACCAAATTTATATTAAAAACTTCAACATCTACAATACTAAAGATAGACAATATAAAGTAAATTCCATGATGCATCTAATAATAATGATTTGATGTTGCGAATGTTTTTTTTTCAACAGTCTTGGTCAAACTTGATGAAATTTGACTTAATACAAAACTTATATGTGGGAAAAAAGAACGGACGGAGTACGATTTTGTTGTGTCCTTAATTCGTGTTTCTAAAAATGTAAAAATCATAACTGATGGGGAACGAAGCATGAACATTTTTTCGACAGTAGAGTGTAGTGTCAAAAAAAGGTCTTACATTATGGGACGGAGGGAGTACTTCTTAATTAATGGACTGAGCTCTAAATAAAAGCCACGTTCAAAAATCTAGATGCTGACAAAGGGCCAATTTTCTCTTTTTATTTATTTTATCTCAGCTACGCCCTCCTAGTACGACCATTGTTGCCGACACGACAAAGATTGAGTCGAAGGTGGCACCTATAAGACAAGAGCTCTTATTTTGGGGAATTCTATGACAATTTGGGCTTATTTTTTTGTCTGATCTAATTCTCTTTAAAAGGACTGATGTTCTTAAATATTTCGGACAAGTGTAGGTGCACACCTATCAGAAATCATTACTTGCGAGTTGCAAGAGATTGTGCTTATGTTCTTTGTAAAATGTTAATGCCCTGAAGTGTTTAGTTCTGACATGTTTGACTTTGTATTCATCAAATCTGGGATATGCTTCATTGGATATTTGGATGCTGATGATGGTAAATGGTTCTGCATAACTAGAAAACAGACGTCTCACTGGCATTTATGTTAACTAGATGATACCCCGCACGTTGTTGCGGGAACTCTTAGTTGTACGCACGTGATAATATAAATTAAATAACTTTGCTTGCAAAGTCAATACATAATCTTAAGAAGAAAAAATTGTAATGAATACCGCAATTGGAATATAGAACTTACAAAAATGTGAATTATGAGATGAAATTTTCTACTAATTGTAGTGATATGCCATAAGTAATCTCATATGAGTAAACCAATCCTTATATCTACATATTTATTAAGACCTCATCAAAGAACAAAAACTAAAAACGAATATGACCAGTATAGTATTTTGCTATAATTGACGTCGAATTATGCAGCTCTAATGTCACAATGAGAATAAATCAAATCAAGATCATTTGAAAAAGAAGAGTACCAATTTATTTCCTCCTTTTCCTGTCAATACAAAAACCAATTCCTATTTTCTAAAAGTATGGGGTTGTCAAGAGCATGAGAACTTTATATATAGATAAGCACCGAGGTCCAAGTTATACATGTAGTTAAAAACGACAATCACATGCAAGCAATTAACCAATAATCAGATCGACTTGACATACTTTCAGTTCACTGGCGGTTTTTCATGCAAGATACCAACAGAAAAGAGCACTACAGAATAGAGCTCCCTGCAGAATATACTGAAACAAACACATTAATTTAGGCAAGCTGATAAAAATATGATATAATATTATCGATTCCATTTATTATTTACCAGAAATTTGGTAGGTGATCACACATAAGCTGCTAACTGTACACATACTTCCGAGAACCTTACCCTATATGATCTACATATAACCATAAATGATAAAAAAAAATCACTGTTATGCAAAACGATCACAGATCATTTTCTATCAAGGCCTAGACTAC
Organism: Aegilops tauschii subsp. strangulata; assembly: GCF_002575655.3. Lineage (NCBI taxonomy): Eukaryota > Viridiplantae > Streptophyta > Magnoliopsida > Poales > Poaceae > Aegilops > Aegilops tauschii. Next base: position 401,137,097 of record NC_053035.3, read on the forward strand.
ATGACCCATCACCAGTGATATTTGGTAATTACAAATAACCAAGTATCTCATGAGACAACAAATATCACACATGAGCATCAAGTACAGGTATCTTCCAGACCCAAGGTGATTTGTTTCATTTGGCATAAAGCCAAATTTCATTTTAGGTGTGTCCATGCGTACTACTTACGGGTTGGATAGAAACACATAGTACAATAGGGGTTCATCTGCTAGAATTATGACGAAAGTCAAAACAGTTACTTCTAGAATCTTTTTTAGGACTCCTGTATCAGCTTAAACTTTCTCCACTTCTGCATTCATGCTCTCCAGCTATGTCAACAAAGGCAGACTACTTCAATACCAGTAAACAGAGCTGACACCCCAAGTTGTATGTGAAGGGCTCTGACCGTGAAGGGGGTAAATCTTGGATGCCATTCCTCAACTTAATTAAGCTTCTGCTTCACCCATCCTGCAGTCTACAATTGCTAAACAAATACAATATTGGCAGGCTGATAGATAATAGCCACAAAGAGATCCACCAATGGACTGCTGGTGGAAGTAGAGCAAAACTTCTCTGAAACAAAAGCCAGTACACATATCTGAATGAATTATAGCAGAACAGATACTTCAATCCTAATATGTGATGGATAGTTAATTACTGATTCAAGGTCAAGTGACATTTAGATTTGATAATGTAAAAGAAAATAGGGAAAGAATCATGCCTTATGGGATCCCATGTACCTTGCTGACGGGAACATTGCCGCCACTGATAGAGAGGTTCATCTTGCACACTGCGAGGAAATCTCACAACTTCCACCAGCGTTAGTATTTGATCATAGCAGGGAAAATACTTATATGAAAACACAACTGAGCATTGCCCGTCTGGCTGGATAGGTGTGTATCGATGGTGCTCGCAACTGGTATAAACCGGGAAAAAATCGTTCATGAATAAGTCAACCTGAATCATGGACTGTTCTCCATAGTCTGCGCGATAGCAGTACCATACCCATGCATATGTGCATGTTATATCAAGAAAATCAGCAATTCCAATAAGATACTAAACCTATCCAATGGTTTCTCATCGACTTGTCATCAGGAGCTTCCTTGCTGCAAAATCCACACAATAAAATGAAAATCAAACTGGTTCGGTTCTCTCTGAATCAATTGATGCCCGCACGTGGTGGAGAGCCCTAGGACTCGACACTGAAATCAGTAGATGGGTACCTTCACAATTGGCAGTGGAATCAGACTGGACATCAGCCGGATGGTTTCCTGCAAACGGGGTCCTGCCGGAGGGCCGTAAAATGAGGTCTCGGCCGCCGTGCCGAATGCAGATGAGAGCCGGGCCACCGGTCCTGCCGAAGAGGCGTCTGACGGGAGCCTGTCCGCCGGGCCGAACGAAGAGGGGAGCCGGGACAATGGTCCTGCCTGAGGAGGCTCCTGAGGCGGTGGTCGGCGCGGAAGGCAGAGGAGGCGTCGGTTGCCGCGAGTTGAAGTTGGAGGTCGAGCGGCGGTAGGCGCGGGTGGTGCCGCGCGCGGCGCAGGAGGCGGAAGAGCGCCTTGGGGGAGGAGGCGTGCGCGGAGGGGAGCCCCGGGACCGGGAGGGGGCTCGGCGGCGAGAGGTGGAGCGGCAGGGAGGGGTCGAGGGGGGTGGAGGCGAGCGCGGTGGAGAAGAGGTACGTGGAAGAGATCGACGGATGGGCTTGTGTTGGGCTCCCTTTATCCATTATTACACCGACTCGTCGTGTACACACCACAGAGGCCTCTTCGGTTACCAGATTTCTTTTAAAACAAATGCTGACGTGGTGAGCTGCACAAAGATTAAAAAACAGCAATTGATGAGGTGGCAAGGCTGCTGAGGTGGATAGGCTGCATGTCAAGAAAAATAGGTAGTGGGGATGAACTATTTAAGTATTCTAGATTCTAGATTTGATATAGGTTATCAGGTATGTGCTGTAGAGCATACCATTTTTCTCAAAAAATCGGTCATATGCGATGTAAACCAGAATTCATGGTAGAACTATTGTAGAATGCATGTATTTTAGATTGGATGACTGAAATATTCATCAGAAAATATGGATCCAAAGTTGACGCCATTATATTGATGATGATGATGATGATGATTTTGTAGGAGAAACAGTCGGTGATCCATTACGTCAATAAGTCATGATGCAGAGATAAACTAGAAACAGCCTAAGAACTAGTACAAATTAAGGTGGAAAACCAGCCTGCTGCTAATAGAATGGTAACTTTTCCTAGCTTCATATAGATCGTATAATCATGGAATGCTGCCCGTGGGTAAACTTATGTTGCAACCTGATTTAGAAAAACAAAACGCCACATAACAGGAAAAAAGAAGAGTCCATATTTTTAGAATTTTTTGAAACTGAGAAGATTAAATTTTAAAATTTTCAAAATTTCGGCCACCAAATCGACTTCTTTAAAAGAAATAATTTAAATGATTCTTTTATTCTGGTCGTGTAAGCAATGCAAAGCTAGCAGCAGTAGTAGTACAGTGGAGTGGCACATCTCTTACATTCCATCTGTCTAACTTCCGCTCACGAACGCACGACAACGAGTGGGCTTTGGACTGTGTGCGTATCCGACTCCCAGATCAAGAATCCTTCTGCAAGCTCCGGCCCATGATGGCTTACTTGGAAGGTGAGCTTCTCCCCGAGCCGCGAGAAGGACAGTGAATTGGGCGAGAAATCCAACCCAACGTCATGGAACACGATCTTGCGTGTGTGCAACCTGGCCGTGTACTGCCCCGCCGGCCCCACGTTCGTAAGCGTCCTCCGCACAGTGGTGTTGGCCGGCACCACAATGCTCGGGTAGTTGAGGTCGACGTCCGACAGAGGGGGCACGGTCTTGCAATTCAAGTTCAAGTCCTGGATGATGTCTTGCACGGCGTAGTCGTCGTCATCATCGTCGAGCTTGGCGAAAAGATGGCAAATGTACCCGGCGTAGTCTCTGACCTCCAGGTCATAGACCAACCCCGGGTCGACGGTCCGCGTGGCGTTGACGTGCCCCGCGCCTACAGCGAAGGCGCTCGCCGGCTCGTGCTTCTCGTTCATGATCCGGCTGCCCTCGTTGTCCACGTCATCGGCCGTGGTGATTATGGCTGACCTGATGGCCGCCGGCGACCAGTCCGGGTGCATGCTCTTGAGAAGAGCGACGACTCCGCTGATGTGAGGCGCCGCCATCGACGTCCCGGACTTGAACCTGAAAGGCCCCCGGTCTGGGCTCGCCGTGGCGGCGGCGAGGATGTTGAGCCCCGGCGCCAGGATGTCGGGCTTCAGAATGTGTGGGTTGCCGCGGCTCGGGCCACGGCCGGAGAAGTAGATGACCGTGGGCGATGGGCCGACGCCGAGCTGTGTGCCCTTGAATAACACCTGCGCCGCGGAATCCGGGTACTTGCTGTAGTCCTTGAGCTTGCGGCCGACGGCGGCGGGCTCCTGCACGACGGAGGAGCCGTACTCCCTGAAGCCAAGGTGAAACCAGCTTTCTCCGGACCGATGAGCACGACTTGAGCCGCGCCATTGTCGTAGAGATTTTTGATGATGCGGGCCTGAGCGTCAACGTTAACCAACGCATCGTCGTATATCACGATGTGGCCCCTCGTGCGGTCGGCGCTCACCTTCTTGCACAGGTTACCGTAGCCGGGGTAGTGGAGGGGTTGGTAGGCGGTCGAGTTGCCCCCCTGCACCAGCGCCTCTCCTTCCACCAGCAGGTCGCCCGACTCCAGCACAAGGTCGGCGGCGAGCCTCCGGTCCACCGACCCGGCAGCCACCGTGATCTCCCACGGCGAGTCGTTCTTGACGGTGGACGGGTCGGGGCCGTCGTTGCCAGCAGAAGTCACGAAGACGACGCCCTTGGCCACCGCGCGGAATGCGCCAATGGCCACAACGTCCCTGCTGAGTGGTAGTCCCGGTTTACGGCCGAGGGAGATGTTGACCACATCGACCCCATCGCTCACAGCCGTGTCAATCGCACGAATTAAGTTCGAGCGGAGGCACCCACTAGGTCTGCAGGCCTTGTACATGGCCACGTGTGCGCCGTGGCCGGTCTCATCGGCGGGGTTGTAGTCCACGAAGGACCTGACGCCAATGAGCTTGTTGTTGCACCGGACGGGCCTGACCATGCCCTTGCACGTGCCCTTCCACCTGGCGGGCGGCGGCGACATGCCGACGTCGTCGAACGAAGGATGGTTCGACTCGATGCCGGAGTCGATCACCCCGATGATGATCCCTTTGCCGTAGCAAGATTTCGGCCACAAGCCGGCGTCCTTGCTCAGGCCGAGGAACTCGGGCGAGCGGGTCGTCGTGGGGTACATCATCTCGTCCGGGAACCAGCGCCCGAAGCCGGGTTTCCTGGACGCGGCGTCCAGCTCCTCCTCCGTCAGCAAGGCGGCGAATCCGTGGAAGATGGTGTTGTACGAGTGGAGGAGCCGCGGGTCGCCGTGGGCGGTCATGTCGTCGGGGAGGAAGGACCGGTACCAGCCCTGGTCACCTGGCGCGCTTCATCGTCCATGACCTGGGCGTCCGCAGGCTTGAGCAGGATGATGTACGTCGTGTACTCCGAGGAAGACGTCGGCTCTGCCGCTGCGGTGGTCGGGCTGGGACGGGAGGATGGGTCGCCGGTGTAGGATTGGGCAGGTGTTGGAGTGGAGAGGAAGACGGTGGTACACAAGCAGAGTGCAAGTGCTACAGGCGCCATTGCCATTGCCATTGCCATTGAGCACCACCTCGTCGACCACGGCGAGGGAGCGCGGCAGGCTTGCTTATATAGGCAACATGTATGGGTAATGCCGTTCGGCCGGGGCTAACCTCGTCGCTCTTGATTCAAAAACAAAGAAATATGCCATATATAGCATCATTAAAACACGGAAGTAAATAAAAGAGTTGCAATGGTATTATTAAGTTGATACTATCCGTGATTTTTTGGGGCGTATATCATCCGTGGTTAAGCTACAAATCCTCACCATGCATGGAATTATTTGGTTTGTTAGCACACATGCAGCTATTAACTACTCCCTCCGTTCCTAAATATAAGTCTTTTTAGACATTTTAAATGGACTATAACATACGGATGTATGTAGACATATTTTAGAGTGTAGATTCACTCATTTTGCTCCGTATGTGGTCACTTGTTGGAATCTCTAAAAAGACTAATATTTGGGAACGGAGGGAGTAGAAATTATTTCCGAATTTCACATGGAAATTTTCCTTTGGTCATGATGAATGGTATTACAGTAGATATATGTACATAATTATGTAGAGTGTTTTTTTGCACAATACACCAAACCAGCCTATCCGGAAATTTGAGCATGTGTGGAAGAAACCAAATGCAGGGTATGTTAAAATCAACATTGACGCGTCATTTTATGCTAAAACATTGGTTATGCATTTCGAATCCAACGGCTACCATCAGCTACACTAAAGTCGTCATCGAATCGGACAGTAGGAGCGCCTTGGATGCAATTTCGAATCCGAAGGGATATGGGTCCAGACATCATTACAGATGCTCCTCTCCTAGTGTTGGAGTTTTTAAGCGTTGATTATGTTCATTGTTGTAGGGAAGCAAATCTTGTTGCTGATAGTCTAGCAAAACATTGTATTAGAGTTAGCTTATCTGAGTCTTGGGACTCTAATGCCCCTGACTTTATTTTGCCTCGAACTGTAATCGATATGGCCATTGTTTGGGAATAAAGTTTTGATGATAAAAAATGTTAATTACTTGTGGAATTCAGAAAATTTGGGCTTACACCTTTTTAACACATGCATATCTTCGGGTGGAAACAGAGAACACATGCCTCTCCTCCCAAGGGAACAGGGGACTAGGGTTTCTGCCTCCCATCGACGGCGTCGTTGATTTGCCCTCATCTCTTATGGCCTTAGGACCATTGGGGCGCGGTGGACCTCGATCCTTGCCGACTGGAGGACTCCATTTTTAGAATTTTTTTGTTTTGTTAGGGTTTGTGTCCTACTTAAGAAGGCAACACGGCAGTGGCTCCTTTAAGGCTGAAGATGGAAAAAAAAGTTCTCCTCACATATCCCTTGTCCTGGTGCTTCGTTCAACATCATTAATGGTTTGTGGAGGTGTGTCTCCGCTAGATCTCATAGGATTTAACCTATGGTTTATCTTTACTGGGTTTGCTCAGATCCGGTCTTCGTTCGTCTATATTCGTGTGTCTTCAGGTGGGATACTACCGATCTACTCCTCTCTTCATCGGTGGTGGTTGCTGTTCTAGTGCACTGGTCTTACGAGGCCTTAGCACAATGACTTTTCAACCGTCAACTACAACAACTTTTATCTAGCTCTGGCAAGGGAGGGGCGATGACGGCAGCGCGCCTTTGGACCGCTTCAGTGCTTATAGTCGTTGCTAGGTGGTCTACGGATATGGACGTAGTTTTTATTATATTTGATATTTGTTGTATTGTTATGATTGAAAATAAATAGATCAAAAGCTTTCCGCAAAAAAAACACCAGCATATCTTGAGGACAATTTTTTTTTGCACAAATGTGTTCCTTAAATAGAGAAGTTTGGACATTTTGTGACAAAAATACCCAGGTATGTTGTGCAAACCTATCACGTAATAAGAGAACAGACAAACATATCTATCTATTATCTATTATTTACTAAAAGTAAATGATGGGTTAACAACTAAATATTGTCCGGTTAACCAGAAAAAGAAGAATTAGGCTCGAAATTTTCAAAAAAAAACATCCAGCCAAATTTTTGTGCTCCCTAATAATCAACAAATTTGTGCTCTCAGATTTCCATACCTCACTAATCCACAGGAGAAAAAAAATCTATGTGTTTGGGCCTAATAAAGAAGACATAGGTTTGTTCCCCCCAAAAATCTACAATTTCGTTCCCAAATGGGAAAGTCCAAAATAAACCTTGAACTCGTAGACGAAAACTAAATCGAACCCTGAACTTTCAATCCCTGAAATCAGCACACCAAACTCTTCGATCCCGGTCTATTTTGAACCTTAAGAGTGTTTCACTGGTATTCACTTACGTGGCAGATCCAATCGGGCCGGCCCATTAAAGCAGCCACTCGCGCGCTCACTGTACTCTCGTCTTTATTGATTATTTCTGTTTCTTTGTACACATCTGTAATTTTTCTCAGTACACAAAGTACATTTTTAAGACGCATATACATTTTTGTGGTAAACTTCCAACATTTTTCAAATACATTATGTAAAAAAGTTCTAAATACATGTTTTCAATTTTTTAAAAAGTGTTGGCTGTTTTCAACATTTTTTAAAAAGTGTTCGCTTTTCAAATTGATTCTGTTCTCAAAGCATTATTCATTTTTTTAAATTATTCAGCATTTTTCTCACACATTTGTTCCGGTTTCAAAAGTTGGTCCCATTTTTTAAAAAATTCAAAAAGTGTTTGGACTTTAAAAATTTGTCCAGATTTCAAAACGTGTTCATTTTTTGTTCAAAAAATATGAACAATTTTGAAATACCGATTGTACTTTTTTAACGCAAATAATTCAAGAAATTCCATTTTGTTAATTTGAGACTGTGACATTTTGCCAAATACATGCATTACATTTTCTTAATGACAATAAATATTTTATAAAATTATATTCATACATTGTTTATTTAAAAAAACAGGCTTGAAAATTTGTTCTGATGTTTTAAAAAAATATGTTTCAAACAGTCTTCACTTTTCTCAAAATTGATTTGTCTTTTTGAAAGATGTTCGTTTTTTAAAACATTATTCGGAATTTTCAAAAGGTGTTCGCACTTAGAAAAGGATATTGGAAAAATTGTTCTGCGCGTTTTCAATATTTGTGTGCCCTTCAAAAAATGAGTCAAATCTCGGTGTTGCTCTATGTGGTTTAATCTTTCGGGGCTCACATCATAGTAGCAACGGCTAATGATTTTAGTGGCTAGTGGGAGGAAGTCAGGAGCGGTAGGTCGCAAGGTTTGAGTCCTTTTCCTCAGTTTTTGTATTTTTACTTTGGGTGTTTTATGAAATAAAACAATACCCGCCGCGAAGTTGTTCATTTATTAAAAAGTATTCAGAATTTTCAAACAGTAGTCGCGCTTTAATTATTTCAGAGATTTCACAAATTGATTAGTTTTCCATATTTGTTTGCCCTTAATTTTTTTAATCTCGACTTTGCGGTGTGCGCTAAAAGATTTCGGGCGTCTCATTAAAGCACTAACAACTATTTGTTCTATTGGCTTGCTCGAGGAGATCAGCAACATTAGGTCGCAGGTTCGATTCCGGATTCTCTATTTTCTTTGTATTTTTATTATGTCGCACCTGATGAAAAAGAAAAAATAAACTCACTTCCCATGTGGTTGACCAGCCCAGTCGCGTCCGGAATCAGCAGTTGTCTATTTTTCTGTATTTTTACGTCACATATTATGAAAAATAAAAACATAGGCTGAAAAAAGAACGAAAAAGAAAAAAAACACGTTTGGCGCTTGTTGGGCCGGCCCAGTCACGTCCGCAGTCAGTAGTACCGGGATTCAGCCAATCCCTGTTTGGGAAGGCTCTTAAGGTTTAAATTAGACCGGGATCAGAGAGTTTGGTGTGCTGATTTCAGGGATTGGGAGTTCAGGGTTCAGTTTAGCTTTCATCTATAAGTTCAAGGTTTATTTTAGACTTTTTCCTTCCTAAATTGCTCACTCTATGTGTTTGGTCGGAAGCGTGTTTTTGTATGGCTGCACGCTGCAGTCTGATGAAGGGAATTTTATGCGGCCTCGCTGATACACCCAGGAGACCCAGGTTCGAATCCCATCGGGCGCAAAAAACCTTCTCATTTTATTTTGCCTATCCCTATGGCAACTGGCCCCCACCTGTCATCCTCTAGCAATCCCTTCCTCCTTATATTGTTTTTTTAGCCAACATATTCGAAAGCTGGAAGATGCCACCTTCCTTTTCAGGCAAGTCCATTTCTGGACATTCCAAAACTGGCAATTTTCCGTTTTTGTTAGATTCCTTTTTAGGCAGGTTTCAACTTAGTGCATTTGTGAAGATTTTTCTACAATAAACACTGCATATTATATATGTTTTGGGTAGAAAAATCCCACCAATCCATCTGTGACATCCATTTCATCATTTGAGCAAGCTTGTAAATATGTCATATATGCAGCATATGCCATTCTGTCATTTTTGTGTATTTAATTTCATACATGCTATGTGGTAGTTTTGCACATGGTTAGGTTCATCATCATGCCTACTTGCTGCTAGTTTTTATTGCTTACCATGAAATGCTTGGTAGTGAGTGAAACAAGCTTGCAAACATGTCTATTCAAATCTGTCCATGCCATGCCATGGTATTTCACTGTCTGAAACTGCTTATATAACTTATCATTTTGCATTGAAGCTATCATCAATTCCATAAGTTTCTGGACAAAGTTCAGTGAGGGAGTTTTGTTTAGTGCATCTAGTACAAGAATGCCATGCTCTTGTTTGCCTTAATATGTTCCTGTAGCATATAGTTTGCTAGCCCTAAACATTGCATCCTGAATCTGTTTACTGCCATGTTCTGTGTTTTAAACTGTTATCATTTGCATTTTTGCCATTCTGTTTTAATCATGTTCTAGTGAGTCTTAGAAATAGTTCAGTAATTATGTTTTTAGTGGATGTTATGTACTTCAATGCCATGCCATTTGTTTCCATGTTTAAGTGTTGTAGCATATTTAAACTTTTCATCAAAGTTGTCATGTTGTTGTATTCAACAGTTTGCATCGCATTTTGTGTTGCTTGCCATTTGCAAACCGTGGATCCGTTTTCAGTGATCTTTATACAATTTTCAACTAGAATCTTCCAATCTATCTAGTGGCATACTTGGTTTGCCAGGAGCTTGCCCATATCCATCATGTCATCCCCTTTGTCCTTCCTGACATCATGTCCTCCGTAACGGTGGTTCCGTAGCTCCGTCCGTTGCATTCTTCATATGCATTCATGTTCAAAGTGTTTCTAGCATGTGTTCTTTTCCATGTCATGTGTGTTTATGTGTTGTGTGTCTACTATGTTGTAAGAGCAGCGATATGGCTCATACAACCATATAATAGCATTATCTCATCCATTGAGATGCCCTGATCGGTAGGTGGCGCAGACACTTAATGCGCACATGGAGAGTGCTGGAAAATTGTGTAAACCTTCTGCCGCCGCGCGGCATATAGATATGAAGCAGGGTACATCGTATGAATACAAGGAGAGCCCACGCTGCATGTTACGGAGTAGACAGACTTGGACCACGGTACAGGTGTGTGCGGGATTCTGGACCATGGTCCAGATTCTTTGCCTCTCGTGTTTATGCTATGACGCATTAATGGCGGGTATGTTGGGTGGGAAGGGGCAGTGCATCCTTGGGTCTTCTCCTACCCCTGTGCGCAGGTGAAAAAACAAAAAGAAAAAATGTTTGATGCAAATAAGGGCATGGAGGAGCTCACTGCTCGAGCGCTGGCGTAAGCGGCGACCGTACTGATGGGGAGCATATATAGGCGGGGGTGTCGTCGACTTCCCCCCGGATCCAGTCTGCAGGTGCGCCACCCTGCTCCCCAGCCCCTCTCTTGTTCCGAGCCGGCCCTATTTTGGATCGCTCCTAATCTGGTAGGCAAAATTGACACCGCTCGTTCTGTTGCCTTTAGCGCAGTTTGCCGATCTTCAGTGGTGGCACTCCGTCTATGGGCTCTGCACATGATGAGGGGAGCGAGGTGCGGGGCTGGTGAAGGACTGGCCTGCCAGATTCATCAGTGGTCGTTCAGGATAGTTGCGGTGATGCCGGGGCGGAGGGCAGCGGCGACAGCGCTCCAGCGAGTCGGCAAGTTGGCGGTGAAGCCACATCCGAAGGCGCCGGGGTGGATTAGGAGGTACGCATCTTCACCCCTCCACCCTTTCTCTGAAGATTTTGTCCCCTGTAGAAAATTTGTTATGAAAAAGAGGAAGAAATGCATGTCTGCATGAAGGGAATCAAGTTATGAAAAATTTGTGTAGCAAACATCATTAGTGATGGTCCGTATAAATCATGAAAGAAAAAAAATAAAAAATGCTTAGTAGGGAGATGGTGTTGTTCTCTGACGGAGTCATAAGTCAATGTTAGGTTCGGGAAAAATCAGGAAAAAAGAGAGGGGGAAATGAAAACTCGACGTGCAAACTCATTTGGGTCATAGCGTTGCGAGCTGATGCTATGCTAATGTTTAGTGGTGGACAGAGGATCGGGCCGGAATGCCGGCAAGGTACTAGGTTCTGTGATGGCATTCAGGACAACTAGGGTGCCCTGAAATTCATTTTACTCTGACGCTCTTCTTTTTTCACGTGCATGAGAGCCATTTCCCCCCTTTATGTATTTGTACTGAAAAAATCATGCTGTGATCCTCTATTGTTATGTAGTAGAGTCCGTGTGAGGGGCGAATCCTATCAAGCGAACACCATGCCCTGGTAGGATGGGTACGCTTGAGAAGACTATCAAAGGATTTGTGGAAAGGGAAGGAGACGAGGTCGTAAAGCATGAGTTGGGCACAACTTTCAAATCGTCGATAGAGGCTTACGATTTTTACAATCTATATTTGTGGGAGCATGGCTTTGGCATCAGATATGGAAAAAGCCGGTTCAACCGGGAAAAAAGGAGGACCGTGCAGGAGATTGTTTGTGGATGCTCAGTAAGTAAAAAAGAGTATATCTCCGGAAGAATTTAAAATATCAATCAATCTTTGTGTGATTCCTCACTTGTTTTTTTTCTTGATAAAACTGTTGTTTCACAGGGAAATCATCTCCGTGAGAATACACGGTCATGTCGGTGCGAGTGTCCAACGATGATCAGGCTGTTGAGGACATCGGGGAATGGGTGGTACATAACGGAGCATCGAGTAAAGAACAACCATTTCATGACCCCTAACTATGGTGAGATGCTGCATTGGCCGTCCCACAAGCACATTGATGTTTACACAAGGGATCTGACGAGGAACCTGCAGAAGAATAACATCAACATCAGCAAAGTGTACATCACAATTGGAGGGTTCTTCGGGACGATTGAAAATGTGCCTTTCACGAAGAGGGTGCTTTGGAACTTGTGCGGGCAAATAGGTCGGGACGAGCTAGATGATGATGTGAAGAAAACAACTGAAGTGTTCGATGAACTAGATGCAAAGGACCCTGATATTTTATTCCGGGTTCAGGCTGATGGCGAGAGCAGGATGAAAAATCTAATGTGAACAAGAGGGCATACTAGGCTAAAGTACAAGTTATTTGGTGATGTTGTCACCTTCGACACCACATATCGGACAAACATGTATGACATGCCATTTGGGCTGTTTGTTGGGGTTAACAACCATTTTCAGGGCATCTTGCTGGGAGGGGTGTTGCTTAGGGATGAAGAAGTAGAAAGCTTCAAGTGGGTTTTCACGGAGTTCCTTAGGATGATGGGTGGTGTGGCACCGAGAACCATATTGATGGGTGTGTGTCCCTAAAATGTCTTGTTCATGACTTATATGTTTTTTCTGGTGGAGGCCTTACTATATTGCTAGTCGAACTGACATATGACATTTTGTGTTGCAGATCAGTGCAGAGCTATGGAAGTAGCTATAAAAATGACACTTCCGAATACAGTCCACCGGTGGTGCAAATGGCACGTCCTAAAGAAAGCAAAAGAAAGTCTTGGTGCTTTGTATGGCAAGAGAATTGAATTCAGGCAAGAGTTCCACAAGTTTGTCAAGACCATGTTAATGGTGGATGAGTTCCAAGAAGCTTGGGCACATTTGATCGAGAAATACAACCTGAAGACCCACTCATACATGACTCAACTATTTGAAATACGAGAGAAATGGGTTAAGCCATACTTCAAAGGGGTTTTCTACGCAAAATGTCTGGCACCCAACAGAGTGAGAGTGCAAACCATACGCTTAAGAATTATGTGCCACCAGGTTCACCAGTGCATAAGTTTGTCAGGCAATACATGAGGCTGCAGTTTGACCCGTCATCTAATGAGAGCTACGAGGAGAAGAGAACAACAATCGTAAGTTGATTTCTTGTTGTTGGATATACTTAACCAAAAATAGAAATGGGTAACCTAAATGTAAAATCTGAGCAGCCTGGGTTAGTACTGCGGACCAACTTGTCGATTGAGTTGGATGCAAGCAAGGTGTACACTAGGGCCATGTTTGAGCAGTCCGACCTGCGAAGAGAGATAAGTGGAGCAGAGTAGTATTCATGGTTAAGATGCACGACAATGGTTCACATTTCGAGTGTGGGTGTGGGCTTTTCGAACACATGGTTATACTTTGCTGTCACATCCTGAAAGTTGTTTCCTCCGCCTTTTTGTGTTTCCCTAAAGAATTTTTGTAAGTAGCAACCAGGATATTAGTGGTATCATTTCGTGATCATGTGTTTTGCTCTGTTTCTCAGGTGATGGATTTTTTGGGGATGACTGAGATCTCAGAGAAGCACATTGTGAAGAGATGGACAAAGGATGCTCATGACATACTACTAGAGCACCTACAGCACTACGAGTGAGATCAGATTTGCTCTACTACGCTAACTTTCAGAAATAAAAGAATGTACGTGCATGCACTGGAGTTAGTGAGGCTCGAAGACACAAGTGTGGAAGCTTACGAAACTCTGATGGTTCTGTTGAATCAAGTGCTGCTGGTGATGACACTGTTTGATAAGGTGAAGGATGGATTAAGACTGGAGGACCGTGTGCAGAACAAAGGTCAACCAGACGGAGCCGCGAGACAGAGAACATGTAATCCAGAGGCTGATGAAGTGAATTCCGAGCATAGCCATCCTTTAGCAGGTTTGGAACCGCCGGCGAAGAAGAGAAATCCGGGAAGGCCAACGAATGCTAGGAACAGAGCACCTTATGAAGGCATGGCGAAGAGGAGATTAAGGAGCACAAATGAACAACTTGCCCACAGCAAGGAGACACCCCGAAAAATCATAGGAAGGAGGTAATGTGCAGCAACTGTGGCGTGGTTGGACATAGGAAGAACGCGTGCAGAGAGACCGGCTGGGCAAAGGGGCTAATGCTGAGATTGCATAGCTTTACTGAATATCCTGTTGTACTTGTAACAAAAAGTGTAAACCTGTTAATTCGTAGCTGCCTGCATGTTTAAGACCGAGCCGTCCATGTCTTGTTAGATCTTGACAAAAAGTGTTTCCTACGGAAAGCAAGTCAAACCGACTACCCGCTAGACAGTGGAATTGAAGGAGTGCCACGCGGCTGTCGTGCGCGAGGTGGCTCTAGAAAGTTTGAATGTTCAAAATTTGAACAAGTGCATAACGGGTAGCTGATGGTAGCTAGAACTACGTCGACATTTCTCCGGAGAGGGAGGGATGATGTAGCACAACGACGGTAGAGTATTTCCCTCAGTTATGAAACCAAGGTATCGAACTAGTAGGAGAACCAAGCAACACAACGTAAACAACACCTGCACACAAATAACAACACCTCGCAACCCGACGTGTCAAAGGGGTTGTCAATCCCTTTCGGGTAACGGCGCCAGAGATTGGCTAGCGGACGTGATACGTCTCCAACGTATCTATAATTTTTGATTGTTCCATGCTATATTATATTCTGTTTTGGACATTATTGGGCTTTATTATACACTTTTATATTATTTTTGGGACTAACCTATTAACCGGAGGCCCAGCCCAGAATTGCTGTTTTTTGCCTATTTCAGAGTTTCGCAGAAAAAGAATATCAAGCGGAGTCCAAACGGAATGAAACTTCGTGAACGTGATTTTCGGAACGAACGTGATCCAGAGGACTTGGACCCTACGTCAAGACATCAACGAGGAGGGCACGAGGTAGGGGGGCGCGCCTACCCCCCCAGGCGCGCCCTCCACCCTCGTGGGCCCCACGTTGCTCCACCGATGTACTTCTTCCTCCTATATATACCTACGTACCCCCAAACTACCAGATACGGAGCCAAAAACCTAATTCCACCGCCGCAACCTTCTGTACCCGTGAGATCCCATCTTGGGGCCTGTTCCGGAGCTCCGCCGGAGGGGGCATCGATCACGGAGGGCTTCTACATCAACACCATAGCCTCTCCGATGAAGTGTGCGTAGTTTACCACAGACCTTCGGGTCCATAGTTATTAGCTAGATGGTTTCTTCTCTCTTTTTGGATCTCAATACAATGTCCTCCCCCTCTCTTATGGAGATCTATTCGATGTAATCTTCTTTTGCGGTGTGTTTGTTGAGACCGATGAATTGTGGGTTTATGATCAAGTTTATCTATGAACAATATTTGAATCTTCTCTGAATTCTTTTATGGATGATTGGTTATCTTTGCAAGTCTCTTCGAATTATCAGTTTGATTTGGCCTACTAGATTGATCTTTCTTGCAATGGGAGAAGTGCTTAGCTTTGGGTTCAATCTTGCGGTGTCCTTTCCCAGTGACAGTTGGGGCAGCAAGGCACGTATAGTATTGTTGCCATCGAGGATAACAAGATGGGGTTTATATCATATTGCATGAGTTTATCCCTCTACATCATGTCATCTTGCTTAAAGCGTTACTCTGTTCTTATGAACTTAATACTCTAGATGCATGCCGGATAGCGGTCGATGTGTGGAGTAATAGTAGTAGATGCAGGCAGGAGTCGGTCTACTTGTCTCGGACGTGATGCCTATATACATGATCATACCTAGATATTCTCATAACTATGCTCAATTATGTCAATTGCTCAACAGTAATTTGTTCACCCGCCGTAATACTTATGCTCTTGAGAGAAGCCACTAGTGAAACCTATGGCCCCCGGGTCTATTTTCTATCATATTAATCTTCCAACACTTAGCTATTTTTATTACCTTTTATTTTACTTTGCATCTTTATCATAAAAATACCAAAAATATTATCCTATCATATCTATCAGATCTCACTCTCGTAAGTGACCGTGAAGGGATTGACAACCCCTTTATTGCGTTGGTTGCGAGGATTTATTTGTTTGTGTAGGTGTAAGGGACTTGCGCGTGGCCTCCTACTAGATTGATACCTTGGTTCTCAAAAACCGAGGGAAATACTTACGCTACTTTGCTGCATCACCCTTTCCTCTTCAAGGGAAAACCAACGCAGTGCTCAAGAGGTAGCAAGAAGGATTTCTCGCGCCGTTGCCGGGGAGTCTACGCAAAAGTCAACATACCAAGTACCCATCACAAACCCTTATCTCCCGCGTTACAATATTTGCCATTTGCCTCTCGTTTTCCTCTCCCCCACTTCACCCTTGCCGTTTTATTCGCCCTCTCTTTTCCGTTTGCCTCTTTTTCGCTTGCTTGGTTGTTATGGCTTGTCCTCTATCTTCTCCGTTGTCTCCCGAGAATGAAGTTCTAAATTTTAAGCAAAGGGAGGGGGGAAATCTGGAAGATGCTTGGTATAGAATTTGCAATGCTTAAAATAGATCTACCAGGAAGCAATCTACTTCCGTTCTTCTCCGCAATTTTTATGTAGGCGCTACTCCTTGGTACAGATATATCCTTGATACCATTACCGGAGGAATTTCTTGGGTAGCCATACTTTTGATTCTTATAATGCTATGATAGATTTGTTTGGCTCACCACCTCTTTTGGTTAATGGAACTATGTTAACTTTGGAGCATGTAATGCAAAGACTTGAAATTATTGAAAATAAAGTTGCTACCGTAGAGTTAATCGAAAATTTGGATAAAAAGATCCACAACCAAATTACCCAATATGGATCTAAAGTAGGAGTCACTTTGAAAAATATTAAGGAGAAGGAACCCATAGTTAATGAAAGAATAAATCAGGATTCCACTAGAATCGATAAACTTGAGGGTATCATTACCAACTTGGGACCGCCTTTTCTTCCGTAAAGAATACTCCAAGTCCTCCAACTAAAATTGCCAAGCTTATGTGTAACGCCCGGATAATCAAGCTACAGTAATCCCACGCTAACGGTGCCACGTCACCACGGTTACTTTGCTAGTCTACCGTTAGGTCAAACCGTTTAAAAATTCAAATTCAAATTAATGTCAACGATAAAAGTTTTTCAAAATTTAAAACAAAAATGTTCGGGAGATGCCATATTTTGCATAAGTAAATATGGTGTAGTAAACACATTTTTATAAAATGCCTAAATAATTTAAATTGAAATAAAACAGAGAAGAAAATAAATAAAAGAAAGAAAATACAAAAGAGAAAACAAACAGAAAAAAAAGGAAAAGGAGCCCCCCACTGGACCCTGGCCCAACTGGGCCAACCCCTAGGCCCAGCCGGCCTGGCCCACCTCGCTCGGTCGCTCCCTCCCCTTCCCTGTTCCCCCGACCGGGGTCGGAAGAGGGGCACGTCCCCGCCGCACCCCCTCGCCGGCGACGGGGGAGGATAAGGCCGCCACGCCCCGCCTCCTTGATCACGCCTCCCACTCGCCCCCATGTTGGAAATATGCCCTAGAGGCAAGAATAAATGGTTATTATTATATTTCTTTGTTCATGGTAATTGTCTATTATTCATGCTATAATTGTATTGTCCGGAAATCGTAATACATGTGTGAATACATAGACCACAACCTGTCCCTAGTAAGCCTCTAGTTGACTAGCTCGTTGATCAACAGATAGTCATGGTTTCCTGACTATGGACATTGGATGTCATTGATAACGGGATCACATCATTAGGAGAATGATGTGATGGACAAGACCCAATCCTAAGCATAGCATAAAAGATCGTGTAGTTTCGTTTGCTAGAGCTTTTCCAATGTCAAGTATCTTTTCCTTAGACCATGAGATCGTGCAACTCCCGGATACCGTAGGAGTGCTTTGGGTGTGCCAAACGTCACAACGTAACTGGGTGACTATAAAGGTGCATTACGGGTATCTCCGAAAGTGTCTGTTGGGTTGGCACGGATCGAGACTGGGATTTGTCACTCCGTGTGACGGAGAGGTATCTCTGGGCCCACTCGGTAATGCATCATCATAATGAGCTCAATGTGACTAAGGAGTTAGTCACGGGATCATGCATTGTGGTACGAGTAAAGAGACTTGCCGGTAACGAGATTGAACAAGGTATTGGGATACCGACGATCGAATCTCGGGCAAGTAACATACCGATTGACAAAGGGAATTGCATACGGATTGATTGAATCCTCGACACCGTGGTTCATCCGATGAGATCATCATGGAACATGTGGGAGCCAACATGGGTATCCAGATCCCGCTGTTGGTTATTGACCGGAGAGGCGTCTCGGTCATGTCTGCATGTCTCCCGAACCCGTAGGGTCTACACACTTAAGGTCCGGTGACGCTAGGGTTGTAGAGATATATGTATGCGGAAACCCGAAAGTTGTTCGGAGTCCCGGATGAGATCCCGGACGTCACGAGAAGTTCCGGAATGGTCCGGAGGTGAAGAATTATATATAGGAAGTCAAGTTTTGGCCACCGGGAAAGTTTCGGGGGTTATACGGTATTGTACCGGGACCACCGGAAGGGTCCCGGGGGTCCACCGGGTGGGGCCACCTGTCCCGGAGGGCCCCGTGGGCTGAAAGTGGAAGGGAACCAGCCCTTAGTGGGCTCGGGCGCCCCCCTTGGGCCTCCCCCCATGCGCCTAGGGTTGGGAACCCTAGGGGGGGAGCTTCCCCCTTGCCTTGGGGGGCAAGGCACCCCTTTCCACCCCTTGGCCGCCGCCCCCCAACCCTAGAACCCTAGATGGGTTTTGGCCGGCCCCCCCTCCCAAGGGGGCCTATATAAAGGGGGGGAGGGAGGGCAGCAACCTACAGCCTTGGGCGCCTCCCTCCTCCCCTGCAACACCTCTCTCTCTCTCTCTCTCTCTCTCTCTCTCTCTCTCTCTCTCTCTCTCTCTCTCTCTCGCAGAAGCTCGGCGAAGCCCTGCCGGTGACCCGCTACATCCACCACCACGCCGTCATGCTGCTGGATCTCCATCAACCTCTCCTTCCCCCTTGCTGGATCAAGAAGGAGGAGACGTCGCTGCACCGTACGTGTGTTGAACGCGGAGGTGCCGTCCGTTCGGCACTCGGTCATCGGTGATTTGGATCACGGCGAGTACGACTCCGTCATCCACGTTCATTGGAACGCTTCCGCTCGCGATCTACAAGGGTATGTAGATGCACTCCTTTCCCCTCGTTGCTGGTAGACTCCATAGATGCATCTTGGTGAGCGTAGGAAAATTTTAAAATTATGCTACGATACCCAACACCCCACTCTCGCCCTTGGTTCCTGCGCCTCTCCCTCCTCCCTCGGATCCACCTCGCCCTCTCCTTCCCCACCGCATCCGAGCGCCACCGCCGCCATGGCTCCGGCCTAGCCACGGCCACTGTGCCCACCTCGCCGCTCCACTGTGTCCCCGAGGTCCGCCGTCGTCCGCTGCTTCGACTGGTGCACTCCGTTGGAGCTCGAAGCCACCGCAACGCCCACGACGTCGCCGTCTTCCTCCTCTGCTCCGACGAGCTTCGCCGCCGATTCCGCCGCACCGAGCCCTCCTCGAGCACGCTTGAGCACACCTGCAGGAGCACTGTGAGCTCCGCCCCCTTCTCCCCTCTCCTCGCGCTTCTCTTCTTGCCCCGTAGCTGCTCCCACCATCGTGCCCGAGCTCGTCGCCGCGGTGGTGCTCGCCGCCATGGCCACGGCCCGCAGAGCTCGCGGCCGACCACCCCGCCGTGCTCAGCACCTCCGCCCGCGCCCACTGCACGCGCCCGCTGCTCCTCCCGCTCCCCCTGGCGCCGTCCTCGACGGGCCAGTGCTTCGGCCGCCGCCGCGAGCTCGTCTCCGGTGAGCTCGTCGCCTCCCGCCTACTGCCGACTGCGGCAGTGGATGCGCGCGAGCACCAGCCGCCCGTAGAGCCGCTCCGCGCGGCAAGCCCCATCGCCGTCGAGCGCCCGAAGGCCACCACCGCCCGTGCTCCACGCCGACGCCGTTTCCGGCCGCCCCGGGGCCGGCCACCACCGCGGTTAGCTGCGGCTCGCCGCTTCCATTCGAACGGCGTCGGCCGCGTCTATTTTGGCCGCCAAACGGCGAATCCCGACGCACGGCCGCACCCTCCGCCGCGTTTTGGCTCGCCGGAGCCAACTCCGGCGCCGGCCGCCGACGTGGCTGGCCTGGGGCCACCCCAGAGCCACTGCCAGTGGGCCCCATGGGTCCCGTTGACCCAGTCAGATGCTGACTGGGCAGCGCCCAGTCACTGCATGTGGGCCCCGCGTGGACCCTGTTGACCAGTCAACTGGTCTGTTGACCGCTGATGCAGGGCTGACGCTAGGATGACGTCACAATTCTTTTTCTGACGAATTTAGTAATTAAAACAAATTTCAGAATATTGCTGAACCTTTGAAAAATCGTAGAAAATAAACCGTAGCTCGGATGAAAAAACTTTGTACATGAAAGTTGCTCAGAACGACGAGACGAATCCGAATACGCAGTCCGTTTGTCAGCCACATGTTCCTAGCATAGCGAACATGGAACTTTCCCCCTCCGGTCCGTCTGTCCGTAAACGCGAAACATCGGGAATACTTTCCCGGATGTTTCCCCCCTTCGTCGGTATCACCTACTGCCGCGTTAGGACACACCTAGCACCGCTCATTGTCATGTCACGCATCGTCATGCTTATGTTTGCATTGTATTTACTGTTTCTTCCCCCCTCTTCTCTTTGGTAGACTACGAGACCGACTCTGCTGCTGCCTAGTTCGACTACGGAGTTGACGACCCCTCCTACTTGCCAGAGCAACCAGGCAAGCCCCCCCCTTGATCACCAGATATCGCCTATTCTTCTCTATACTGCTTGCATTAGAGTAGTGTAGCATGTTACTGCTTTCCGATATCCTATCCTGATGCATAGCCTATCCTTGCTACTACTGTTGTTACCTTTACCTGCAATCCTACATGCTTAGTATAGGATGCTAGTTTTCCATCAGTGGCCCTACATTCTTGTCCGTCTACTGTGCTATACTATCGGGCCGTGATCACCTGGGCGGTGATCACGGGTATATACTTATATACTATATACATGATACCTGTGGTGACTAAAGTCGGGTCGGCTCGTAGGAGTACCCGCAAGTGGATCTTTGTGGCGGAGCGACAGGGCAGGTTGAGACTGCCTAGGAGAGAGGTGGGCCTGGCCCTGGTTGGCGTCCGCGGTTACTTCGACATAACACGCTTAACGAGTTCTTGGTATTTGATCTGAGTCTGGCCATTTGGTCTATACGCACTAACCATCTACGCGGGAGTAGTTATGGGTATCCCGGCGTCGTGGTATCAGCCGAAGCCTTCGTGACGTCAGCGACTGAGTGGCGCGCGCCGGATTGGACTGGAACGCCACTAGGCTAGGTCTGCTTCCGGCCGCGTACGCAACGTGCAGGTGTGCATAGGGCGATGGGCCCAGACCCCTGCGCGCATAGGGTTAGACCGGCGTGCTAACCTCTCTGTTGTGCTTAGGTGGGGCTGCGACGTGTTGATCTTCCGAGGCCGGGCATGACCCAGAAAAGTGTGTCCGGCCAAATGGGATCGAGCGTGTTGGGTTATGTGGTGCACCCCTGCAGGGAAGTTTATCTATTCGAATAGCCGTGTCCCTCGGTAAAAGGACGACCCGGAGTTGTACCTTGACCTTATGACAACTAGAACCGGATACTGAATAAAATACACCCTTCCAAGTGCCAGATACAACTCGGTGATCGCTCTCTAACAGGGCGACGAAGAGGGGATCGCCGGGTAGGACTATTGCTATGCGATGCTACTTGGAGGACTTCAATCTACTCTCTTCTACATGCTGCAAGATGGAGATGGCCAGAAGCGTAGTCTTCGACAGGACTAGCTATCCCCCTTTTATTCTGGCATTCTGCAGTTCAGTCCACTGATATGCCCCTTTACACATATACCCATGCATATGTAGTGTAGCTCCTTGCTTGCGAGTACTTTGGATGAGTACTCACGGTTGCTTCTCTCCCTCTTTTCCCCTTTTCCTTTCTATCTGGTTGTCGCGACCAGATGCTGGAGTCCAGGAGCCAGACGCCACCGTCGACGACGACACCTACGACACTGGAGGTGCCTACTACTACGTGCAGCCCGCTGACGATGACCAGGAGTAGTTAGGAGGATCCCAGGCAGGAGGCCTACGCCTCGTTCGATCTGTATCCCAGTTTGTGCTAGCCTTCTTAAGGCAAACTTATTTAACTTATGTCTGTACTCAGATATTGTTGCTTCCGCTGACTCGTCTGTGATCGAGCACTTGTATTCGAGCCCTCGAGGCCCCTGGCTTGTATTATGATGCTTGTATGACTTATTTATGTTTTAGAGTTGTGTTGTGATATCTTCCCATGAGTCCCTGATCTTGATCGTACACATTTGCGTGCATGATTAGTGTACGGTCAAATCGGGGGCGTCACATTATGTATGTTCCTAAAAATAAGGGTGAATCCTCTAGTAAGGAAACTGCGGATCTCAAATCTATAAGTATTCATCCCAATCTTTTCGCTATCATTAAGGAACCATTTGCTACAAATGAATCTTTCGGTTATGTGCCTAGAAGTTTGATGATTAATAAAAAGAAAGAAACTCCTAAGAATGATAGATGTCTCATTGAAGAATTGCCCACCAAAGATGGCAGTACCTAGATCTATCCTTGATTTTATGCCTAGCTAGGGGCGTTAAACGATAGCGCTTGTTGGGAGGCAACCCAATTTTATTTTTAGTTTTTTGCTTTTTGCTTCTGTTTAGGAATAAATATTTGATCTAGCCTCTGGTTAGATGTGTTTTTATGTTTTAATTAGTGTTTGTGCCAAGTTTAACCTATAGGATCTTCTTGGATGATAGTTATTTGATCTTGCTGAAAATTCCAGAAACTTTCTGTTCACTAAACTAATTGTTAAAAATCACCAGAACGTGATAAAATATTGATTCCAATTTCTTCTGATCAATAAACAAATTGTCTAGGTCTTCCTATTTTGGCTGAATTTTTGGAGTTCCAGAAGTTTGCGTTAGTTACAGATTACTACAGACTGTTCTGTTTTTGACAGATTCTGTTTTTCGTGTGTTGTTTGCTTATTTTGATGAATCTATGGCTAGTAAAATAGTTTATAAACCATAGAGAAATTGGAATACAGTAGGTTTAACACCAATATAAATAAGGAATGAGTTCATTACAGTACCTTGAAGTGGTCTTTTGTTTTGTTTCGCTAACGGAGCTCACGAGATTTTCTGTTAAGTTTTGTGTTGTGAAGTTTTCAAGTTTTGGGTGAAAGATTTGATGGATTATGGAACAAGGAGTGGCAAGAACCTAAGCTTGGGGATTCCCATGGCACCCCAAGATAATCTAAGGACACCAAAAAGCCAAAGCTTGGGGATGCCCCGGAAGGCATCCCCTCTTTCGTCTACTTCCATCGGTAACTTGGAGCTATATTTTTATTCACCACATGATATGTGTTTTGCTTGGAGCGTCTTGTATGATTCGAGTCTTTGCTTTTTAGTTTACCACAATCATCCTTGCTGTACACTCCTTTTGAGAGAGACACACATGATTCGGAAATTATTAGAATACTCTATGTGCTTCACTTATATCTTTTGAGTTATATAGTTTTTGCTCTAGTACTTCACTTATATCTTTTAGAGCACGGTGGTAACTTTTGTTTTATATAAACTATTATTCTCTCATGCTTCACTTAGATTATTTTGAGAGTCTTAAAATAGCATGGTAATTTTCTTAAATAATCCTAATATGCTAGGTATTCAAGACTAGTAAAAACTTTCTTATGAGTGTGTTGAATACTAAGAGAAGTTTGATGCTTGATGATTGTTTTGAGATATGGAGGTAGTGATATCAAAGTTGTGCTAGTTGAGTAGTTGTGAATTTGAGAAATACTTGTGTTGAAGTTTGCAAGTCCCGTAGCATGCACGTATGGTAAACGTTATGTAACAAATTTGAAACATGAGGTGTTCTTTGATTGTCCTCCTTATGAGTGGCGGTCGGGGACGAGCGATGGTCCTTTCCTACCAATCTATCCCCCTAGGAGCATGCGCGTAGTGCTTGGTTTTTGATGACTTGTAGATTTTTGCAATAAGTATGTGAGTTCTTTATGACTAATGTTGAGTCCATGGATTATACGCACTCTCACCTTTCCATCATTGCTATCCTCTTCAGTACCGTGCATTGCCCTTTTCTCATATTGAGAGTTGGTGCAAACTTCGCTGGTGCATCCAAACCCCGTGATATGATACGCTCTTTCACACATAAACCTCCTTATATCTTCCTCAGAGCAGCCACCATACCTACCTATTATGGCATTTCCATAGCCATTCTGAGATATATTGCAATGCAACTTTCCACCGTTCCGTTTATCATGACACGTTCATCATTGTCATATTGCATTGCACGATCATGTAGTTGACATAGTATTTGTGGCAAAGCCACCATTCATAATTCTTTCATACATGTCACTCTTGGTTCATTGCATATCCCGGTACACCGCCGGAGGCATTCATATAGAGTCATACTTTGTTCTAGTATCGAGTTGTAATCATTGAGTTGTAAATAAATAGAAGTGTGATGATCATCATTTTCTAGAGCATTGTCCCAAGTGAGGAAAAAAAGAGAAAGGCCATAAAAAAAGATAAGGCCCAAAAAAATGAGAGAAAAAGAGAGAAGGGACAATGTTACTATCCTTTTTACCACACTTGTGCTTCAAAGTAGCACCATAATCTTCATGGTAGAGAGTCTCTTGTTTTGTCACTTTCATATACTAGTGGGAACTTTTCATTATAGAACTTGGCTTGTATATTCCAACAATGGGCTTCCTCAAATGCCCTAGGTCTTCGTGAGCAAGCAAGTTGGATGCACACCTACTTAGTTTCTTTTGTTGAGCTTTCATATATTTATAGCTCTAGTGCATCCGTTGCATGGGAATCCCTACTCCTTGAATTAACATCAATCGATGGGAATCTCCATAGCTCATGTTGGTTAGCCTCGTTGATGTGAGACTTTCTCCCTTTTTTGTCTTCTCCACATAACCCCCATCATTATATTCTATTCCACCCATAGTGCCATATCCATGGCTCACGCTCATGTATTGCGTGAAGGTTGAAAAAGTTTGAGATTACTAAAGTATGAAACAATTGCTTGGCTTGTCATCGGGGTTGTGCATGATGAGAGCATTCTTGTGTGACGAAAATGGAGCATGACTAAACTATATGATTTTGTAGGGATGAACTTTCTTTGGCCATGTTATTTTGAGAGGACATAATTGCTTAGTTAGTATGCTTGAAGTATTATTATTTTTATGTCAATATTGAACTTTTATCATGAATCTTTCGGATCTGAATATTCATACCACAATTAAGAAGAATTACATTGAAATTACGCCAAGTGGCATTCCACATCAAAATTTCTGTTTTCATCATTTACCTACTCGAGGACGAGCAGGAATTAAGCTTGGGGATGCTTGATACGTCTCCAACGTATCTATAATTTTTTATTGTTCCATGCTATATTATATTCTGTTTTGGACATTATTGGGCTTTATTATACACTTTTATATTATTTTTGTGACTAACCTATTAACCGGAGGCGCGGCCCAGAATTGCTGTTCTTTTGCCTATTTCAGAGTTTCGCAGAAAAAGAATATCAAACGGAGTCCAAACGGAATGAAACCTTCGGGAACGTGATTTTCGGAACGAACGTGATCCAGAGGACTTGAACCCTACGTCAAGACATCAACCAGGTGGGCACGAGGTAGGGGGGCGCACCTACCCCCCCAGGCATGCCCTCCACCCTCGTGGGCCCCATGTTGCTCCACCGACATACTTCTTCCTCCTATATATACGTACGTACCCCCAAACTACCAGATACGGAGCCAAAAACCTAATTCCACCGCCACAACCTTCTGTACCCGTGAGATCCCATCTTGGGGCCTGTTTCGGAGCTCCGCCGGAGGGGGCATCGGTCACGGAGGGCTTCCACATCAACACCATAGCCTCTCCGATGAAGTGTGAGTAGTTTACCTCAGACCTTTGGGTCCATAGTTATTAGCTAGATGGTTTCTTCTCTCTTTTTGGATCTCAATACAATGTTCTCCCCCTCTCTTGTGGAGATCTATTCGATGTAATCTTCTTTTGCGGTGTGTTTGTTGAGACTGATGAATTGTGGGTTTATGATCAAGTTTATCTATGAACAATATTTGAATCTTCTTTGAATTCTTTTATGTATGATTGGTTATCTTTGCAAGTCTCTTCGAATTATCAGTTTGGTTTGGCCTACTAGATTGATATTTCTTGCAATGGGAGAAGTGCTTAGCTTTGGGTTCAATCTTGCAGTGTCCTTTCCCAGTGACAGTAGGGGCAGCAAGGCACGTATAGTATTGTTGCCATCGAGGATAACAAGATGGGGTTTATATCATATTGCATGAGTTTATCCCTCTACATCATGTCATCTTGCTTAAAGCGTTACTCTGTTCTTATGAACTTAATACTCTAGATGCATGATGGATAGCGGTCGATGTCTGGAGTAATAGTAGTAGATGCAGGCAGGAGTCGGTCTACTTGTCTCGGACGTGATGCCTATATACATGATCATACCTAGATATTCTCATAGCTATGCTCAATTTTGTCAATTCCTCAACAGTAATTTGTTCACCCACCGTAATACTTATGCTCTTGAGAGAAGCCACTAGTGAAACCTATGCCCCCCGGGTCTATTTTCTATCATATTAATCTTCCAACACTTAGCTATTTTTATTACCTTTTATTTTACACTGCATCTTTATCATAAAAATACCAAAAAAATTATCCTATCATATCTATCAGATCTCACTCTTGTAAGTGACCGTGAAGGGATTGATAACCCCTTTATTGCGTTGGTTGCGAGGATTTATTTGTTTGTGTAGGTGCGAGGGACTTGCGCGTGGCCTCCTACTGGATTGATACCTTGGTTCTCAAAAACCGAGGGAAATACTTACGCTACTTTTCTGCATCACCCTTTCCTCTTCAAGGGAAAACCAACGCAATGCTCAAGAGGTAGCTGGACGTGAGATAAATTGTAGTAGATTGATAGATCGAACGTCAAATAAAATAAATAAAGATAAAATGCAGCAAGATATTTTTGTATTTTTAGTTTAATAGATCTGAATAAAAATGCAAAGGAAAAGTAGATCACAAGCAAATATATGAGAAAGAAAGACCTGGGGGCCGTAGGTTTCACTAGTGGCTTCTCTCGAGAAAAATAGCAAATGGTGGGTAAACAAATTACTGTTGGGAAATTCATAGAACTTCAAATACTCGTGATGATATCCAGGCAATGATCATTACATAGGCACCATGTCCAAGATTAGTACACCGACTCCTGCCTGCATCT
The DNA here is from genome assembly GCF_002575655.3 of Aegilops tauschii subsp. strangulata. Lineage (NCBI taxonomy): Eukaryota > Viridiplantae > Streptophyta > Magnoliopsida > Poales > Poaceae > Aegilops > Aegilops tauschii. Next base: position 401,164,347 of record NC_053035.3, read on the forward strand.
ACTACTATTACTCCACACATCGACCACTATCCAGCATGCATCTAGTGTATTAAGTTCATGAAAAACGGAGTAATGCAATAAGAACGATGACATGATGTAGACAAGATCCGTTTATCTATATGGCGGTAGATATAGATCTCGTCTTTTTATCCTTAGTAGCAACGATACATACGTGTCGGTTCCCCTTTTATCACTGGGATCAAGCACCATAAGTTCGAACCCACTACCGGGCACCTCTTCCCATTGCAAGATAAATATATCACGTTGGCCAAACAAAACCCAATATCGGAGAAGAAATACGAGGCTATAAGAGATCATGCATATAAGAGATCAAAGAAACTCAAATAACTTTCATGGATATAAAAAGATATGACTGATCATAAACTCAAAGTTCGTCAGATCCCAACAAACACACCGCAAAAGAGTTCCATCATATGGATCTCCAAGAGAAAATTGTATTGAGAATTCAGCGAGAGAGAGAGAGATAAAGCCATCTAGCTACTGACTACGGACCTGAAGGTCTACAAAGGACTACTCACGCATCATCGGAGAGGCACCAATGGAAGTGGTGAACCCCTCCGTGATGTTGTCTAGATTGGATCTGGTGGTTCTGGACTCTGCGACGGCTGGATGAATGTTTCGACGCTTGTTCTAGGGTTTCTGGAATATTGTGGTATTTATAGAGCAAAGAGGCAGTCCGGGGGGAACCCGAGTTGGGCACAACCCACCAGGGCGCGTCTGGGCCTCCTGGCACGCCCTGGTGGGTTGTGCCCCCCTCAGGGCACCTCCCAGGTGCAACCAGGGCCCATTTCCTTCCTTTTGGCCCATAAAAAATCATCATGGAGTTTCGTGGCATTTGGACTTCATTTGATATTGATTTCCTGCGATGTGAAAAACATGGAAAAATAGCAACTGGCACTTGGCACTATGTCAATAGGTTAGTACCAAAAAATGATATAAAATGACTATAAAATGATTATAAAACATCCAAGATTGATAATAAAACAGCATGGAACAATAAAAAATTATAGATAAGTTGGAGATGTATCAGCATCCCCCAGCTTAACTCCTACTCGTCCTCGAGTAGGTCAGTGATAAAACATAATTTTTGATGTGGAGTGTTGTTCATCAAGTCATATCATATTCTTTTCTTTATAGCATGGACATTTGGACTTTTATGTGATTCAAGGCAATAGTCTAGTTTTGACATAATAATTTAGATACTCAAGCATATCAACAAGCAACTATGTCTTTCAAAATATCAATGCTAAAATAAGTTATCCCTAGCCCATCATGCTCAAACATTGATCCATTCATGAAACACACTCGAATATTAACTACACCCAATACTTGAGCACGATCATATTGCCTCCTAGTTGGTGCTTTTTATGAGAGAAGATGGAGACTCAAATTTCAAAAATAAAAATTGTATAAAGTAAAAAAGAAAGGCCCTTCGTAGAGGGAAGTAGGGATTTGTAGAGGTGCCAGAGCTCAAAGCGAAAAAATTTGAGATAAAAACATTTTGGGAGGTGTATCCATCCCACCAACGAAAACGACTTCGAGTTCCGAACACTTTCCATGCTAGATATGCCATAGGCGGTTCCCAAGTAGAAAATAAAGTTTATTCCTTTTTCCACCATTCTTTCACTTTCCATGGCTAGCCGTATCCACGGGTGCCCTCCATACCAGCACTTTCCAAGGAATTTATTATTTGACAACATAAAGTAAATAATTTTTTTGCATTTCTGGACTGGGCATCCCTAAAACCTTTTCCTTACTCTCGTGCAATGACAAGTGAATAAACACTCATCTTGAGAATAACACATCTAGGATGGAAAATATTAGCCACCCGTTACCGTTCCGCGGGCGAAACAAACACACAAAAGAGAAGTTTATTTTGAAAATTAGATATGGCACATGCAAATTTGCTTAGAACGGCAAAAGAATACCGCATATAGGTAGATATAGTGGACTCATGTGGCAAAACTTATTTAAAGGATTTTGGATGCACAAGTAGAGGTCATACTTAGTGCAAAATGAAGGCTAGCAAAAGATTGGGAAGCGACCAACCAAGAAATGAATAATCTCATAAGCAAGCATTAAGCATAATTAACACCGAATAATGCACCACAAGTAGGATATAATTTTCATTGCATGATTATTGACTTTCGTGCATGCATAGGGAATCACAAACCTTAACACCAATATTCTTACTAGAGCACAATTACTCATCAACATAACTCACATATCACATTATCATATCTCAAAACTATTACTAAGAATCAAGCTTATTTTGTCCAATGATCTTCATGACATTTTGTTTTACTTTATCCTTCTTGGATATCTATCACTTTGGGACTAATTTTCATGTGTTGCTTTTCATAAGCTCAAACAAATATAAGTGAAGATCATGAGCATAACAAATTTTCTTTCTCTCAAAATAATTTAAGTGAAGCAAGAGAGAATTTCTTCAAAAAATTTCTACCTCTCAAATAAATCTAAGTGAAGCATGAAAGCATTTCTTAAAAAATAACAAAGAACACCATGCTCAAAAAGATATAAGTGAAGCACTAGAGCAAGTCCTAGCTCAGAAAAGATTTAAGTGAAGCATAGGGAGCAATTCTAACAAATCATGATATAATTTTGGCTCTCTCAAATAGGCGTGTCTAGCAAGGATTGATGACTTAAAACACAAAATAAAACAAGCAAAGACACATATCATACAAGACGCTCCAAGGAAAACACATATCATGTGACGAATAAAAATATAGCCTCGAGTAAAGTACCTATAGTTGTTGGAAGAAAGCGGGGATGCCACTCGGGGGCTGATACGTCCCCAACGTATCTATAATTTTTGATTGCTCCATGCTATATTATCTTCTGTTTTGGACATTATTGGGCTTTATTATTCACTTTTATATTATTTTCGGGACTAACCTATTAACCGGAGGCCCAGACCAGAATTGTTGTTTTTTGCCTATTTCAGAGTTTCGCAGAAAAAGAATATCAAACGGAGTCCAAACAGAATGAAACCTTCGGGAACGTGGTTTTTGGAACAAACAAGATCCAGAAGACTTGGACCCTACGTCAAGAAACAAAGGAGGAGGCCACGAGGTAGGGGGGCGCGCCTACCCCCCAGGCGCGCCCTCCACCCTTGTGGCCCCCCTGTTGCTCCACCGACGTACTCCTTCCTCCTATATATACCTACGTACACCAAACGATCAGAAACGGAGCCAAAAACCTAATTCCACCACCACAACCTTCTGTACCCACGAGATCCCATCTTGGGGCCTGTTCCGGAGCTCCGCCGGAGGGGGCATCGATCATGGAGGGCTTCTACATCAACACGATAGCCCCTCCGATGAAGTGTGAGTAGTTTACCTCTGACCTTCGGGTCCATAGTTATTAGCTAGATGGCTTCTTCTCTCTTTTTGGATCTCAATACAATGTTCTCCCCCTCTCTCGTGGAGATCTATTCGATGTAATCTTCTTTTGCGGTGTGTTTGTTGAGACCGATGAATTGTGGGTTTATGATCAAGTTTATCTATGAACAATATTTGAATCTTCTGAATTCTTTTATGTATGATTGGTTATCTTTGCAAGTCTCTTCGAATTATCAGTTTGGTTTGGCCTACTAGATTGATCTTTCTTGCAATGGGAGAAGTGCTTAGGTTTGGGTTCAATCTTGCGGTGTCCTTTCCCAGTGACAGTAGGGGCAGCAAGGCACGTATTGTATTGTTGCCATCGAGGATAACAAGATGGGTTTTTTATCATATTGCATGAATTTATCCCTCTACATCATGTCATCTTGCTTAAGGCGTTACTCTGTTCTTATGAACTTAAGACTCTAGATGCATGCTGGATAGAGGTTGATGTGTGAGTAATAGTAGTACATGCAGGCAGGAGTCGGTCTACTTGTCTCGGACGTGATGCCTATATACATGATCATACCTAGATATTCTCATAACTATGCTCAATTCTGTCAATTGCTCAACAGTAATTTGTTCACCCACCGTAAAATACTTATGCTCTTGAGAGAAGCCACTAGTGAAACCTATGGCCCCCGGGTCTATCTTCATCATATTAATCTTCCAACGCTTAGTTATTTCCGTTGCTTTTTACTTTGCTTTTATTTTACTTTGCATCTTTATCATAAAAATACCAAAACTATTATCCTATCATATCTATCAGATTTCACTCTCGTAAGTGACCGTGTAGGGATTGACAACCCCTTATCGCGTTGGTTGCGAGGATTTATTTGTTTTGTGTAGGTGCGAGGGACTCGCGCGTAGCCTCCTACTGGATTGATACCTTGGTTCTCAAAAACTGAGGGAAATACTTACGCTACTTTGCTGCATCACCCTTTCCTCTTCAAGGGAAAACCAACGCAGTGCTCAAGAGGTAGCAAGAAGGATTTCTGGCGCCGTTGCCGGGGAGGTCTACGCAAAAGTCAACATACCAAGTACCCATCACAAACCCTTATCTCCTGCATTACATTATTTGCCATTTGCCTCTCATTTACCTCTCCCCCACTTCACCCTTGCCATTTTATTCGCCCTCTCTTTTTCGTTCGCCTCTTTTTCGCTTGCTTTTCGTTTGCTCGTGTGTTGGATTGCTTGTTTGTCACGATGGCTCAAGATAATACCAAATTATGCGACTTCACCAATACCAACAATAATGATTTCCTTAGCACTCCGATTGCTCCTCTTACCGATACTGAATCTTGTGAAATCAATGCTGCTTTGTTGAATCTTGTCATGAAAGATCAATTCGCCGGCCTTCCTAGTGAAGATGCCGCTACTCATCTAAATATCTTCGTTGATTTGTGTGATATGCAAAAGAAGAAAGATGTTGATAATGATATTGTTAAATTGAAGCTCTTTTCTTTTTCGCTTAGAGATCGTGCTAAAGCTTGGTTTTCGTCTTTGCCTAAAAATAGTATTGATTCTTGGAATAAGTGCAAAGATGCTTTTATCTCTAAGTATTTTCCTCCCACTAAGATCATCTCTCTTAGAAATGATATTATGAATTTTAAGCAACTTGATCATGAACATGTTGCACAAGCTTGGGAGAGGATGAAATTAATGATACGTAATTGCCCCACTCATGGTTTAAATTTGTGGATGATTATACAAATTTTTTATGCCGGATTGAATTTTGCTTCTAGAAATCTTTTAGATTCGGCCACGGGAGGCACTTTTATGGAAATCACTTTAGGATAAGCTACTAAACTCCTAGATAATATTATGGTTAATTATTCTCAATGGCACACTGAAAGATCTACTAATAAAAAAAGTGCATGCGATAGAAGAAATTAATGTTTTGAGTGGAAAGATGGATGAGCTTATGAAATTATTTGCTACTAAGAGTGTTTCTTCTGATCCTAATGATATGCCTTTGTCTACTTTGATTGAGAATAATAATGAATCTATGGATGTGAATTTTGTTCGTAGGAATAATTTTGGTAACAACGCGTATAGAGGAAACTTTAATCCTTGGCCTTATCCTAGCAATTCCTCTAATAATTATGGTAATGCCTACAACAATTCTGATGGAAATTTTAATAAGATGCCCTCTGAATTTGAGACTAGTGTCAAAGATTTTATGAATTCGCAAAAGAATTTCAATGCTTTGCTTGAAGAGAAATTGCTTAAAGTTGATGAATTGGCTAGGAACGTTGATGGAATTTCTCTTGATGTTGATTCTTTAAAACTTAGATCTATTCCTCCTAAGCATGATATCAATGAGTCTCTCAAAGCCATGAGAATTTCCATTGATGAGTGCAAAGAAAGAACCGCTAGGATGCGTGCTAAGAAAGATTGCTTTATGAGAGCGTGTTCTTCAAATTTCTATGAAAATAAAGATGAAGATCTAAAAGTTATTGATGTGTCCCCTATTAAATCTTTGTTTTGCAATCTTGATAATGATGGGACTGAATATGATCCACCTTTACCTAGAAGGCGTTCCAAAAATTCGGAGTTTTTAGATCTTGATGCTAAAATTGATAAAAGTGGGATTGAAGATGTTAATAAACCCACTATTTTGGAATTCAAGGAATTTAATTATGATAATTGCTCTTTGATAGATTGTATTTCCTTGTTACAATCCGTGCTAAATTCTCCTCATGCTTATAGTCAAAATAAAGCGTTTACTAAACATATCGTTGATGCCTTGATGCAATCTTATGAAGAAAAGCTTGAGTTGGAAGTTTCTGTCCCTAGAAAAATTTATGATGAGTGGGAACCTACTACTAAAATTAAGATTAACGATCATGAGTTCTATGCTTTATGTGATTTGGGTGCTAGTGTTTCCACTATTCCCAAAACTTTATGTGATTTGCTAGGTTTCCGTGATTTTGATGATTGCTCTCTAAACTTGCACCTTGCGGATTCCACTATTAAGAAGCCTATGGGAAGAATTAATGATGTTCTTATTGTTGCAAATAGGAATTATGTGCCCGTAGATTTTATCGTTCTTGATATAGATTGCAATCCTTCATGTCCTATTATTCTTGGTAGACCTTTCCTTAGAACGATTGGTGCAATTATTGATATGAAGGAAGGGAATATTAGATTCCAATTTCCATTAAAGAAAGGCATGGAACACTTCCCTAGGAAGAAAATAAAACTACCTTATGAATCTATTATGAGAGCCACTTATGGATTGCTTATCAAAGATGGCAATACCTAGATCTATCCTTGCTTTTATGCCTAGCTAGGGGCGTTAAATGATAGCGCTTGTTGGGAGGCAACCCAATTTTATTTTTAGTTTTTTTGCTTTTTGCTTCTGTTTAGGAATAAATATTTGTTCTAGCCTCTGGTTAGATGTGTTTTTATGTTTTAATTAGTGTTTGTGCCAAGTTAAACCTATAGGATCTTCTTGGATGATAGTTATTTGATCTTGCGGAAATTTCCAGAAACTTTCTGTTCACGAAAATAATTGTTAAAAATCACCAGAACGTGATACAATATTGATTCCAATTGCTTCTGATCAACAAACAAATTGTCTAGTTCTTCCTAGTTTGGCTGATGTTTTGGAGTTCCAGAAGTTTGCGTTAGTTACAGATTACTACAGACTGTTCTGTTTTTGACAGATTCTGTTTTTCGTGTGTTGTTTGCTTATTTTGATGAATCTATGGCTAGTAAAATATTTTATAAACCATAGAGAAGTTGGAATACAGTAGGTTTAACACCAATATAAATAAAGAATGAGTTCATTACAGTACCTTGAAGTGGTCTTTTGTTTTCTTTCGCTAATGGAGCTCACGAGATTTTCTGTTAAGTTTTGTGTTGTGAAGTTTTCAAGTTTTGGGTGAAAGATTTGATGGATTATGGAACAAGGAGTGGCAAGATCCTAAGCTTGGGGATGCCCATGGCACCCCCAAGATAATCTAAGGACACCATAAAGCCAAAGCTTGGGGATGCCCCGGAAGGCATCCCCTCTTTCGTCTACTTCCATCAGTAACTTTACTTGGAGCTATATTTTTATTCACCACATGATATGTATTTTGCTTGGAGTGTCTTGTATTATTTGAGTCTTTATTTTTTAGTTTACCACAATCATCTTTTCTGTACACACCTTTTGAGAGAGACACACATGATTCGGAAATTATTAGAATACTCTATTTGCTTCACTTATATCTTTTGAGTTATATAGTTTTGCTCTGGTGCTTCACTTATATCTTTTAGAGCACGGTGGTGGATTTGTTTTATAGAAAATATTGGTCTCTCATGCTTCACTTATATTATTTTTAGAGTCTTAAAATAGCATGGCAATTTTCTTTAATTAATATCATGAGAAATTTGATGCTTGATAATTGTTTTGAGATATAAAGGTGGTAATATCATAGTTGTGCTAGTTGAGTAATTGTGGAATTGAAAAATACATGTGTTGGAGTTTGTGATTCCCGTAGCATGCACATATGGTGAACCATTATGTAACCAAGTCGGAGCATGAAGTATTTGTTGATTGTCTTCCTTTGTGTGGCGGTCGGGATCGCGCGATGGTTAACTCCTACCAACCCTTCCCCTAGGAGCATGCGTAGTAGTACTTTGCTTCGAGGGATAATAAATTTTTGCAATAAGTATATGAGTTCTTTATGACTAATGTGAGTCCATGGATTATACGCACACTTACCTTTCCGCAATTTTCTAGCCTCTTCGGTACCGCGCATTGCCCTTTCTCACCTTGAGAGTTGGTGCAAACTTCGCCGGTGCATCCAAACCCCGTGATATGATACGCTCAATCACACATAAAACTCCTTATATCTTCCTCAAAACAGCCACCATACCTACCTATCATGGCATTTCCATAGCCATTCCGAGATATATTGCCATGCAACTTTCCACCGTTTCATTTATCATGACATACTCCATCATTGTCATATTGCTTTGCATAATCATGTAGTTGACATTGTATTTGTGGCAAAGCCACCGTTCATAATTCTTTCATACATGTCGCTCTTGATTCATTGCATATCCCAGTACACCGCCGGAGGCATTCATATAGAGTCATATTTTGTTCTAAGTATTGAGTTGTAATTCATGAGTTGTAAGTAAAATAAAAGTGTGATGATCATCATTATTAGAGCATTGTCCCAAGAGAGGAAAGGATGATGGAGACTATGATTCCCCCACAAGTCGGGATGAGACTCCGGACTAAAAAAAGAGGCCATAAAAAAGAGAAAAGGCCCAAATAAAAAAAATAAAAAAATGAACGAGAGAAAAAGAGAGAAGGGACAATGTTACTATCCTTTAACCACACTTGTGCTTCAAAGTAGCACCGTGATCTTCATGATAGAGAGTCTCTCATTTTGTCACTTTCATATACTAGTGGGAAATTTCATTATTGAACTTGGCTTGTATATTCCAATGATGGGCTTCCTCAAATGCCCGAGGTCTTCGTGAGCAAGCAAGTTGGATGCACACCCACTTAGTTTCTTTTTGAGCTTTCATACACTTATAGCTCTAGTGCTTCCGTTGCATGGCAATCCCTACTCTTCGCATTAACATCAATTGATGGGCATCTCCATAGCCCGTTGATTAGCCTCGTTGATGTGAGACTTTCTCCTTTTTTTGTCTTCCCACATAACCCCTACCATTATACCTTATTCCACCACAGTGCTATATCCATGGCTTGCACTCATGTATTGCGTAAGAATTGAAAAGGCTGAAGCGCGTTAAAAGTATGAACCAATTGCTTGGCTAAAACCGGGGTCGTACATGATATGAAAATTTTGTGTGGGGAAGATGGAGCATAGCCAGACTATATGATTTTGTAGGGATAACTTGCTTTGGCTATGTTATTTTGATAAGACATAATTGCTTAGTTAGTATGCTTGAAGTATTATTGTTTTTATGTCAACATTAAACTTTTATCTTGAATCATATCAAATCTGAACATTCATGCCACAATGAGAAGAATTATATTGAAATTATGCCAAGTTGCACTCCACATCAAAAATTCTGTTTTTATCATTTACCTACTCGAGGACGAGCAGGAATTAAGCTTGGGGATGCTTGATACGTCTCCAACGTATCTATAATTTTTGATTGCTCCATGCTATATTATCTTCTGTTTTGGACATTATTGGGCTTTATTATTCACTTTCATATTATTTTTGGGACTAACCTATTAACCGGAGGCCCAGCCCAGAATTGTTGTTTTTTGCCTATTTCAGAGTTTCGCAGAAAAAGAATATCAAACGGAGTCCAAACGGAATGAAACCTTCGGGAACGTGATTTTTGGGACGAACAAGATCCAGGAGACTTGGACCCTACGTCAAGAAACAAAGGAGGAGGCCACGAGGTAGGGGGCGCGCCTACCCCCCCGGCGCGCCCTCCACCCTCGTGGGCCCCTGTTGCTCCACCGACATACTCCTTCCTCCTATATATACCTACGTACCCCCAAACGATCAGAAATGGAGCCAAAACCTAATTCCACTGCCGCAACCTTCTGTACCCATGAGATCCCATCTTGGGGCCTGTTCCGGAGCTCCGCCGGAGGGGGCATTGATCACGGAGGGCTTCTACATCAACACCATAGCCCCTCCGATGAAGTGTGAGTAGTTTACCTCAGACCATCAGGTCCATAGTTATTAGCTAGATGGCTTCTTCTCTCTTTTTGGATCTCAATACAATGTTCTCCCCCTCTCTCATGGAGATCTATTCGATGTAATCTTCTTTTGCGGTGTGTTTGTTGAGACCGATGAATTGTGGGTTTATGATCAAGTTTATCTATGAACAATATTTGAATCTTCTGAATTCTTTTATGTATGATTGGTTATCTTTGCAAGTCTCTTCGAATTATCAGTTTGGTTTGGCCTACTAGATTGATCTTTCTTGCAATGGAAGAAGTGCTTAGCTTTGGGTTCAATCTTGCGGTGTCCTTTCCCAGTGATAGTAGGGGCAGCAAGGCACGTATTGTATTGTTGCCATCGAGGATAACAAGATGGGGTTTTATCATATTGCATGAATTTATCCCTCTACATCATGTCATCTTGCTTAAGGCGTTACTCTGTTCTTATGAACTTAATACTCTAGATGCATGCTGGATAGCGGTCGATGTGTGGAGTAATAGTAGTAGATGCAGGCAAGAGTCGGTCTACTTGTCTCGGACGTGATGCCTATATACACGATCATACCTAGATATTCTCATAACTATGCTCAATTCTGTCAATTGCTCAACAGTAATTTGTTCACCCATCGTAAAATACTTATGCTCTTGAGAGAAGCCACTAGTGAAACCTATGGCCCCCGGGTCTATATTCATCATATTAGTCTTCCAACACTTAGTTATTTCTGTTGCCTTTTACTTTGCTTTTATTTTACTTTGCATCTTTATCATAAAAATACCAAAAATATTATCCTATCATATCTATCAGATCTCACTCTCGTAAGTGACCGTGTAGGGATTGACAACCCCTTATCGCGTTGGTTGCGATGATTTATTTGTTTTGTGTAGGTGCGAGGGACTCGCGCGTAGCCTCCTACTGGATTGATACCTTGGTTCTCAAAAACTGAGGGAAATACTTACGCTACTTTGCTGCATCACCCTTTCCTCTTCAAGGGAAAACCAACGCAGTGCTCAAGAGGTAGCAGGGGCATCCCAAAGCTTAGTTGGTTGCTCATTCTTGGATAATAGCTTGGGATGTCGGGGCATCCCCAAGCTTAGGCTTTTACATCCTTCCTTCATCCATCGTAAGATAACCCAAAACATGAAACCTTCAATCACAAAAAACTCAACAAAACATTCGTGAGATCCGTTAGTGTAAGAAAAATAAACCACTACTAGAAGTGTTGTATCAAACCAATTCTTATTTTGTTTTTGTATTATATCTACTGTATTCCAACTTGTCTATGGGAAAAACTCATCAAAGAAAACCATAGAGCCATCAAAATAAGCACACAACACAAAGAAAACAGAATCTGTCAAAACAGAACAGTTTGTAGAAATCTGATTTGTTCGAATACTTCTGGAACTCCAAAAATTCTTACAAACTAGGAAAACCTGGATAATTTTTATATTGATCTTCTGCAAAAAGAATTAGCATTTTATCACGTACTGGTGAATTTTAACAATTACTTTCGTGAGAACAAAGTTTCTGTCTTTTTCAGCAAGATCAAACAACTATCACCCAAGAAGATCCTATTGATTCTACTTGGCACAAACACTAATTAAAACAGAAAAAACACAATCATAACAGTAGCATAACTGTGTAAACACTCAAGAACAGAAAGTAAAAGGCAAAAATAAATTTTATTCATTGGGTTGCCTCCCAACAAGCGCTATAGTTTTACGCCCTTAGCTAGGCATAAAGCAAGGATCTAAGCTTTGTCATCTTTGGTTTGAGATCCATAAGATGCCCTCATGATTGATTCATAAGGTGGCCTGATTTTTGTTCTAGGAAAGTGTTCCATACCTTTCCTCAAAGGAAATTGTAACTTAATATTGCCTTCTTTCATATCAATCACGGCACCGATAGTGCATAAAAACGATCTACCAAGAATAATTGGACAAGACGGATTGCAATCAATATCAAGAACAATAAAATCTATGGGCACATAATTCCTAATTGCAAGAATAAGAACATCATTAATTCTTCCCATAGGCTTTTCAATAGTAGAATCCGCCAAGTGCAAATTCAAGGAACATTCTTCAAGATTAGTAAGACCAAGCACATCACATAAAGATTTCGGAATTGTAGAAACACTAGCATCCAAGTCACATAAAGCAAAACACTTATAATTTTTAATCTTGACTTTGATAGTAGGTTGAAAGTGCGTTAAGTCGACTAGAGTGGGGGGGGGGGTGAATAGGCAATTTTTATGAATTCTTCGCTGAGGAATTTCAGGGTGAGGAGATTCCTAAGCAACGAACTACTAGCAACGGAACAAGTACTCAGATGCAAACATAACAGAACAGAAACACGGTCATCATTATGAAACTAAAACAAGCACAGAGTACAGAAAGCGTAAACACATGATAAGCAGGCCGAAGACAAACTCACTGAAGAAATTGAACTGAGGAAATTGAGAAAGTCTTCAGTCAAAGTCTTCAAACAGTAACGATCAACTACATAACACAGTAATGAGGAAATGGAAGGGTTGAGGAAATAGAACCAGTTAGCTCGGTGAAGACAATGATTTGGTAGACCAGTTCCAACTGCTGTGACAGTTGTACATCTGGTTGGAGCGGTTAGGTATTTAAACCTGAGTACACACAGTCCCGGACACATGGTCCTCACCGTATTGTCCTTGAGCTAAGATCACACAGACCTCGCCCAATCACTCGTGGTAAGTCTTCAGGTGACTTCCGAACCTTCACAAAGTCGGTCACTCGGCGATCCACAATTTCCTCTTGGATCCTCTAGACCATGACGCCTAACCGTCTGGAAGATGCACAATCTTCAAAGGTAGAAAGCATCGAATCCACACAGGATCAATCTCTTCAGTGATGCTCAATCACTTTGGGTTTGTAGGTGTTTGGGTTTGGGTTTTACTCACTTGATGATTTTCGCTCAAAGTCCTCGGAGGATGGGATGCTCTCAATGACAAGTGTCAGTTTCTCTCGGAGCAGCCAACCAGCTAGTGCTTGTTGTGGGCGGCTATTTATAGCCTAGGGAGCAGCCCGACATGATAAGACATAAATGCCCTTCAATGATATGACCGTTAGGTGGATAAGATATTTTGGGACAGCTGGCGCATAACACAGCAACGGTCGGAAATTTGAGGTTCAAATTCCTGAGGGCTATCATGTTCCTCACTAGTAGGCAATCCGCACTGGTGAATTCCTAACTCCTTAGTCAGAAAAAATTCCTCAGAGACCAGAAGAACTTCGTCTCTGTCACTGAAATTGACTCAACTGTATGAGATTTCCAATGGCTTCACTCGAAGGGATTGGTAGGTGTAGGATTTTGAGTTCAGCATCACTTGGAAACTTTTCCTTAGTTTTTCCTCGACCCCCTTTAACAGTACGATGTTTCCTATGACTCAAGAAAGAGAAAATGAAACTACGAAAACAAAAGTCTTCACGCTTCATATTCCCCGCATGAATATCAAGTCTTCACGGTCACACCAATTTCTTCACTTTGAAAGTCTTCAGAAAGTCTTCAGAAACCCAAAGTCTTCAGTTGAAGACATTCATTTTTAGGGGTCAAATTTCTCTGTAAATATCAAACTCCTCATAGACTTATAGACATGTATACACTCACAAACACATCAGTCCCTTAACCTATAAGTCTTCAATACACCAAAATCACTAAGGGGCACTAGATGCACTTACATAGGTTCCCATTCATCATGTAATTTTCTAGGAATTGATACTTCTAATTCCAATTTTTCTTCCAAAGCTTTCATCATAGCATCAACAATATGTTTAGTAAAAGCTTGGTTTCATTCACAAGCATGGGGTGAATTTATCATGGATTGCAACAAAGAAATACAATCAATAAAAGAGCAACTATCATAATTAAAGTCTTTGTAATCCAAAATAGTGGGCACATCACTAGTTAAAGTTTTGACCTCTCCAAACCCACTTTTATCAATTTTCTCAACAAGATTTTCACCCTCCGAAATATTGGGATGCCTTCTACCTAAAGTTGACTCTTCTCCAGTCCCTTTTTCATCATTCTTAACTTTACTAAACAAGGAATTAGTGGAAGAAACACCAATCATTTTAAGATCTTCATCACTTTTGCAAGAATAATCAATAGAAAAAGCTTTTTCCAAAAATTCTCTTTTAGCTCTAAGCATAGCAGTCTTTTCTTACTTTCATCCATAGAAACATAAAGAGCTTTAATTGATTCACCTACTTTAGGCATAAAAAATTTCATCTTGAGATTTTCCACATCATGAGCAATTCTATCAACACTTCTAGATAAATCATCAATCTTATTCAACTTTTCTTCTATGGAAGTGTTGAAAACCTTTTGTGTGTTGATAAATTCTTTAATATTATTCTAAAGATCAGAGGTGTTCCTATTATTATTGTAAGATTGATTTCCATAGGAATTACCATAATTATTAGAGGAATTACTAGGAAAAGGCCTAGGATTAAAATGCCCTCTATAAGCATTGTTGTTGAAATTATTGCGAGAAATAAAATTCACATCAATGGCATCACTATTTTTCTCAATCAAAGTAGACAAAGGCATATCATTAAAATCAATAGGAGAACTTTTACTAGCAACCAATTTCATAAGTGCATCAACTTTATCACTCACAGAAGAAATTTCTTCAACCGAATTAACTTTTTTACTAGTAGGAGCTCTTTCGGTATGCCATTGCGAATAATTTTCCATGATATTATCAAGCAATTTGGTGGCTTCACCCAAAGTAATTTCCATAAAAGTACCACCCGCGGCGGAAACTAAAAGATTACGAGAAACAAAATTCAATCCCGCATAGAAATTTTGTATGATCATCCAAAGATTTAACCCATGAGTTGGGCAATTCCTTAGCAACATTTTCATCCTTTCCCAAGATTGTGCAATATGCTCATGTTCAAGTTGCTTGAAATTCATGATCTGGTTCTAAGGGAAATAATTTTTGTGTGCGGAAAATACTTAGTGATAAAAGCATCTTTGCACTTATTCCAAGAATCGATACTATTGCGAGGCAAAGAAGAGAACCAAATTTTTGTGGAATGACGCAAAGAGAACGGAAATAATTTCATCTTGACCACATCATTGTCCACATATTTTTTATTTTGCATATCGCATAATTCCACGAAGGTATTAAGATGGGACACGGCATCCTCATTAGGAGTACCGGAAAATTGGTCTTTCATAACAAGATTCAGCAAAGCAGTATTAATATCACAAGTCTCTGCACTAGTGGCGGGAGGAGAAAGCGGAGTGCCAATAAAATCATTGTTGTTGGTATTTGAGAAATCACATAACTTGGTGTTCTCTTGAGTCATGATGACCACACAACAAGATTGCACTCAAAAACAGATCCGGCAAGAAAACGGCGAACGGAAATAGAGAGGCAAATAAAACAACAATTTTTTGTGAATTGGGGGAGAAGAAAACGAGAGGAAAATGGCAAATAATGTAAATTGCAAGGAGATGAGATTTGTGATTAGGAACCTGGTTATGTTGAAGATCCTCCCCGGCAACGGTGCCAGAAATTCTCCTTGATGGTAGCTAGAACTACGTCGGTATTTCCTCGGAGAGGGAGGGATGATGTAGCACAGCGACGGTTGAGTATTTCCCTCAGTTATGAAACCAAGGTATCGAACCAGTAGGAGAACCAAGCAACACAACGTAAACAGCACCTGCACACAAATAACAACACCTCGCAACCCGACGTGTTAAAGGGGATTTCAATCCCTTTCGGGTAACGGCGCCAGAGATTGGCAAGCGGACGTGAGATAAATTGTAGTAGATTGATAGATCGAACGCCAAATAAAATAAATAAAGATAAAATGCAGCAAGATATTTTTGTATTTTTAGTTTAATAGATCTGAATAAAAATGCAAAGGAAAAGTAGATCGCAAGCAAATATATGAGAAAGAAACACTACAGGAATCAGCTACTTTGCCGTCTGCCACGGCAGACGGCAAAGTCAAGGATGGCAGATGGCAAAGGCCTTTGCCGTCTGCCGCAGACGGCAAAAGGCTCCGGCAAAGTAGGCTACGGTAAAGAGCTTCTTTGTCGTCTGCTTTCTGAAGCGGACGGCAAAGGGGCCTTTGCCATCAGCGCCGGACGGCAAAGAAAGCCGACGGCAATAAATTCGCTGTTAGTCCGTTAAGCGTCTAACGGCAGCCTTTGCCGTCCGCCGCTGACGGCAAAGACTGCAGGCTCTTTGCCATCTGCTGGCAGATGGCAAAGAGACCAAATAGGCATTAATTCTGTTTCTTCTTATATCCATTCATTTTCACAGAAAATCAAACACACACACACACACACACACATATATATATATATATATATGACCAATATAGGATATCCAACACATGTTACCAATAGTAGCAAGTTTCATCCATACATATACATAGTTTCATCAATATTACACAGTTTCATCCATAGGTAGCAAGTTTCACAAAGTAAAAACAAAAACTAAAGACAAGCACTCCATATCTGAAATTACAAGAAATGACCTAAAACTAAATATCTATTTTCCTAGGCAGCACACACTTGACCACCATAGCAGCTTGCTGGACCGTTGTATCTGTGGAGCACAAAACAGCAGTCAGCCTGATTAGAAATTTTAAGGAGAGCAGTGCTAGTTTAAGAGTTATGAACAAATAGAAATGGTGCATAAATTCCTATTATTCAACAAACATAAGTTATTTCCAAACGAAACACGGGGCAATGTTATCCACTTCAAAACAGAACAGAACACACAGGTACACACATCGTCAAGTTTTTTCCACAAATGAGTTACTGATTGAGTTCAAGAAATGACCAAGGGCCTAATTGGTTCACATGACCTAAAAACTCATAAATAGGAAAATCATTGGGTTGCAATGTCATGCCCTCTCTTGATACAATATGATCGACAGGATGTTTGAGTGCATCATAGAAAACCATAGGAGTTTTTCAAGGCCGCATATTACAATCATATGGAATAATTTGAAGCAGAGAGGCCCCAAAAGGGGAAATCATGCTGTGTGGGAAAAGAGAATACCATTCACCGCAATGAAAAATATAGCATGCCAGAATCACTATGAGCACAATCAAATTGAGTTATCTAAGCAATTTGACAATCAAATGGAGTTAACACGGCCCTAGCGTTAGGGATTTAGTGACGGCAGCAGTCTGCCAGCCGACATCCTCAATAGAAGGGACAGACACAGTGCTAGAAGCAGAACAAGAACGTTGATACACAAGATAAGCACAAGCCCTTGAGAGCAGTCTGCTTGGCAGAACAATTAATTAACCTCTAGAAGCAGAAGAAGCACGTTGATAGACAAGTTATTATGAAGAACCAACCTTGAGAGCGGTCTGCTTGCGCAAGATATCATTGGACTTGTGGACAAGAAAATAGTATAAGCCTAGGCTGTGTCAGGTAACAACAATGTGGAGCAAGGTATCATGGTCATAAACAGCTAGGCTGACATGGTTATGAACTAGACTAGAACAGTAAGAGGGCAGTGAGGATTGACGAATCATCATCATTAAATAAAGAAGAAAAAAAGAACATCCTTGGTTGCAGGTGGTAATAAAAGAGCTAGACTGGAGTAGGACAGTGGTGTGTGACAAGTTAGAGAAGAAAACAACATAATCTTGGGCTAAAAGGCAACAATTTAGACATCTAGGGCAAGGCAGCAGGGTTTCGCCAGAGGAAGTTGGCACATTTCCTGCATCCGGTCAGTCCACTGTGAACCCTCGAAGGGGCCAAGAACAGGAGCGATAACTAGTGCTTGCTGTGATGCGAGTTGACCGCAAATCTAGACTAGCAGAGCAGAGCAGAACGGCGATGGAAACAAGGAAACAAAGATGGGGGTGAACAGAGCAGGGGACCTTTTGTGGCGCGCCGTCGTGGTCGGGGTGGACGACGCCGTCGTGGTCGAGCTCGAGGTCGGACTCGACGATGTCCTCGTCGAGCTCGTCGGGCTCAGGGGTGGGGTCGCACATGTCCTGGTCGTCCTTCCCCTCCTCCTCGTCCTCATCATCGTTGTCGTCGATGTCATCCATGGACCTTGCCTGCGCTTCCAAATCAAACATAAAAAAGGAGATCAGACAAGAAAAGAAAAGAAACAGAGGATCGGGGCCGGGGAAGGAAGGGGAAGGGACGCGGAAGATCGGACCTTGGGGGCGGCAGGCTTGGCGGAGGAGGCGGCGGCGGCGGATCTGAGCGA
Organism: Aegilops tauschii subsp. strangulata; assembly: GCF_002575655.3. Classification (NCBI taxonomy): domain Eukaryota; kingdom Viridiplantae; phylum Streptophyta; class Magnoliopsida; order Poales; family Poaceae; genus Aegilops; species Aegilops tauschii. The sequence continues at coordinate 401,182,653 of NC_053035.3, forward strand.
GGGAGACAAGGGTGAGGGGAAATGGTGAGGTGGCAGCGCGCACCGACGGGCGGAGGCGAGGTGGCGCAGCGGCGCGGGGTCAGGAGGCTCTCGGTTGTGGGGCGGGCGTCGTCGAATCCCGCCGGAATCGGCCGGCGTAGCTTCTCACGGGAGGGAGAGGGAGAGAGGGGTGGGCGGAGAGAGAGGGGATAGGGATAGAGGAGGTGGGGCAACGGTGGGGTGGGGCTCGGCCGTTAGTTAGGTCACATCTTTGCCGTCCGCCCACCCTTTGCCGTCCGCTTTGTTTCCTCTTTGTCGTCTACTAGCAGACGGCAAAGAGGGGGGCCGTTAAGTTTTTTCCAATTAGCTCGTTTAGTGGGGCTAGCCCTCTCTTTGCCGTCAGCCAGCGGACGGCAAAGAACAGGCTGATGGCAAAGACCTTCTTTGTCATCAGCCAGTTCTTTGCCGTCCGTTTTCCTAAAGCGGACGGCAAAGACCTTCTTTGCCATCAGCCAGCAGACGGCAAAGAACTGGCAGACGGCAAATAAGCTAATTCCAGTAGTGAAAGACCCAGGGGCCGTAGGTTTCACTAGTGGCTTCTCTCGAGAAAAATAGCAAACGGTGGGTAAACAAATTACTGTTGGGAAATTGATAGAACTTCAAATACTCATGACGATATCCAGGCAATGGTCATTACATAGGCATCACGTCCAAGATTAGTAGACTGACTCCTGCCTGCATCTACTACTATTACTCCACACATCGACCACTATCCAGCATGCATCTAGTGTATTAAGTTCATGGAAAAACAGAGTAATGCAATAAGAACGATGACATGATGTAGACAAGATCTGTTTATCTATATGGCGGTAGATATATATCTCGTCTTTTTATCCTTAGTAGCAACGATACATACGTGTCGGTTCCCCTTCTGTCACTGGGATCAAGCACTGTAAGATCGAACCCACTACCGGGCACCTCTTCCCATTGCAAGATAAATAGATCAAGTTGGCCAAACAAAACCCAATATCGGAGAAGAAATACGAGGCTATAAGAGATCATGCATATAAGAGATCAAAGAAACTCAAATAACTTTCATGGATATAAAAAGATATGGCTGATCATAAACTCAAAGTTCATCAGATCCCAACAAACACACCGCAAAAGAGTTACATCATATGGATCTCCAAGAGACTATTGTATTGCGAATTCAGCGAGATAGATAGATAGATAGATAGATAGAGAGAGAGAGAGAGAGAGAGAGAGAGAGAAAGCCATCTAGCTACTAACTACGGACCCGAAGGTCTACAAAGGACTGCTCACGCATCATCGGAGAGGCACCAATGGAAGTGGTGAACCCCTCCATGATGCTGTATAGATTGGATCTGGTGGTTCTGGACTCTGCGGCGGCTGGATGAATATTTTGACGCTTGTTCTAGGGTTTCTGGAATATTTTGGTATTTATAGAGCAAAGAGGCAGTCCGGGGAGCACCGGAGGTGGGCACAACCCACCAGGGCACGCCTAGGCCTCCTGGCGCGCCCTGGTGGGTTGTGTCCCACTCGGGGCACCCCCAAGGTGCAACCAGGGCCCATTGCCTTCCTTCTAGCCCATAAAAAATCATCGTGGAGTTTCGTGGCATTTGGACTTCGTTTGATATTGATTTCCTGCGATGTAAAGAACAGGGAAAAAACAGCAACTGGCACTTGGCACTATGTCAATAGGTTAGTACCAAAAAATGATATAAAATGATTGTAAAACATCCAAGATTGATAATAAAACAGCATGGAACAATCAAAAATTATAGGTACGTTGGAGACGTATCAGTAGCTGCCACGGTAAAGACGGTAGCCATCATCGCCGTGTGCACAGTGGGCCTGTTTGGTAACACGAAAGCGCGGACGTGGTGCTACAGTTAACTGGTCCAGGAAAATGTTGACGTACTAGACCAAACTAGCTGGGCCTCATCAATGACAAGAGACAAACTACCTCAACACTGTGCAGAAATGAATGGAGAAGCACTATACATCAAGAAATACGTGAAGACCCGCACATCTCGAGGAGGACGAACCGCTGAGATAATAGGACTATATGGTAGTATGAGCCATATCAAATTTTTGCTATGTTTTTGCTTCTTTCCGGTTGTGCTTCTTCTCTATAGTCTCGATTTTGTTGCGATTGTGAGGATTCGTTCGACTATGCTTGGTTCGTCTACGTTGGTTCGTCTTCTTCATGGACTCGGTCTTCTTCCTAGCGGGATTTCAGGCAAGATGATCATTATCCTGAACCACTTCTATCTTTGCTTTGCTACTTATCTTGATGCTATCGCTATGTCGCGCTACCTACCACTTGTTTATCAAGCTTCCCAAATTGCCATGATAGCCTCTAACCTTTTCCACCATCCTAGCAAACCGTTGTTTGGCTATGTTACCGCTTATCTCGGCCCCTCTTATAGCATTGCTAGTTGCAGGTGCAGTTGCAGGTTGTTCCATGTTGGGACATGGATATCATGGGATATCACAATATCTCTTATTTAATTAATGCATCTATATACTTGGTAAATGGTGGAAGGCTCGGCCTTTTGCCTGGTGTTTTGTTCCACTCTTGCCGCCCTAGTTTCCGTCATACCAGTGTTATGTTCCTTGATTTTGCGTTCCTAACACGGTTGGGGTTTATGGGCCCCCCTTGACAGTTCGCTTTGAATAAAACTCCTCTAGCAAGGCCCAACTTTGATTGTAACATTTGCCCAACATAATAATAAACATGATAATAAATTTGACACATAGGGCGCTACCCATGGTTCGTTATTTAACATAATACAGGGGGCCAGTGTCGTTGGTGTTGGTCCAAACTAGAGCACTGTGTGGGGCCACCCCTTGGCAACTTGGGGTATCTGGCACTTGTACGCGTAGCTCATCCGTCGTGGCCTGAGACAAGATACGCGCAGCTACTATCAAGGTGTCGGCACATCGGGAGGTCTTGCTGGATTTGTTTTACCATTGTCAAAATGTCTTGTGCACCGGGATCCCGAGTTTGGTCGGGTTGTCCCGCGATGGAGGATTGTCTCCGTGGATCGTGAGAGCTTATCATGGGCTAAGTTGGGACACCCCTGCAGGGTTTAATCTTTCGAAAGTCGTGCCCGCGGTTATGTGGCAGATGGGAATTTTTAATATCCGGTTGTACAGAACTTGACACCAGATCCAAATTAAAATACACCAACCGCGTGTGTAACCGTGACTGTCTCTTTTCGAGTGAGTCGAGAAGAGAACATGGTGGGGTTATGTTTGAACGTAAGTAGTTCAGGATCACTTCTTGATCATTACTAGTTTGCGACCGTTTGCGTAGTTTCCCATCTTACTCTTGTACTCGTAAGTTAGCCACCATATAAATGCTTAGTCGCTTGCTGCAACCTCACCAGTTATCCATTCCATACCCATTAAGCTCTACTAGTCTTGATACCCATGGAAAAGGGATTGCTGAGTCCCCGTGGCTCATAGAGTACTACAACAACGGTTGCAGGTACAGGTAATGCGATGATCATGACGTGAGAGCGATGTTTAGTTGTTTTGGAGTTATTCTTCTGCTTCTTCTTTGATCAGGGGATAGGTTCCTGGTCAGCAGCCTGGGCTAGCAGGGTGGATGTCATTCTTGTTTTCGTTTGTTTTCATCTGTAGTCAGATGCCGCTCTTCTATATGATGGTTGCTATGTATTGACGTATTCTTGTGGCATTTGTATGCCTTTGTATGTATCCCCATCTATTATGTAATGGTACGATGTTATGATATCCACCTTGCAAAAGCGTCTTCAATATGTGGCTCTATCCTTGTTGGGACCTTCGAGTTCCTCTTGGATAGGATCGCATATTGGGCGTGACATCTCCAACTTTGCAATCGATGGTTGATAAAATTCCCATTATGATACAACTCGCCATAATTCCCTATTCGATTGTGGCACCTATCTTTCATGAAATAGGAGAGCTTGCTAGTAGTTTTAAATTTTTTCCATTGAACATGTAAACAGGTCAGCTAATTATACGGCTCACTTTTGTGCTAAGCGTGCTTGCACAATAGTTGTAACAGAAAGTTGGCTTGATGAGACTCCTGGCTTCCTAGTATGCAACCTATTGGCTGACTACTCAGCGAATGCTTTTATTCAAATAAAGCTCGATATTCCCTGCAAAAAAATTCCATTATGATGATCCTTGGTTTGTTTATATACAAGGTGACCCGCTGGTTTCTTGTTTCTTTTCACTTTCTTCATGTTGACTAGACCTTCACATCTGAAACTTTGATTTTGGTTTTCCTTTTTTTAAGTTTGACCAATTATCTATCAATTCCTTAATTATTCATATCACGATCAATTTTAGGTTGGTGGAATTAAAATCAGAAGTATGCATTTTCCTTTATACATTTAAATATAAAGAATTTGTTAGTGATTTGCCATGACAAATTCACTTTAATACCCATGGCAAGTTCATTATAATGCCCACGACAAATTCACTTTAATGCCCATGGCAAGTTTCTTTTCCTCGATGATGTCAAAAAATTGTTAGCGATTTGCCATGGCAAATTCACTAGATGTCCCATAGCAAATTCACTTCAATGCCTGATGTCTACTACGCAACTTTATTCTTGTAGACACGTGTTGGGCCTCCAAGCGCAGAGTTTTGTAGGACAGTAGCAATTTTCCCTCAAGTGGATGACCTAAGATTTATCAATCCGTGAGAGGTGTAGGATGAAGATGGTCTCTCTCAAACGATCCTGCAACCAAATACAAGAAATCTCTTGTGTCCCCAACACATCCAATACAATGGCAAATTGTATAGGTGCACTAGTTCGGCGAAGAGATGGTGATAAAAGTGTGATATCGATGGTAGAAATATATTTTTATAATTTGAATAAATAAAAACAGCAAGGTAACAAATTGTAAACGGGCACAAAAACGGTATTGCAATGCTTGAAAACAAGGCCTAGGGTTCGTACTTTCACTAGTGCAATCTCCCAACAGTGCTAACATAGTTGGATCATCTGATTATCGTGCAATAAAGATTCACTCCCGAGTTCCTATTAGCGGAGAACAAAAGATAGGAATTGTTGTAGGGTACGAAACCACCTCAAAGCTATTCTTTCCGTTCGATCTATTCAAGAGTTCGTACTAAAATAACGCAAAGCTATTTTTTCGTTTGATTTATCCTAGAGTTCGTACTAGAATAACACCAAAGCATATTCATATTCATAATACTCAATCCACACAAAGAACTACAAAGAGACCCCAAAGTTTCTATCGGAGAAAAGATAATAAAAACGTGCATCAACTCCTATGCATAGATTACCCCAATATCACCGCGTGAATCCGCAAGTTGAGTGCCATAACGTATATCAAGTGAATCAATAAGATACCCCAATTGTCACCTCAAGTATTCATACCGCAAGACATACATCATGTGTTCTCATCTCTGAATATTCAATCCAACAAGACAAAACTTCAAAGGGTAAAGACTCAATTCATCACAACAAGAGTATAGAGGGGAGAAACATCATATGATCCGATTATATTAACAAAGCCCATGATATAGATCACGAGAGAGAGAGAGAGAGATTTATCACATAGCTACTAGTACAAACCCTCAGCCCCGAGGGTGGACTACTCCCTCCTCATCGTGGTGGCCGCCGGGATGATGAAGATGGGCACCGGAGATGATTCCCCCCTCCGGCAGGGTGCCGGGACTGGTCTAGATTGATTTTTGGTGGCTGCAGAGCCTTGCGGCGGCGGAACTTCTGATCTAGGTTTATTTCTGATGGTTTCTCTATTTATAGGATTTTTGGGCGTCGGTTTCACGGTAAGATGGGCCTCGAGGAGAGCACAACCCACCGGGGCACGGACGGCCCACCAGGTGCACCCTGGTGGGTTGTGCCCACCTCGTGGCTCTTCTGGCCCTCCCACAAAGCTTCGGGGGTCTCTTTTGTTCCAAAACAATCGTCAAAAAGTTTCTTCGGGGGTCTCTTTTGCACAAAAAACAACACCACGGTAGTTCTACTGAAAACAGCGTCAGTCCGGGTTAGTTCCATGAAAATCATACCAAAACCATATAAAATTGTTGTAAACATGGCATGAATACTTCATAACTTATAGATACGTTGGAGACGTATCAATACCCAAGGTAAGTTTTTTGTTTTTTCAAGATGATGTCAAACATTTTTTAGTGATTTGCCATGGCAAATTCACTAGATGTCCCACGACAAATTCACTTTAATGCACATGGCAAGTTTTTTGTTTTTTCAAGATGATGTGATTTTTTTTCAATTTTTGCCCTGCAAATTAATTATATGCCCTATGGCAAATTCACATTAATGCCAATGCCAAGTTTCTTTTTTCTCAACGATGTCAAAAAATTGTTAGTGAATTTGCCATGGCAAATTCACTAGATGTCCCACGGCAAATTCACTATGCCCATGGCAATTTTTTGTTTTTTCAAGATGGTGTCAAACATTTTTAAATTATGAACTATAGCAAATTTTATTTATGCACCACGGCAATTTCATGTTATGGACCATGGCGATTTTTCTTGAGATAATGACAAACTTTTTTCTTCTTATCCATGGCCAATTTTCACTTTATGGACCATGGTAAAAAAATTCCTTGTATTATGGCAAACTTTTCTTTAATGGACCATGGCAATCTTCACCCAATTTTTCATAGACTAAAAAATTGTCATGGCAATTACTACTCCTGTTTTGCCATGAACTTATGAAACTTTTTTATATCTTCTTCTTTTACACCATGGTGAGTTTATTTCTTCGAAACAAGGCAAAAATACCTCTTTCCTATGTGCGCCTGGCACTTTTTATTTTTATGGATCAGGCAAATGTAGTTCATACAACATGGCATTTTTCACTTTTTCTAAACCATATCAAATTTCATTTGTTTTTCATCCATGGCAATTTTTCCCATGACATATTTACCTTCATTTCCTGGCATGGCTAATGTTCCTGTATTGCAATGGCACTTTTACTATAACATACACGACATTTTTATTTTTAAACGCTCATGCCAAATTTCTACTTTCTATTTTTTCTGCCATGGCAATATTACTTTTTCTAGACAATGGAAAATGTAGTTTTTTTGCCATGATAGAATATGACAAATGTATTTTTATAAAGCCCAGATTTTGCTGTACCTAATAAAACTCGGTTTTTTATTTTTATTATGGACAATGGCAAGTGTAGTACAAATCTGGGCTTTTCTTTTACTGACCTTTAGTTTTAAAGGGAAAATGCCTCTAGGGCCAATGGGTAGAGCGTTTGGTCTGTGGTGTTTCCCTGTTGAACAAAATCGTTCGGTGGGATGATCGCTGGACCGAACTACTCGTTCGGTGGGTCGATCGTGGTACCGCACGTGTGGGCGATGCTCTCAAAGATGGCAATTTTACCCATGGATATGGATATCCACAGATACTCGACCCGAATAGGTAGGGTTTGGATACGCTCCAGAGTAGTGCCCGAACCCGACCCGGTTACTCATGGATAGGGCATCGACATAGTTATATACCCGCGGGCATACCCGAACCCAACCCGGTATTCGTGCTTATGGGGCAATATTTTCTGATGCCTACCCCACTTACCCTTCCCCATCTTAACTTCTTCAATTAATCAAAATAAAAACCCACAAAAAAATTAATCAAAAAAAAGCAAAGCAAAACCGTAATTTACTCAACGATCAGTGTGCACCTCTTCCCATTCCCCTCGTTAAACGATTCATGGACTCATCTGCCCCTTCCCATTCTCCTCATTAAAAGTTTCACCGTCTCGTCTCGTTGCTCACTCCTGCAGAACACGGGTGCAGGGCGAGGCATGATGTCTACTACGCAACTTTATTCTTGTAGACACGTGTTGGGCCTCCAAGCGCAGAGTTTTGTAGGACAGCAGCAATTTTTCCTCAAGTGGATGACCTAAGGTTTATCAATCCGTGAGAGGTGCAGGATGAAGATGGTCTCTCTCAAACGACCCTGCAACCAAATACAAGAAATCTCTTGTGTCCCCAACACACCCAATACAATGGAAAATTGTATAGGTGCACTAGTTCGGCGAAGAGATGGTGATAAAAGTGTAATATGGATGGTAGAAATATATTTTTATAATCTGAATAAATAAATAAAGCAAGGTAGCAAATAGTAAACAGGCACAGAAACGGTATTGCAATGCTTGAAAAATGAGGCCTAGGGTCCGTACTTTCGCTAGTGCAATCTCCCAACAGTGCTAACATAGTTGGATCATATGATTACCCCTCAAAGTGCAATAAAGAATCACTCCCGAGTTCCTATTAGCGGAGAACAAAAGATAGAAATTGTTTGTAGGGTACGAAACCACCTCAAAGCTACCCTTTCCGATCAATCTATTCTAGAGTTCGTACTTAAATAACGCAAGCTATTGTTTCTGATCGATCCAATCAAGAGTTCATACTAAAATAACACCATATGACACACATCAACCAACTCTAATGTCACCTAGATACTCCAATGTCACCACGAGTATCCGTTAGTTAATTCTACGATATGCATCAAACAACTTCATGATCATAATACTCAATCCACACAAATAACTACAAATAGACCCCAATGTTTCTATCGGAGAAAAGATAATAAAAACATGCATCAACCCCTATGGATAGATTACCCCAATATCACCTCTGGAATCCGCAAGCTGAGTGCCATAACATACATCATCATGTGTTCTCATATCTGAACATTCAATCCGATAAGACAAAACTTCAAAGGGTAAAGATTCAATTCATCACAACAAGAGTATAGAGGGGAGAAACATCATATGATCCGACTAAATTAACAAAGCCCATGATATAGATCATGATAGAGAGAGAGAGAGATTAAACACATAGCTACTGGTACAAACCCTCAGCCCCGAGGGTGGACTACTCCCTCCTCATAGTGGTGGCCGTCGGGATGATGAAGATGGCCACCGGAGATGATTCCCCCCTCCGGCAGGGTGCCGGAAAGGGTCTAGATTGGTTTTTGGTGGCTACAGAGCCTTGCAGCGGCGGAACTTCTGATCTAGGTTAACCCCTGATGGTTTCTCTATTTATATGATTTTTTGGCGTTGGTTTCATGCTAAGATGGGCGTCGAGGTGAGCACAACCCACCGGGGCAAGCCAGCCCCACCAGGCACGCCCTGGTGGGTTGTGCCCTCCTCGGCTCTTCTCGCCCTCCGACAAAGCTTCGGGGGTCTCTTTTGTTCCAAAAAAAAATCATCAAAAAGTTTCAGCTCATTTGGAGAACTTTCATTTCTGCACAAAAACAACACCACGGTAGTTCTGCTGAAAACAACGTCAGTCCGGGTTAGTTCCATGCAAATCATACCAAAACCATATAAAATTGTTGTAAACATGACATGAATACTTCATAAACTATAGATACGTTGGAGACGTATCAGCATCCCCAAGCTTAATTCCTAATTGTCCCCGAGTAGGTAAATGATAAAAGAAATAATTTATGAAGTGTGAATGCTAGCAAAGTGCATAAGTTTGATCAATGATAATTTCAATCACTTTTCCTAGCATCATAACAGCAACTCTTTCTCATAAAACTTATCATGATACAATAGCAATTGAAAATGGAATTTTTGTTGTGGAATGCTACCTATCATATTCATTATAAACTCTTTTCTTTGGTAGCATGGACATTTGGACTTTTATATGGTTCAAAGCAATAGTCTAGTTTTGACATGAGGACTTTAATACTCAAGCATACCAACAAGCAACCATGTATTTTGAAATATCAACGCTAAAATAAGTTATCCCTGGCCCATCATGCTCAATCATTGATCCATTCATGCAAGACACTCGCATATTAGCTATTCCCAAATAGAAAATAAAGTTTATTCCTTTTTCCACCATACTTTCACTTTCCATGGCTAACCGTATCCACGGGTGCCCTCCATACCAACACTTTCCAAGGAATTTATTATTTGACAACATAAAGTAAATTCATTTTTCATTTCGGGACTGGGCATCCCTAATACCTTTGCCTTAGTCTCGTGGAATGACAAGTGAATAAACACTCATCGTGAGAATAACACATCTAGCATTCAAAATATTGGACATCCCTCACCACCTCGCGAGCGGTAAGAGCACACAAAAGAGAAATTTATTTTGAAAATTAGAGATGGCACATACAAATTTGCTTAGAACGGCAAAAGAATACCGGATATAGGTAGGTATAGTGGACTCATGTGGCAAAACTGGTTTAATGGATTTTGGATGCACAAGTAGTGATCATACTTAGTGCAAAATGAAGGCTAGCAAAAGATTAAGAAGCGACCAACCAATAAATGAATAATCTCATAAGCGAGCATTGAGCATAATTAACATCGAATAATGCACCACAAGTAGGATGTAATTTCATTGCACAACTATTGACTTTCATGCTTGCATAGGGAATCACAAACCTTAACACCAATATTCTTACTAAAAGCATAATTACTCATCAGCATGACTCACATATCACATCATCACATCTCAAAACTATTACAAGGAATCAAGTTTATTTTGTCCAATGATCTTCTTGAAAGTTTTTATTATATCCTTCTTGGATATCTATCACTTCCGAACTAATTTTCATGTGTTGCTTTTGATAAGCTCAAACAAATATAAGTGAAGATCATGAGCATAATATTTCTTTCTCTCAAATTAATTTATGTGAAGCAAGAGAGAATTTCTTCAAAAATACAAAAACACACCATGCTCAAAAAGATATAAGTGAATCACTAGAGCAATTCCATAGAAAAGAGCTTCGTTGACGGGATGTGCGTGCCGCTTACCTAACCTCCCTGGCAACTATTTTATTTAAAAACTTTCAGATCTAAGCATTTTATTAAAACAGCAAGCAAAACAAAATAAAATGACATTTCAAGGATAGCGCAACTCATGTGAAGAAGCAAAAACTTAGGCTCAACCGATACTAACCGATAATTGTTGAAGAAGAAAGGTGGGATGCCTACCGGGGCATCCCCAAGCTTAGATGCTTGAGACTTCTTGAAATATTATTTTGGGATGCCTTGGGCATCCCCAAGCTTGAGCTCTTGTGTCTCCTTAATTACTCTCATATCACGGTTTTCCTAAATCTCAAAAGCATCGTCCACACAAAACTCAACAAGAACTTGTGAGATAAGTTAGTACAAACCAATGCAAAAACCTTATCATTCTCTACTGTAGCAAATCACTAAAATTATTATTCAACATTGCATACTAAATGCCTCTGCATATTTAATACTCTATCCTCAAATAGAATCATTAAACAAACAAAAATATGCAAACAATGCAAACATAACAGCAATCTGCCAAAACAGTACAGTCTGTAAAGAATGCAATATTCATCATACTTCCCAAACTCCAAAAATCCTGAAAAAAATACCACAATTTAGAAAATTTACCAGAGCTTATTTTTCAAAACGTTTCAGCATTTTATCACATTCTGACTTTTCGAGAGAATTTTTTCAACATCGATAAACTTTCTGTTTGCAAACAACAACATGTAGACTTGTAAAATAAGCATAGTAAATGCTGTCAATGCCGCTTTTATTGAAATAAAAGATGCAAAACATTATTCTAAATAACAAACATCAAATCCTAACAAAATAAAATGATGCTCCAAGCAAAACACATATCATGTGATGAATGAAAACATAGCTCCAAGTGAGGTTACCGATAATGTTGGAGACGAAAGAGGGGATGCCTTCCGGGGCATCCCCAAGCTTAGTTGCTTGGATCTTCCTTGAATATTACCTTGGGGTGCCTTGGGCATCCCCAAGCTTAGGGTCTTGTCACTCCTTATTCTCCTCATACCTACATCTCACCCAAAACTTGAAAACTTCAATGACACAAAACTTAACGGAACTTCGTGAGATAGGTTAGTATGATAAAGAGCAAACCATTCCACTTTTGGTATTGTCAAAGACAAGATTCATAAATGTTTCCACACAATGCCTACTGTAGCATATCATTTCCACAATTTATATTGAGCAATATAAGCCATAGAAACTTGTCGGTGTACAAAAGTAGGGGTCCTTTTTGCACCCCTTTACTTGTGCGCGGGCAGTCGCAGCCACGCACCCGCAGCCGCACTTGGCGGGACAGAAGAGGGAGCAAAGTCACAAGACTACCAGAGCCATGCTCAAGACAAGAAGCATGAAGACCAGAGGGGCGAGGTGAAACTCCCCCGGCAAGGCCCTTGCCGGGGCGGCCTTCACGACCACGGCAAGAGCCTTGCCGGGGCAACTTGCCCAACACCAATGGGGCCGCCACCCTTGAGTCTAAAATTCCCGATGCCATCAACCACATTGGAACCAAGGCTCGGGAGGCGCCTCCATGGTGGCATGCAGATCTTTTTCAAGACAAAGGGCCCGCGAGGCCTAGGTAGGAACCAGAAAACAAGACAACAGCAAGGCTCCTTGCCGAGAATGCCCACGAGGCCCCGACAAGACCCTTGCCGGGAATATCAGCAAGACCGCGGCAAGGCCTTGCCGCCCCGTCGCCGCCCCAGCTCAGCGGCCGACCCAACAACTAAGGAGGTACCCACGTGGCAGTACGTGGCTCCTAAGCCAACTAGTCAAGCACTGATACGTCTCCAATGTATCTATAATTTTTGATTGTTCCATGCTATTATATATTCTGTTTTGGATGTTTAATGGGCTTTATTATACACTTTTATATTATTTTTGGGACTAACCTATTAACCAGAGGCCCAGCCCAAATTGCTGTTTTTTTTCCTATTTCAGTGTTTCGAAGGAAAAGGATATCAACCGGAGTCCAAACGGAATGAAACCTTCGGGAATGTGATTTTTGGAACGGATGCAATCCAGGAGAGTTGGAGTAGACGTCAGGGAAGCTTCGAGGTGGCCACGAGGCAGGGAGGCGCGCCTGCCCCCCTAGGCGCGCCCCCACCCTCGTGGGCCCCTCGTGGCTCCCCTCACTGACTTCTTTCGCCTATATATGTCCATATACCCTAAAAACATCAGAGGACAGAATAGATCGGGAGCTCCGCCGCCGCAAGCCTCTGTAGCCACCGAAAACCAATCTAGACCCGTTCCGGCACCCTGCCGGAGGGGGGAACCCTCACCGGTGGCCATCTTCATCATCCCGGCGCTCTCCATGACGAGGAGGGAGTAGTTCACCCTTGGGGCTGAGGGTATGTACTAGTAGCTATGTGTTTGATCTCTCTCTCTCTCTCTCGTGTTCTTGAGGTGGTACAATCTTGATGTATCGCGAGCTTTGCTATTATAGTTGGATCTTATGATGTTTCTCCCCCTCTACTCTCTTGTAATGGATTGAGTTTTCCCTTTGAAGTTATCTTATCGGATTGAGTCTTTAAGGATTTGAGAACACTTGATGTATGTCTTGCATGTGCTTATCCGTGGTGACAATGGGATATCACGTGATCTACTTGATGTATGTTTTGGTGATCAACTTGCGGGTTCCGTGACCTCGTGAACTTATGCATAGGGGTTGGCACACGTTTTTGTCTTGACTCTCCGGTAGGAACTTCGGGGCACTCTTTGAAGTACTTTGTGTTGGTTTGAATAGATGAATCTGAGATTGTGTGATGCATATCGTATAATCATACCCATGGATACTTGAGGTGACATTGGAGTATCTAGGTGACATTAGGGTTTTGATTGATTTGTGTCTTAAGGTGTTATTCTAGTACGAACTCTATGATAGATTGAACGGAAAGAATAGCTTCGTGTTATTTTACTACGGACTCTTGAATAGATCGATCAGAAAGAATAACTTTGAGGTGGTTCCGTGCCCTAGCATAATCTCTTCGTTTGTTCTCCGCTTTTAGTGACTTTGGGGTGACTCTTTGTTGCATGTTGAGGGATAGTTATATGATCCAATTATGTTACTATTGTTGAGAGAACTTGCACTAGTGAAAGTATGAACCCTAGGCCTTGTTTCCTAGCATTGCAATACCGTTTACGCTCACTTTTACCATTAGTTACCTTGCTGTTTTTATATTTTCAGATTACAAAAACCTATATCTACCATCCATATTGCACTTGTATCACCATCTCTTCGCCGAACTAGTGCACCTATACAATTTACCATTGTATTGGGTGTGTTGGGGACACAAGAGACTCTTTGTTATTTGGTTGCAGGGTTGTTTGAGAGAGACCATCTTCATCCTACGCCTCCCACGGATTGATAAACCTTAGGTCATCCACTTGAGGGAAATTTGCTACTGTCCTACAAACCTTTGCACTTGGAGGCCCAACAACGTCTACAAGAAGAAGGTTGCGTAGTAGACATCAAGCAGTTTCTGGCTCCGTTGCCGGGGAGGTGAGTGCTTGAAGGTATATCTTTAGATCTTGCAATCGAATCTTTTTGTTTCTTGTTTTATCACTAGTTAAGTTTATAAAAGAAAACTACAAAAAAATGGAATTGAGTTTGCCTCATACGCTTCATCTTTTTAATATCTTTCATGAGAATGATGGAAAGGAAAAATTGTGCTCAAGTGCTAGAGGAAGAATGCATTAAAATGTTTGGCACTAAATCTTTGAATGATGAGCATGATTGCAATGTTGTTAGTATGAACTCTTTGAATATCCATAGTACTAATGATGATTGCACTAGTCATGATGAAAATGTCTCTTATAAGCATGTCAACTTTTGTGGAGTGCATAGAGTTTGCAAGTACACACCAAACAGGGAAGATAGATTTTGCAAGAGGCATAAGTATTCAGAAACTAAATGGTTGCAAGAAAGGCTAGATGTTTGAGCTGAAAATTTAAAATTTCTTTGCCCTACTTGTGAACTTTGCAATGAACGTAGTCATTTAAATCTCCAATGCAAATTGTTTCATGATCGAATCGTGTCCAAAAATTGTGATGACTTGATTTCCCTTGCACATCATAATGAACTTAGTTTGCTTTTGGGTTATGAAGAAATGAAACGTAGAACTAAGCATATTCCAGAATATAACCTTGAGAAATTCCTCGATATTGATCTAGAAGAAATTTTTATGTATTGTGCGGTGAATTGCATTGAAAATCCTTATATTGCCAATTACATAAAGAAAAGAAAACAAATAGAAGATGAAGAGAATACTAATGAAAGGGAAGAGACTTCCCAATATCCTCCTATTATTTCTTATGATGAATCAGGTAACGAGGAGGAGCCTTCTATTCAACCAATCTCATCAATAAGGAGCTCAAAAAAGAGGGTTAAACCCACACATGATGTGAAGAAGAAAAAGAAAAGATGGAGAAGAAAAGGTAGAAAGGTATCCCTCCCAAATGATGTTGCTCCTACTACTCATTGTGATGAAGATAATTGCTATACTATTGGTGCTATCCATACTATTAATGATGAGAGCGATTATGCTTATGATATGAAAAGGCCCAAGCTTGGGGATGCTATGTTTGATGAGAATGACAAGTTTGAGAATATATTTGCTGAAATAAATGTTTGTCCCAAGCTTGGGGATGCTATGTTTAATGAAGATGATATGTTTAGCCTCCCAAGTTTTGATGAGCAAATTATTATGATGATAGCATGCCTCCTATTTATGATGGTTATATTGATGAAAATGGGTTTGGAAGAGTGTCAACTTTAGGAAGTAATGATCCCACTATTTTGGAGGGTGTTGAATCTTATGGTGACAATTATGAAAGTGGATTTGGAGAGGTCATGCCTTTATTTAGTAATGATTCCACTATCTTGGAAGAGGTTTCAATCGATTATGATGAGAACAAAGTTGCTACTTATGATGATTATTGTGATGATACTTATGCTATAAAAAGTAGTGATGATTACATTTATAAAACTTGTCATGATTATGTTACCCTTTTTCTGAACATTACTCCTTTAACGTGGAAACAATTTATAGTATTCGAGTTTCTTATGATACTCCCACTATTCCGAATGAGAAGAATTTTGCTTATGTGGAGAGTAGTAAATTTTCTATGCTTGTAGATCATGAGAAGAATGCTTTAGGTGCTGGTTATATTGTTGAATTCATTCATGATGCTACTGAAAATTATTATGAGGGAGGAATATATGCTTGTAGGAATTGCAATAATATCAAGTTTCCTCTCTATGTGCTTAAAGTTTTGAAGTTATGCTTGTTTTGCCTTCCTATGCTAGTTGATTATTGTTCCCATAAGTTGTTTGCTCACAAAATCCCTATGCATAGGAAGTGGGTTATACTTAAATGTGCTAGTCATATTCTTCATGATGCTCTCTTTATGTTTCAATTCTTATCTTTTATGTGAGCATCATTGAAATCATCATGCCTAGCTAGGGGCGTTAAACGATAGCGCTTGTTGGGAGGCAACCCAATTTTATTTTAGTTCCTTGATTTTTGTTCCTGTTTAACAATAAATAATTCATCTAGCCTCTGGTTAGATTTGGTTTTATGTTTTAATTAGTGTTTGTGCCAAGTAAGACCTATCGGATCTTCTTGGACGATAATTATTTGATCTTGCTGAAAAAGACAGAAACTTTCTGCTCACGAAAACAATTGTTAAAATTCACCAGAAAGTGATAAAATACTGATTCCAATTGCAGTAGATCAGTAATCAAATTATCTAGGTCTTCCTATTTTGGTAGATTTTTCTGAGTTCCAGAAGTTTGCGCTTGATACAGATTACTACAGGCTGTTCTGTTTTTGACAGATTCTGTTTTCTATGTGTTGTTTGCTTATTTTGATGAATCTATGAGTAGTATCGGAGGGTATGGACCATAAAGAAGTTGAAATACAGTAGATATTACATCAATATGAATTTAGAATGAGTTCACAACAGCACCAAAAGTGGTGATTTATTTTCTTATACTAACGGAGCTTACGAGTTTTCTGTTGAGTTTTGTGTTGTGAAGTTTTCAAGTTTTGGGTAAAGATTCGATGGACTATGGAATAAGGAGTGGCAAGAGCCTAAGCTTGGGGATGCCCAAGGCACCCCAAGGTAATATTCAAGGATAACCAAGAGCCTAAGCTTGGGGATGCCCCGGATGGCATCCCCTCTTTCGTCTTCGTTCATCGGTAACTTTACTTGGAGCTATATTTTTATTCACCACATGATATGTGTTTTGCTTGGAGCGTCATTTTATTTTCTTTTATTTTGCTTGCTGTCTGAATAAAATACCAAGATCTGAAATTCTTAAATGTTAGAGAGTCTTCACATAGTTACATAATTATTCGACTACTCATTGATCTTCGCTTATATCTTTTGGAGTAGTTTGTCGTTTGCTCTAGTGCTTCACTTATATATTTTGAGAGTCCTAAACAGCATGGTAATTTGCTTTGGTTATAAAATTAGTCCTAATAGATAGGCATCCAAGAGGGATATAATAAAAACTTTCATATAGAGTGCATTGAATACTAAGAGAAGTTTGATACTTGATGATTGTTTTGAGATATGGAGATAGTGATATTAAAGTTGTGCTAGTTGAGTAGTTGTGAATTTGAGAAATACTTGTGTTGAAGTTTGCAAGTCCCGTAGCATGCACGTATGGTAACCGTTGTGTAACAAATTTGAAACATGAGGTGTTCTTTGATTGTCATCCTTATGAGTGGCGGTCGGGGACGAGCGATGGTCTTCTCCTACCAATCTATCCCCCTAGGAGCATGCGCTTAGTGCTTGGTTTTTGATGACTTGTAGATTTTTGCAATAAGTATGTGAGTTCTTATGACTAATGTTGAGTCCATGGATTATACGCACTCTCACCCTTCCATCATAGCTAGCCTCTTCGGTACCGTGCATTTCCCTTTCTCACCTTGAGAGTTGGTGCAAACTTCGCCGGTGCATCCAAACCCCGTGATACGATACGCTCTATCACACATAAACATCCTTATATCTTCCTCAAAACAGCCACCATACCTACCTATTATGGCATTTCCATAGCCATTCCGAGATATATTGCCATGCAACTTTCCACCGTTCTGCTTATTATGACACGCTTCATCATTGTCATATTGCCTTGCATGATCATGTAGTTGACATCGTATTTGTGGAAAAGCCACCATGCATATTATTTCATACATGTCACTCTTAATTCATTGCCCATCCCGGTACACCGCCGGAGGCATTCATATAGAGTCATACTTTGTTCTAGTATCGAGTTGTAATCATTGAGTTGTAAATAAATAGAAGTGTGATGATCATCATTCATAGAGCATTGTCCCAAAAAAAGAGAGAAAGGCCAAATTAAAAAAGAAAGGCCAAATAAAAAAATAAACGAGAAAGGCCAAAAAAAGGGAGGCCCAAAAAAAGATAAAAGGGACAATGCTACTATCCTTTTTCCACACTTGTGCTTCAAGGTAGCACCATGATCTTTATGATAGAGAGTCTCTTGTTTCGCCACATTCATATACTAGTGGAAAATTTTCATTATATAACTTGGCTTGTATATTCCAACAATGGGCTTCCTCAAATGCCTAGGTCTTCGTGAGCAAGCAAGTTGGATGCACACCCACTTAGTTTCTTTTGTTGAGCTTTCAGACATTTATAGCTCTAGTGCATCCGTTGCATGGCAATCCCTACTCCTTGCATTGACATCAATTGATGGGCATCTCCCTTGCCCGTTGATTAGCCACATCAATGTGAGACTTTCTCCTTTTTTCCCTCTCCATATAACCCCCATAATCATACTCTATTCCACCCATAGTGCTATATCCATGGCTCACGCTCATGTATTGCGTGAAAGTTGAAAAAAGTCTGAGATTACTAAAGTATGAAACAATTGCTTGGCTTGTCATTGGGGTTGTGCATGATGAGGGCATTCTTGTGTGACGAAAATGGAGCATGACCAAACTATATGATTTTGTAGGGATGAACTTTCTTTGGCCATGTTATTTTGAGAAGACATGATTGCTTAGTTAGTATGCTTGAAGTATTATTATTTTTATGTCAATATTAAACTTTTGTCTTGAATCTTATGGATTTGAATATTCATTCCACAATAAAGAAGATTACATTAATAAATATGTTAGGTAGCATTCCACATCAAAAATTCTGTTTTTATCATTTACCTACTCGAGGACGAGCAAGAATTAAGCTTGGGGATGCTTGATACGTCTCCAACGTATCTATAATTTTTGATTGTTCCATGCTATTATATATTCTGTTTTGGATGTTTAATGGGCTTTATTATACACTTTTATATTATTTTTGGGACTAACCTATTAACCGGAGGCCCAGCCCAAATTGCTGTTTTTTGGCCTATTTCAGTGTTTCGAAGGAAAAGGATATCAAACATAGTCCAAACAAAATGAAACCTTCGGGAACGTGATTTTTGGAACGGAAGCAATCTAGGAGACTTGGAGTAGACGTCAGGGAAGCTTCGAGGTGGCCACGAGGCAAGAAGGCGCGCCTGCCCCCCTGGGCGCGCCCCCACCCTCATGGGCCCCTCGTGGCTCCCCTGACCGACTTCTTTCGCCTATATATGTCCATATACCCTAAAAACATCAGAGGATAGAATAGATCGGGAGTTCCGCCGCCGCAAGCCTCTGTAGCCACCGAAAACCAATCTAGACCCATTCCGGCACCCTGCCGGAGGGGGGAACCCTCACCGGTGGCCATCTTCATCATCCCGGCACTCTCCATGATGAGGAGGGAGTAGTTCACCCTTGGGGCTGAGGGTATGTATCAGTAGCTATGTGTTTGATCTCTCTCTCTCTCTCTCTCTCTCTCGTGTTCTTGAGGTGGTACGATCTTGATGTATCGCGAGCTTTGCTATTATAGTTGGATCTTTTGATGTTTCTCCCCCTCTACTCTCTTGTAATGGATTGAGTTTTCCCTTTGAAGTTATCTTATCGGATTGAGTCTTTAAGGATTTGAGAACACTTGATGTATGTCTAGCATGTGCTTATCTGTGGTGACAATGGGATATCACGTGATCTACTTGATGTATGTTTTGGTGATCAACTTGCGGGTTCCGTGACCTCGTGAACTTATGCATAGAGGTTGGCACACGTTTTCGTCTTGACTCTCCGGTAGAAACTTTGGGGCACTCTTTGAAGTACTTTGTGTTGGTTTGAATAGATGAATCTGAGATTGTGTGATGCATATCGTATAATCATACCCATGGATACTTGAGGTGACATTGGAGTATCTAGGTGACATTAGGGTTTTGATTGATTTGTGTCTTAAGGTGTTATTCTAGTACGAACTCTATGATAGATTGAACGGAAAGAATAGCTTCGTGTTATTTTACTACGGACTCTTGAATAGATCGATCAGAAAGAATAACTTTGAGGTGGTTCCGTGCCCTAGCATAATCTCTTCGTTTGTTCTCCGCTTTTAGTGACTTTGGGGTGACTCTTTGTTGCATGTTGAGGGATAGTTATATGATCCAATTATGTTACTATTGTTGAGAGAACTTGCACTAGTGAAAGTATGAACCCTAGGCCTTGTTTCCTAGCATTGCAATACCGTTTACGCTCACTTTTACCATTAGTTACCTTGCTGTTTTTATATTTTCAGATTACAAAAACCTATATCTACCATCCATATTGCACTTGTATCACCATCTCTTCGCCGAACTAGTGCACCTATACAATTTACCATTGTAGTGGGTGTGTTGGGGA
Organism: Aegilops tauschii subsp. strangulata; assembly: GCF_002575655.3. Lineage (NCBI taxonomy): Eukaryota > Viridiplantae > Streptophyta > Magnoliopsida > Poales > Poaceae > Aegilops > Aegilops tauschii. The sequence goes on from NC_053035.3 coordinate 401,203,224, forward strand.
CACAAGAGACTCTTTGTTATTTGGTTGCAGGGTTGTTTGAGAGAGACCATCTTCATCCTACGCCTCCCACGGATTGATAAACCTTAGGTCATCCACTTGAGGGAAATTTGCCACTGTCCTACAAACCTTTGCACTTGGAGGCCCAACGACGTCTACAAGAAGAAGGTTGCATAGTAGACATCAAGCACCTATGTGGTGGCATGCAGATCTTCGTGAAGACCCTGCCACCACGCCAGCTCAGCAGCCTGCCGGCCTACATGGCGTTGCATGCCTCGTTGTCCTGGACGCATGTCGGAACAAGGCAAAGAAGCGACGGACGGGACGGTCCTCGTGTCGTCCCCGATAAAGCAAGAAGACACCTCAGTAGCGCATTTAATGTGTTTTGTCCTGTGAGGTCAGGCGATAAACTCGACTAGTGTACAACTTTCCACCTCCTGTGTGCCACTGTGGCACCCCCTTTGACTATAAAAGGAGGCTCGTGGCGTACTGTGAGGGGATTCAGACTTTTTGGACCCTGCACGCTTTGTAGCTAGTCCAAGAACACTTGATGAACACAAGCCAGCAGGAGTAGAGTATTACGCATCACTTGCGGCCCGAACCTGGATAAATTTCCCGTGTTGATCTCTTAAACCCGCTCTTTCCACAGCCCCGCGCCCGCCGACCGTAGAAGGGATTCCCCGTGATCCCATAGGTGTCGTTTCCACCGACATCTTTGGCGTGCCAGGTAGGGGAGTGCAAGCTGTGAGGATCTGTTTTTGAAGCCGACGCATCGACTTCTTCATGGGGATGGCTCGAGAGGAGAAAGCGACGTCGATCAGCCGCCCTCTGGTGTCGTCTATAGCCGCGACAGCTATCCGCGTGGCCACGAGAGGCTAAGTCACGCAAAATTTTGGGTAATTTCATTTATATAAGTCTGTCTTCCATGAAAGATCTCATTCCTTGTATGGGAAACCTGCCCGCAATGGGACCCTTCCGCTATTGGCAACGCCCTTGCTCTGTTTCGAGCCCACTCAACAGTTCAAGCGGCCGCGCTGAGAACGGCAAGGTGGCCTACCCGCTATTAGCAGTGCCCTTGTTCTGTTTCGAGTCCGCTCGACAGTTCAAGCGACCGCGCTGGGAGCGGCAAGGTGGTTTGCCCGGCAGCAAGCGCCCCCCGGCAGGCTGCTAAGGATCCGTCCTCAAAGCACCTCGGCATGGGTTTACGCGCCAGCAGCCTTATCCAACCAAGCGTAGGGTGCGAACATACAAAGAAAGATCTAACAGGAAGATAGCATGCTTGATCTTAAAGTACTGCAAAGTTATGTTACATCAAGTAATCGCTGCTATTCTAACTTAAGATAAAATTGTCTTGGTCTTGAACTCGTAGCGGCAACGGAAACGGGGTGCCTAGTCCCGGCGCTGGCCCTCCACCCTCTGGACTCCGTCGACGCAGTCGATGATGGGCTTGATATGCTCCTTGAGCGCCAAGATGTCCGCCTCCTCCGGCAAGCTCTCCAACGCATCGGCAAAGTTGACGGTGGGGTTCCAGAATGCCACCTTGGTGAGCACCTTGGTCAGGGCACCTCGGCAGAGCCTCCGTGCCTCGTTGGCCAGATAAGTTGCCCGGTTGGAGCGGAGCTGATCCAGGGCGTCGAGGATGCGCTCGAAGAACAAGGTCAGCCTGGTGTTGGGGCTTACGTTCCTGTCCTCGGAGAGCCCGACGTCCGGCATGCCCATGACGGCTAGCTAGGCCGTGAGTCTCCCTGCGACGTCGATGCGGCGGCCGATCCAGAGGTTCACGCCCTTCGCGTACTCCTCGTACTCGGCGGCGCCGTCCCTCCGCAGCCGTTTCTCCTCCTCTGGGTCCTTGTTCAGGGTCTCCTCGCGAGCCCCGGCCTCCGAAAGCTTCCCCTCCAAGCCCTCCAGCTTCAGCTTCAGGTCATTGATGGAGTCGTTGGCCTTGGAGAGTAGCTTAGCCTTGCCGAGGACTACGGCCTCCGCATCAGCCAAAGCGCCGTTGGCCGTCTCCTTCTCCTCCTTCAACTCCAAGACCTCTTTCTTCAGCCCATCCAGCTCCACCTCCAGCTCCTTCACCTTGCCGGCGTGGTCCAGGGCCAGAGCGTGGAGTGCATCCTTATGCTTCTGCTCCAGCCGCTGGGTCCGCTGCGCGACGAGCTTCTCAACCTCCTCGTCCTTGCCGCGGAGCGTGGTGGTGAGCGCTTCCTCACGGGCGGCCAGGTCCTCCTCCTGGGAGTTCAGCGAAGCTTGCTGCTGCCGCTGGGAAGCCTCGTCCTTGGCGGCCTGTTCCTTCGCCACCTCCTGGGCCTTCTCAACGTCAGCCTGCTTTAGGATGAGCTCCCATTTGCGCTCGGCCAGCTCGTCCTGGGCAGCCTTCAGTCCTTCCCGAGCCTCGCAGAACCATGCTTGTGTCTGCGCGACACGCTCCTCAAGATCCGCCTCCTCCTTGTCCACGGCCGCCAACCTCGATTTCGCCTTGTCCAAGCGGGCACGGTGGAGCGCCTGGAGTTTTTGAAAGTTGGCGCCCATGGCCCGGAGAAGTTGCTCCTCTTGGGAACCGCTGTCGCCGGGGCACGGTTCGTCGACAACCTGGAGCCTGGCGATGGAGAGCGCCTCGTCGTCGAACACCTCCCCCTCAGTCGGCGCCCTGGTGCCCGCCGTCCCTGGGAGGTGGACGAATAGGCCGTCGCCCACCTTCAAGTACCTGCCTGGGGTGGGGGCCGGAGGGGAGGAAGGTGGGTCGTCGGCCCCTTCGGCAGTATCCCTGCCGGCCTCCTCGGCAGCGGCCTTGCCGGCCTCCCCAGCAAGCCCCTTGGCGGCCTCCTCAGCGGCGGTCTTGGCGGCCTCCTCGGCAGCAATCTTGTCGGTCTCGGCCGCAGCATCCTTGGCGACCTCCTTGATGATGGTGTCAACGTCCTCCGGGTTCGTCGAGGGAAGGTCTGGAAGCCAGAAGGGAAGATAAAGCAAGGCCAAGGCCAAGGTTCAGAACAAAAGCAAAAAAACACACCGAGCGACAAGAAATGGTAAGCAGACGACTCACTCGTGCCAAGCTGGGAAGCGTTTCCCTCCCTGCCAATGTTTGTTGTCGGGACGGAGCCATCAGCGCCCATGCCGCCCCCTTCTTCCTCCATGTGTGTGGCCCCGGTGGTGGGCGTCCTCGCCGGTGACGCCCCTCTGGGCGGCGTAGTCGATGGGGGCGGCGTGTTGGGTGTGGCCCTCAGTGGCTCCTCCTGCTGCCGCTCTCCTCCTACGATCCCGGCAAGGTCAGCATCAACAATTTACACCCCAGTGCCCGTCGACAAGGAGATGAGTGGTGGACTCACGCTGGGGGCTGAAGCGGGGGCTGCGCCGGGGGCTGTTGTCCGGGCTGATCTCCACTAACTCCGGCGTATGCGAAGTGCTCGCTGGGGGCTTACTGCCCATCGACATCCTGGCCCTCTTCGCCACCCTCAGAGCCAGCGTCTCCATGTCCCTGCAAGCACAAAATCACATTAAAGGGGATGACACCAGCTGAGGGTAAAAAATGATGAAAGGCAATGTGCTTACTCGTCCTCCGCCTCTTGCCTCATCTTCGTCTTTGGGCTGAAGGACCCAAGGTCGTGCTCGGCCTCCAAGGCGCTGTCCGAAGGAGGAGGAGAAGGGGATGGGGTCCGGCGCCACTTGGACGAGGAGGAGGCAGTCACTGTCTTCTTCGCCACTGCGGCCTTCACCGTCTCCTTCACTGGCGTGGCCTTCATCCCCCTCGTCTGGCGCACGAGCTGCTCGTGAGCCGGTTGCTGCTGCGTGGTCCTGCCGAGCCGGACCGGCACGCCGGAGCTGGCCCGCCACAGGACGCGCTTCCTCCCCGCGGCCGGGGGGTCGTCCGCCTCGGCCTCCTCGGCGGACGACTCTTCGCCCAAGTCTTCAATGAGGGGCCCCAGCGCCGACACCGTTGGCCTCCCCGGCAGACTCCGCCCACTGGGCGAGCTCCTTCTCCTCCGCGGCCGCGTCGGCCTCGTCCTCCACGGTGCTGACGCTACCGGCCTCCTTGGCAAGCGCTTCCCTGGTGGCGATGTAGTCCAGCTCCTCCTTGCTGGTGTCGCGGATGAGCAGCGGCTCATCACAGACATAGTTCTCCGACAGGTTGTCGAAAAACTCCTGCACCTTCTCTGTTGGCGGCTCGCCCCAGGCCGGGTCGAGGCCGTGCGCGTTAAAGTCTGGCATCATGGCAATGATAGCGGACTGGCGAGAGTTGTTGCTCAGCGGGACCACTCCCGCCGGCAACCCAAACAGAGGCCCCTTGACGGCCTTGCCGGCCTTCACGGCCTTGCCGGTCCTCTCAGCCCTGCCGTCGCCATCCACATTGAGCTGAAAGAGCCTCTGGCAGAAATGGGCGTGCCCCATCACCGTGAAGTTGTGCTTCAAGCCATGGCGGAGCCTCATGATGTCGGTCGCGTTCCTGAAATCCCAGGCCGGCCTCCCCTTGTTGTGCAGCGGGGCGATTCGGGGACGGATGAAATCGACCCCAATCATCAAGGATGAGCCCGGCCATGGTGAGGCGATGAATCTTGATGATGGCGACCGTAAGTTTCTTTTTGTTGGCGTCGAGGTCGCTCCAGTCCCTGCGGCGGGTCGGCGGGCTCTGACGAACTCGGCAGGACTCCTGCGGATCCTTCTCCTCGATCCAGCACCACCGGCTTCGCCACTCCTCCCACCTCTCCATCTGGGCACCCTCCGGGTACGTGCCCTTCTCCTGGGTCCTCGGGATCCAGGTGATGCAGCCGGAGATGGCGCTCCCTGGCTGGATGCGAGGGTAGAAATAGTGGCGGAAGAGCGTCGTGCTAGGGAGCACTCCGGTGAAGCCCTTGCAGAGATGGGCAAAGAAGGCCATGCACGCAACGACATTCGGCGTAAGATCCAGAAGATGGAAGCCGTAGGTGTGCATGACGTCGTTGAAGAAATCAGAGAAAGGGGGCAGAGCCCGCAAGAGAAGAAGTCGACGAAGAAGGGGTACCGATTTGGGCCGGCCTTGGCGAAATCGGCAGGGACGATGCGCGTGGCAGGGTGCCTCGTTGTCTCCCTCCCCCACAGGGGCAATAAGTAGTCCCTGAGGTGGACCGCATCGACCGTCGAGGGGAAGTAGGCGAGCTGCATCCGCAGCACTGCCAACTCCCTCTCCGGCGCCTCCTTCTCCCCGGCGCCCTTGGCCACTCCCTTGCCCTTGCCCATCTTGGGCACCATGGCGGCTAGAGGGGGGTGAGGGATTGAGAGCAACGAGGGCGCGGCGGCGGCGAGCAAAGGCAAGAGCTTGAGGAAGAATAAGGGGGCAACGATTCCGAGATTGGACAGGGCACAGAGGGTAAATGAGCAGTGCCCTTGCGGTTTTCCCTTTTTATGGGGAAAACGCGGGCCACCTCTTTACCATTTACCGCAACGTGACGCAGGCGTGCTGCAACCGCCCCATGCACGACCCCCACGTCACGCATTCAAGGCAGGTCGTGGGGAAGCACAACTGGCGAGGGAGTTGCTGCGATAAAACTCCACCGCCTGCGCGCCTGCGCACCGTTCTGGGCCTGGCCCAATAACGCCCCGCGCTTATATGTGGCCCAGGCCCGGGGGCTCCTGTCGGTGTACAAAAGTTTCTGTTGTTCAGAAAGATCAAATCAACTATCACCCAACATGATCCCAAAGGCTTTACTTGGCACTTTATTGAAACAAAAGCAATAAAACATGATCAATACAGTAGCATAATCATGTGAACACACAAAAACAGTAGGTAGAAGTGTTGGGTTGTGATGTCTACTACGCAACCTTCTTCTTGTAGACGTTGTTGGGCCTCCAAGTGCAGAGGTTTGTAGGATAGTAGCAAATTTCCCTCAAGTGGATGACCTAAGGTTTATCAATCCGTGGGAGGCGTAGGATGAAGATGGTCTCTCTCAAACAACCCTGCAACCAAATAATAAAGAGTCTCTTGTGTCCCCAACACACCCAATACAATGGTAAATTGTATAGGTGCACTAGTTCGGCGAAGAGATGGTGATACAAGTGCAATATGGATGGTAGATATAGATTTTTGTAATCTGAAATTATAAAAACAGCAAGGTAACTAATGATAAAAGTGAGCATAAACGGTATTGCAATGCTAGGAAACAAGGCCTAGGGTTCATACTTTCACTAGTGCAAGTTCTCTCAACAATAATAACATAATTGGATCATATAACTATCCTCAACATGCAACAAAGAGTCACTCCAAAGTCACTAATAGCGGAGAACAAACGAAGAGATTATGGTAGGGTACGAAACCACCTCAAAGTTATTCTTTCCGATCAATCCATTGGGCTATTCCTATAAGTGTCACAAACAGCCCTAGAGTTCGTAGTAAAATAACACCTTAAGACACACATCAACCAAAACCCTCATGTCACCTAGATACTCCAATGTCACCTCAAGTATCCGTGGGTATGATTATACGATATGCATCACACAATCTCAGATTCATCTATTCAACCAACACATAGAACCTCAAAGAGTGCCCCAAAGTTTCTACCGGAGACTCAAGACGAAAACATGTGCCAACCCCTATGCATAGGTTCATGGGCGGAACCCACAAGTTGATCACCAAAACATACATCAAGTGAATCAATAGAATAACCCATTGTCACCACGGTTATCCCACACAAGACATACATCAAGTGTTCTCAAATCATTAAAGACTCAATCTGATAAGATAACTTCAAAGGGAAAACTCAATCCATTACAAGAGAGTAGAGGGGGAGAAACATCATAAGATCCAACTACAATAGCAAAGCTCGCGATACATCAAGATCATATCACCTCAAGAACACGAGAGAGAGAGAGAGAGAGAGAGATCAAACACATAGCTACTGGTACATACCCTCAGCCCCGAGGGTGAACTACTCCCTCCTCGTCATGGAGAGCGCCGGGATGACGAAGATGGCCACCGGTGAGGGTTCCCCCCTCCGGCAGGGGCCGGAACAGGGTCCCGATTGGTTTTTGGTGGCTATAGAGGCTTACGGCGGCGGAACTCCCGATCTATTCTGTTCCCCGATGGTTTTAGGGTATATTGGTATATATAGGAGGGAGAAATACGTTAGTGGAGCCACGAGGGGCCCACGAGGGTGGAGGGCACGCCCAGGGGGGTGGGCGCACCCCCTGCCTCGTGCCTTCCTCGTTGATCCCCTGACGTGTACTCCAAGTCTCCCGGATTGCTTTCTTTCCAAAAATAACTCTCCCGAAGGTTTCATTCCGTTTGGACTCTGTTTGATATTCCTTCCGTTTGGACTCCGTTTGATATTCCTTTTCTTCGAAACACTGAAACAAGGGAAAAAGCAGGAACTGGCACTGGCCTCTGGGTTAATAGGTTAGTCCCAAAAATCATATAAAAGTGCTTAGTAAAGCCCATTAAACATCTAAGATGGATAATATAATAGCATGAATACTTCATAAATTATAGATACGTTGGAGATGTATCAGGTTGCCTCCCAACAAGCGCTTTTCTTTAATGCTTTTTAGCTAGGCATGATGATTTCAATGATGCTCGCATAAAAGATAAGAATTGAACCATAAATAGAGCATCATGGAGCATATGACTAGCACATTTAATTCTAACCCACTTCCTATGCATAGGAACAAGAATCAACTAGCATAGGAAGGCAAAACAAGCATAACTTCAAGAATTTCAACATATAGAGAGGAAACTTGATATTATTGCAATATGTAAAAGCATATGTTCCTCTCTCATAATAATTTTCAGTGGCATCATGAATGAATTCAACAATATAGCTACCACATAAAGCATTCTGTTCATGATTCACAAGCATAGAAATTTCATTACTCCACGTAAGCAAATTTATTCTCATCAATAATTGTGGGAGCAAACTCAACAAAATAACTCTCTTGTGATTGGAAATTAAAATCATGATGACAAGTTTCATGTTTATAATTATTCAATATAGCATACATGTCATCACCATAATCATCATATATAGGAACTTTGTTATCATAATCAATTGCAACCTCCTCCAAAATAGTGGATTCATCATTAATTAAAGTCATGACCTCTCCAAATCCACTTTCATCAATATAATCATCATAAATAGGAGGCATGCAATCATCATAATAAATTTTCTCATCAAAACTTGGGGGACTAAAAATATCATATTCATCAAACATAGCATCCCCAAGCTTATGGCTTTGCATATCATTAGCATCATGGATACTCAAAGATTTCATACTAACAACATTGAAATCATGCTCATCATTCAAATATTTTGTGCCAAACATTTTATTGACTTCTTCTTCTAACAATTGAGCACAATTTTCTGATCCATCATTTTCAAGAAAGATATTGTAAAGATGATCAATAATATGATAAAACAAGAAACTAAAAGATTCAATTGCAAGATCTAAAGATATACCTTCAAGCACTCACCTCCCCGGCAACGGCGCCAGAAAAGAGCTTGATGTCTACTACGCAACTTTATTCTTGTAGACACGTGTTGAGCCTCCAAGCGTAGAGTTTTGTAGGACAGTGGCAATTTTCCCCTAAGTGGATGACCTAAGGTTTATCAATCCGTGAGAGGTGTAGGATGAAGATGGTCTCTCTCAAACGACCCTGCAACCAAATACAAGAAATCTCTTGTGTCCCCAACACAGCTAATACAATGGCAAATTGTATAGGTGCACTAGTTCAGCGAAGAGATGGTGATAAAAGTGTGATATGGATGGTAGAAATATATTTTTATAATCTAAATAAATAAAAACAGCAAGGTAGCAAATAGTAAACGGGCACAAAAACAGTATTGCAATGCTTGAAAATGAGGCCTAGGGTCCATACTTTCGCTAGTGCAATCTCCCAACAGTGCTAACATAGTTGGATCATATGATTATCCCTCAAAGTGCAATAAAGAATCACTCCCGAGTTCCTATTAGCGGAGAACAAAAGATAGAAATTGTTTGTAGGGTACAAAACCACCTCAAAGCTACCCTTTCCGATCAATCTATCCTAGAGTTCGTACTAAAATAACGCAAGCTATTCTTTCCGATCGGTCTAATCAAGAGTTCGTACTAAAATAACATCATATGACACACATCAACCAACTCTAATGTCACCTAGGTACTCCAATATCACCACGAGTATCCGTGAGTTAATTCTACGATATACATCAAACAACTTCATGATCATAATACTCAATCCACACAAAGAACTACAAAGAGACCCCAAAGTTTCTATCGAGAAAAGATAATAAAAACGTGCATCAACCCCTATGCATAGATTACCCCAATATCACCTCAGAAATCCGCAAGTTGAGTGCCATAACATACATCATCATGTGTTCTCATATCTGAACATTCAATCCGACAAGACAAAACTTCAAAGGGTAAACACTACTAGGAAAAGGCTAATTAGTGGCGCACCTATTTTGGCCATTAATGGCGCACTATAGGTGCGCCACTACCATCACGCCACTAGTAACAAGTACTAATGGCGCACCCCTGGTGCGCCATTCGTATACCAGATAATAGTGGCGCACCTGGTAGTGCGCCATTAATCTCGGGTCATTATGGCTTAATCTCGGGTCAATATGCTTAATCTCAAGTCAAATCGCACTCCGTGGTCAAACTTCCGGAAGGTCACCCATCATCACACTACTCCAGCCCAAGCACGCTTAACTTCGCAGTTCTATCCAACCCCAGCACCACCTCACTTAACAGGCACTTGTTGATATATCTATCATATCAATCCTATTAAACCTTGTTGATGTCTATGACTTTGTTCATGTTTATGAATGTGATGAAATTTTGAAAAAAAAATTCAAACTTCCCGGTCATATTACGTATCATATTTTGAACATTTTTTCCAAAAAAAATTTGAAACCAAATTTTTTTCCGTTTGAATTTTTTTCCGTTTTCCCCCTCTAGATCTTAAAAGCTCCATATCTTTCGTTCTGTTAGGTTTTCGGAGATTTTGAGTAGATGATTTTTCATATAAAAACTTTTTAATCCGAGTTCGTATGCAAAAGTTATGCCCATTTTACTAAATTCCAGAGATATTTTGCAAATAAAGTCAAAATTCATATTTGTAAATTTTCCCAACAACTAGACCACATATCACGTGGGAAACTTATTTTCTTTTATTTTTTTAACATTTCCATCATTTTCTTTTATTTATTTTAAACTGAAAAGGCGGTCCAGGGGGTGCATTTGGTCAAAGCTACCAATGGCGCACCACCTACTAATGCGCCATTAGTAATCACTAATGGCGCACCTGTTACGTGGTGCGCCATTACTAGTTTTGCAAAAAAAATTGTTATTAGTGGCGCACCGTGGTTGTAGTGCGCCATTACTAGTTTGAACTAGTAATGGCACACTATACCGTGGTGCGCCATTACTAGTTAAAATAAAAATAAAAAATTGTTAGTAGTGGCGCACAGAGTGTGTGGTGCGCCATTACTAGTTTTGGAAAAATAAAAAAATAAAAAATTTGTTAGTAGTGGCGCACCGTGGGTGTGGTGCGCCATTAGTGATATGGACACTAATGGCGTACCTACACATGGTGCGCCACTGCTATATAGCAGTGGTAGCAGTGGCGCACCACATATGTGGTGTGCCATTAATGTCCATATTAGCTATAGCCCTTTTCCTAGTAGTGAAAGATTCAATTCATCACAACAAGAGTATAGAGTGGAGAAACATCATATGATCCGACTATATTAACAAAGCCCATGATATAGATCATGAGAGAGAGGGATTAAACACATAGCTACTGGTACAAACCCTCAGCCCCGTGGATGGACTACTCCCTCCTCATCATGGTGGCCGCCGGGATGATGAAGATGGCCACCGGAGATGATTGCACCCTCCGGCAGGGTGCCGGAAAGGGTCTAGATTGGTTTTCGGTGGCTATAGAGCCTTGCGGCGGCGGAACTTCTGATCTAGGTTAACCCCTGATGGTTTCTCTATTTATAGTATTTCTTGGCGTTGGTTTCATGCTAAGATGGGCCTCGAGGTGAGCACAACCCACGGGGGCAAGCCAGGCCCACCAGGCGCGCCCTGGTGGGTTGTGCCCTTCTCGTGGCTCTTCTGGCCCTCCCACGAAGCTTCGGGGGTCTCTTTTGTTCAAAAAAAATCATCAAAAAGTTTCAGCTCATTTGGAGAACTTTCATTTCTGCATAAAAAACAACACCACGGTAGTTCTGCTGAAAACAGCGTCAGTCCGGGTTAGTTCCATATAAATCATACCAAAAGCCATATAAAATTATTGTAAACATGGCATGAATACTTTATAAATTATAGATATGTTGGAGACGTATCAAGGTAGTACAAGGCTGCGACCTGGGTACAGTAGTAACATATTTCACTCCTTGTAGTCAATTTACATATTGCAATGTTTCGTCCTTTTCTGTCAATGAATTTAATTGTTGTGCTTTTGATCTGTTCATTCACTTCAAGGATGAGTCTGAATCTATCATAACTGAAGCATAGTCTACCAGGAGGTGAAGAACGAAAGATGATGCCTAGAAGTCTACCATCAATTATTTAAATCAGAATGTGATACACTTATGTCTCACAGATGTACTTTGTTTTGATGTTGTTCTTTGTCATTTTGTAAAAAAAAGTAAGACTGGAAAATGATGTCCTGCTACTGCTATGTCATCTTTGTGAAAATTGAGACTGAAAGTTGTGTACTTATGATTATTTGATGTTGTGGTAATACTATTTTATGAAAATTTGGGAGCTTTTTTATGTTGTGCTATGCCATTTTGAGAATCTTAGACAGAGAGTTATGTATTATGCACTTGTTCTTATCTAAGTGTTAATCTTATAATTGCTATGTGTTTTTTTATTTTGTGAGATATTATGTACACTATTGAGAGTACCCAATGGATATCCATACCCGATTGGTATCCATCGGGTTTGGATATGGAGACAATTTCCTACCTGTGGGTTTTTTGTGGATGGGCAAAGAACACCTTCATGGATTTGATATTGTTCAACCCGAGCCGGCCCCGACCCATTGCCATCCTGTCTCCCCACCCGTTCATGTGGAGGATATCAGGGTCCAAATGTTAACCCAAGCTTCCTTATCCTATTCATGACCACTGTAAATATATCAACCCCAACTCCTATATAAGTTTTTTTGAACTAAAACTTGGAATAGAAACCAACCAAACTAAATGTGGATGAAAACCTCATAAAAAATCTTGGAAATAAATTTTTAGGATAATTATTCAAATGTCTAGGCTCTAGGATAAGTTAGTAGACACCCTTTTGTGTTGATGAATAATTCTCCGCCGATCTTACGAGCTATATATGTAGTCGTGAACTACTATACAGAAAAGGGTGGCATCTGAAGGGATCTTGTCAGCGATGAAGATGACACAGTGATTTACCTAGGTTCAAGCCCCCGGATTGGTAACAGGCTAACAGCCCCCATCCCTAGCCGTAATCGAGAGCACCTGTGATATTCAGGGGAGTGGAGGGGGGATGTGGGAGCAAGTTCACACACAAGGTCGAGATCCATTAGTCACCCACTCCTCCACAGTCGCCGCCACATTATCCTTCATCTCCATAACTACTCACCATTAGGTTAACCCCGGGTGTTCCAAGATTCCACCATAATTCACGATATTGTAAGAATAGTTTTTAACTTCAGCTTAAAGACCATTCTACAATGTCTCTTATGTTCATGGCGATTGCAACACGTGAGTAGTGCCCTCGGGCTAAGGCCGGAGGTAGTCTCGCAACCCACATATGTGTTGATGGGATCCAAGATGTGCATGGTTACTTCCGAGATGAGCCTTTTCTTTCGTTCTTCTCTAAGTCGATTTTTCCATGATGCGCCTTTCATCTTCTTCTTCTCTAAGTCAATTAGGTTTGCCATGTTGAATACGTGTTCCTCTCGAGAAACGTGGAGTAGCAATGTCGGTCGCTCAAGTACGGATCCCCAGGCCAATGCTGCAATGCATGTATGGAAAATACGGTATACACGACACAAGGATACAAACGTATGGCTTTCTCTCGACACTAGGAACCCTCGTCATTTACCACCAAATTTGGGTGGATTTGCCTCCTCCCAAATCAAAAGGTTGTATCTATAGCCAGCTCATTTTCCTCTCGTCCCTGGCGGCTGGAACCCTAGCCGCCGCCAGGAGAGGCAAATATTCCACCGCCGTCCTCCGCCGGCGACCTCGGTCGTCGGTGGTGAGGGGGGTCACCGAATCCACGCGTCTAAATCATTTTTTTACTCCCTCGTAGTCTAGGTTTTTAGACTGTGCATCGTCCTCGCTTCGGCAGCGACGATGACGGCGCTGAATAAAGATTCTTCGCATCCTTCCTTGAGGAGGCCATCGGTCCTATGGTTGAGGATGGATTTGGGAACCAGTCTGTTCAAGTAAGGATGGCGTCGCGGCGGCGGCATCCTCATGTTGGACCTGTGTCCTCGGGCTCCATCGTTGCAATGACGTTTGAGCTTGCGAGGTAGTCCAGGAGCGGATGCAGATTGTGGTCTGCATTGACGACATCGAGAAGACGAAACGTGTGCTGGTTTCGTGGATGACAGTATGGTTTCCTCCTTCGGCGCCTTAGTCGTGATGGGGTGTCAGATCTGGAGTTCGATGGCGTGTCCGGGGTGTTGCCCCGATCTGATTCATTCAAGGGCTTCACTTGTGGTGAGCCACCTTGGAGGTCCACAAAACTGCATATCAGCGATGGAGCCGCGTCGAACTCGGGTGAGGAGGTGATCCGTCATTTTTTTTTCTTTGGTGGCTGCTTATGTGGTGCCGGAGGCAGGTGACGGGCATTGGTGTCAAGCTCGGAGATGTTCTGCTATCTTTTCAGTTTTGTCACGTCAGTCTTTACGTGACCTGTACTTTGATCTTTATGATATGAATGAAATGCGTAAAAAAAATTACCACCAAATTTTCTATGCCGGGAGAAAGAGGAGTTTTCTTGCCCGCTATGACCGATAGTGACCCCAAGTCATCCTCCTCCCAAACTCTACGAATTTTCAGTTGGCCAAGTATAAAAATCGAAAAAAAACCGAGAGTTTTGATTTGTGGATCATCAGAATATGTAGTTCAACATATTGAAATATCAATTCGCCAAACTGCAATTATGTAGAAGACAAAATCAGAATGTTAAACATATTGAAAAAAAAAACTGGCATGCACACTCCAATACCAGCCACAGTTCACAACATATTTAAACCACTCCAAAATACCAGTTGAGGAACATGCCAATACCCAGGATGAAGCTTATCCCCAGATTCCAATCATTCCATAACAATGCCAGAGCACATTGGTTTCCCATTCAGTTCAAAGTAAGCATTCTCAAGTTAAAACAAGATTTCAGATTCCAGAGCAATCTAGGCATAATGATCCAGAATTTGAACTTCCAAAAGATATCAATGCATTCGAAGTTAAGAGGGCATAACGTTGCATCATGTTATCGTTGACTTCGGTTACATGCTGAATTGACGAAGGAATCAACCATTGTACTGAATTCAACAGCACACAAGTAAAGCCAAAATATACCCGAACTGTGATTGAGCAAGTGCATCAGCAAATCCTAATATACCCGAACTTCTCAAGGAATTCCCCCCAAAATGAGATTTCAGAAAAGTACCACCATTAGTTTCCTAATCCTCCAAAATAACTCTGATCTGACATTTTTTAGTAACCTGCAGACCAAAATATAAACATGAGCCTCGTTGAGATCTTTGTCATGATTCTGAAAAAAAATTACATGCGAGAGACATCAAAATACTGGCATGGAGAGAACACCTGACATAAACAAAAGATTTATGTTCCTTTAATTTCTTCTTGGGCTCAATATAAACACAAGTAAACACAAACATGAGTTCAGAAGTACACAACAGCACAAACAGATCCAGTTCATACTGCTTTAGACAAAAATGAGATGCCATCTGCAGACTGCAAACATCCTTTGTTTATTCACTGTTGCAACCAAAATTATGACATGGTCTTATGACAAAGTAGCTATTAAGTTTCATGCACTAACCAGTAGACCAAAAGTCCAAAACAGATGGAGAAGGTTGAGCAATCCACCTATACTTCAACACCCCCTCTAATGCATGACATGATAAGCCCTAAGCGCACATAGATAGGGGTCAACCCAAGGTTGGGTAATCCACCTATACTTCAACACCCCCTTTAAATTACGGAAGCGAGATTTGAACCGAAGAGTAGTAGAGCCAAAAGGTCCAAACTCGTGGAGAAGGTTGGGCAATCCATATACTTCAACAGTAGCAAGAACAAGCAGCAAATTTAGGTAAGATCATAAGATCAGTAGGTGTTAATAATATATTAATGATGAAAAACAATGGATCATGCATAACCCTTTTGATGTTTCACACTCCAAGTTTTAACTTTGTAATAATAAGTCATGCCTGGTGAATCAGAAAAGTGCACCACAATAGGATTTGGGCTGTGATGAATAATACTCCCTCCGTTCCAAAATAAGCTAAAACCACGACACTTATTTTGGAACGGAGGGAGTACATGAAACAAGGACAGCTAGTTATGAGAAAATACCATAAGAAAGATTAGCCGGTGCACTTCATTTCAACAAATCTATTTCGACATGCAAATTCTCCCTTTTGACAGTGTTTGGCGATACCTCACTTTTAAGGGTGTTTTTCTTGCTCCAACCTGCAACAATGAAAGCAAGAACTTAAACAACTATAACACCATATACATTTCTCTGCATAGCGTAAATGACTTGAAATGGCAAAGGAGAATGAGACATTGGACAGATTACAGTAATTAGATGAATAAAATGCATATAGAAATACAAATAACCAATCAAACAAATAAACATGTAACATGTTCCCTAGTAGTCTGCCCTGATACACAATATGGATGTGGTGACATGAAAATTTCAGAAACAGGGATACAAACAACAATGTGCTGGTATAGAAATATAGAAGCAACAATGAAATGATAATATAAGGTGGCACAGAAGCTCCATGGAACAGTATTGAGAGGGAAGGTGCGCACGGCAAGATGCCATCGAGCTCCCAGTAGCAATTTTTGGGGAGACACGTCTCGGTTGTGCATGAGAGGAAGGCACATACATAATAATAATATGTTCTACATATTCAACATAGACATGATTTCAGTACTGAGCAGAGGATGCAGCAGGTACCACAACTCAACACAGAGATGATAGGCTGATATTTTCTCCATATATATATAAAGGCAACAAAAGTAATAATAATAGGTAGTCACAACTCACAAGGGCCATGCGACATTGCTGCTACTAGGATAAGAGGTGGCAGGTTCTGATGAGATTTAAAGGGCAGCAGAACCAGAAGATGAACAGACTGGAACATACTCGGCCTTTTGCTTGAGCTATATTCCATCCACAGCTCCTATCTGTACTTTTGTTTCTAGTACTGGTGGATCACAACAACAAGACTCCAAACAACACTCCCTCTAATTCATCTCAATTTCCCCCCAGTTTTCCCAAATTCTAGCGCAATCTGTGTACATATAGAGGACCCTGCATAAGCCTCCAAGGCTCCAAGCACATAACTTCACAAGACAAGTTAAAATGAAATGTGTCCAATGGGCTAAACTAACAGCTGTATAGTATACTCGCTTTCAGCACCTCCAGGACTCAAGCAAATGTGAATGTTACCTGCAGATGGAATTTGGCTTGATTCCAGCCAGGTTGGAAGCACACATGGTAGTAGGGGGAGATCTGGCACAGCTATAGCTAGACCAGAAATCCTAGTTATCTTCTTAGTAACCACATCGACGCCAAGAATTTTGTCGCCGCAGGCAAGGTACACGATGTTGGCTTTGAGTGGGTTGATGGCGCCAATTGCCAGCATTTGCTCCAAGGGTGCCGAACAGAGGAGTGCATCATCCCAAATTGGAGCAAACGCCGTCTCATGGTCCAGCGTCCAGGAGCTGCCCTCGTCGTCGAGCGAGAACAAGCTGATCACATACGGCTTCTCCTTGGACACCTCGACGTACTGCATCTTCCCCTCGCTGACCCCTATGCGCCGGTGGCTGCCCAATATCCTCGTCGACGCCATGCCGTCCAGGTCAGGGAGCACGCTGCCTCTGGGCAGCTCGACGAACCGGAGCTCCGGACGGTCGCTGAGGGGGTCCACCGAGATGGCACCCCAGCTGTCGTCGATCCACCACAGGCGGTCGCCGAAGGCCACCACGGCGTTGCCGATGTCCATCTTCCGCCCAGCGGGCAGCGGGGACGGCAAGCCCGTCACTTTGTCCCACTTCCCCGTCTCCGAGAGAAACCGGCGCATGACGAAGCCCCCGTCCCCCTCCTCCTCCGGGCCTCCGGCAGTAAACATCTCGGCCACCGCGTACCTGTCAGGCGGCCCGTCACCGGCTCGGGACTGGGTGAGGAGGCCGAGGTGGCGGCAGGCGGAGGTCCTCTTGGTGCCGTCGAGGTCCGGGAGGCGGTAGAGCTCGCCGGTGAGCGGGTTGCAGACGAAGCGGACCACCTCCGGGTCCACGTCCGTGCCGGCCCAGGAGAGGCTGCGCAGCTGGGAGGGCGTCGAGGTCGCCGAGGGCGTGCGCGTCGAGGCGGGCGTGGCAGAAGCGCACGAGGAGGAGGCCGTCGCCGGCTCCGGGGCGGCGCGGGTGGACGAGGTGGGCGGGGAAGGTAAGGCCGGCGACGGACGGGGGCTCGCCGGCGCCCCGGACTCGTCCACCGACGCGCGCTGGATCAGGGCCCACGGCGGGAGCGCGCCGTGCAGAGGGAGCGGCGGAAGCCCGCGGCCACGGTGAAGGCGCCCGGTATGCGGCGGAGCATTCTGCTGCGGGTGGGGCGATTTGGAGCCGGTGCGGTGGTGGCGGTACGGCCTAGAGACTGGAGTGGAGGAGGGTTTTTGGAGTGGGAGCCCGCGGAGCCTCAGCCGCCGAGTGCGTTGCGGACTTGCGGTACGGGGGAGGTGGGTTGGGAGTTGGGTCCACGCGAGGACTGCTGTGGACTGGTTCCAGCGAGCGCCCCGTGCTGGCTGACGTTTTCGGCATTTCCCTCTCTCCCTTTTGAGTTTTGACCCAGCTGTCTGTTGGAATTCGCTCCGTGACCGATCCATCACTCACGCCACCTGCCTGCTCTGCTTCTGCAGAGTAGCGACGTTGTGTTCGAAATCACCCCACGACTGGAAAACCAAAAAACAGAGTAGCAAATTACTAAAGGTAACTCCTCCATTTGGAACAATCCTTGGTGCAAAGATTGGGACAAAATTTATGATCATCTCAAACCCAACTTGAATGGGCCTTGTCCTAGCATTATTAGTGATCTTTGGAAACCTAATTCTAAAGTTTGGGATGAAGATAAGATTAGTACCTACTTTGATGATACTTTCAAAAATAACGTTTTGAATGTTCCTATTATTAATGCTGATATTGATGATACCATATGCTGGATTCACGCTCTTAATGCTACTTGTACCACAAAAAGTGCTTATAAAACTTTTGTGCAGGAGATCCAGGATAATACTATGAATCATGGATCTCTTGTGACCAATCAAGAGATAGACATTCTCAACCAGGTTTGGAAGAGCATAACTTTGGCTCCTAGAGTTAAAACTTTTGCTTGGAGGCTTATTAGAAGGGCTATTGCTTCGGGGTTGAGGGTCTCTAGATTTTCCAAACACATCAAAAAAGAGTGTTGTAGGTGCGGCTGTGTTGAATCTGATTTGCACATTTTCTTCCTATGCACCTTCTCTAGATCTGTTTGGGTTTAATTAGGTTTTAAATCAGACATGTTAGATCATAATTTATATCCTTCTGATGTCATCAACCTGATCTTGTCTACTAATCACCCAAATTTAAATTTAGAGTTCATCTTTACTACTTTGTGGAATATTTGGAAGGCCAGATGTGACCTTCTGTTTAAAAAGATAAATTGGAGTCCAATGCAGGTTATCTACGCTTCCAAAGCAATGCTTAATGTAGGTGCACTGGAGGATGAAAACGAAGGTAGGAGACTTTTTAATAAGGAATCGGTCAGCGCCACTATATGTATGGATTTGAATTTTCAACATGCAGTTTGTCTAGCCTATGTCGATGCAGCATACAATCCTGCAGATAGTCATGATAAAGCCTCTGTTGGAGTGTTTTTAAGGGATCAATCAAGAAATCATTCTATTTTTATTCAAGCTATTTCTACGAATGTTTGTTCAGTTTTGCGGGCTGAAGCACTAGGGCTTCTTCTAGCGGCAGAAGTTGTCAAAACCTTGAATTGGAACTCTTATCTACTTTTTCTCTGATTTTCTTTATCAAAAAAATCTACTTTTTCACTGAGTGCAGGACTTTGGTACAAGTGATGAAGGCGAACGACCTAATAAGACATCCAGGACATTGGAACTTACGGCCTACTCTTGCTGATTTCTTCAATCTTGTATCAGCTCTTAGTTCTTACAGGATCGAGCACATTCCAAGAATCAAGAATTTTATAGCGCATCATCTTGCAAAGAAAGTTTTCTCTAGTAGAATTCCCTCTAGTTGCAACTTTCTTTGCACCAAAGGCTCCAGGTGTAACTCTAAATGGCTCTCGAAGCCATCTCTTTTCCCAGAGGGAACTTGATCTCTGTACACTGTCTTGGTTGCTAAATGTGAAGCCCTCTTTGAGGGTTGTTGTTTGCAAAAAAAAGAGAGTAGCAAATTACTTCTACATCACATTAAAGAAAAATACTTCCACGTATAGACACCCTAGGGTTGCTACTTGTACAATAAAAAAGGAACCACTCCTCATAAAAAAAAAGGAATGGCATAGCCACGGAACGTCAACTTTTTTTTTAGTCAAGGCAGGGAACATTAACTTCTTTTTTAGAGCAAAACTAGCTAGGCTTTATTACAACGTTTACAGGAATGACAATAGGATCATGAGGAGATCCCGGGCACACGTGCCTCCCTTGAGGGAGAGAGACACCAAACCTTGCCAGATTATGAGCTTCAACATTAGAAGCTCGAGGTTCAAACGAGAAATTATAAAAGATAAAAAATTGTGAACTTTGTTGTATCTCCTTGATCACTCCTCCATCTTCTCCACGTACTCCCTGAAGGATATGGTATACCACTTGTTTGCAATCCAACACAACAGGAGAGAACGTGCTGCATGTTTAGATCTTGCTAAGGCGAGTGCTTCCTAGCAGGGGTCAACTGGGGTTGATGCCTCGAGCGAACGACTCGTTAACTCGGGATGGCTCGATCGAGCGAACCAATTTTGCTTTTTTTAGCCCATTCCTCAGTGACTAGTAGTCTTGGCCATCTCCGGCCCGGCCCTGTCAGCCCACTCAGGTCCGGTCTTAAAATCCAGGGCCTAGGCCCGATGGGCCGGGCTTGGGCCTGATTTTTGAGCCTATCAGCAGGGCCTAGACGGGCTTGGGCTTGGCATATTGGCATTTTAAGGAAGAGGCCCGGCCCACGACCCTAAGCCCTATGGGCTTTGTGGGCTTTTTACCAGATGGGCTGGGCTTGGACTTGCAAAGTAGGCCTGATGGTAGGGCCTGGGATGGCCTGGGCCTTAGTTTTCTGTCGTGGGCTTTTTTAGGCCCGGCCCATGGCCAGGTATAGTGACTAGCCACCGTGGCTCCAAGCCCAAACAAATGCCCAGCCTTAGCCCACTCATCAAACAAGTGTAAAAACAATGTTAAGCCTAGAAAACAAATAAAAAGTGTCGTGGTCGTGGCAACAGGAGCCGCTGCGAGGGGAGAATCGACCAGATCCGCGGGAGAGGCATCTCTCAGACGATGGCAAAAAAACGCGTCGAAGGCAGCAGGGATCGTGCATCTTCGGGCGTGTTTGGTTGCCCGCATTAGGCCCAGCTTGGCCCGCGCGAGAAGAAAAGTGGCCCGTTTGGTTGCCTGTGTTCACTGTGCGGCCCGCATCGCAGGAACCTTAAAGCACGTCTAGACCAGGCCGAGGAGAAACGCCCAAATCGGCAGTAGCTCGCGAGCCTGGCTGAGGCGAGTGCACAAGGTGGGCCACTTGCACTAGGGGAGATGGAAGGGATACTAGCTTATATGCAGCTTGTGAGTGCTTATCTTCTCCTGTCTCCATTAACCTTCCCTCTAATTCTGTTCTTCCTAGCCCCTTCCGATCTACACAATGGTGCTTCGATCCGACGTAAGCTCTACACGAAAAAGATGCACCTCGATGCTACGGTTCCATTCAGGCGATCGGTTCGTAGTTTCGTCGGCCATAAGTTCTTAATTTCGTCTTCCCGTTTGAAGCTGTTCTTGACGAATTTTGTCAGATTCGTCGCGCACGATCGATCGTTTGAATTTTTCTTTGACCAGCAGCCTAATCTCGCAGTTCCTCACAACATTTGTGTTGTAAGTTTTTGGTTTCGACGATCGTAGCTTCATCTCTCTTTGAGCAGCAGTCTACTGCATTGACGCCACCATGTCGAGCTCCTCTGTCCTCTGCTCAGAGCCTTCCTATTCGTCCCTCTCGACGCCGAAGCCCTTCCCCTTGATCTCCTTGCCCACGTCCTACTACACTAGAGTCGTTTCCAGCGTCGCTCATCTCGGCTAATCTCTATCGTCCTCACACTGCACTGACGTTGCAATGACGTGCACACTGCTTTCTCGTGTGCTCTGCCTCCGTGCACACTGCAGTTTGCTGCGCCGCCGACGGGGTCGATCATCTTGGCCTCCTCTCTCTCGCCCTACTACACTGGAGTCATTTCCGGTGTCGATCATCTCGGCCTCTCCACTGCACTGACGATACCATGGCGCGGGCACTGCATTCTCCTCCTCTGTCGACTGTCTTTGCGCGAGCACCGCAACTAGTTCGCCGACGGTGTCTCTCGCTGTGCCGCGGATGGGGTCGCTCGTCCACGACTCCATGCTCGTCCTGTCGGACACGGCACCACGGCCACTATCCACCGCAGTCGCCATGGTCCGGCGCACACTGCATTTCTTCTCCCACTTCCTCTGCTATCTCTTAACCCTGTGTGCTAAGTGCAAGTGCTAGCTCTTAATCATACCCATGCGGACAACCAAACAACGTTTAGTTGCATGCGCCGGCATCATCTGGCGTTGATGAGTAAGGGGCAGACCGGTGATTTTGTTTTGAATGAAGTGCAGATTTTGCATATGCAAAACTTTGACCTTGTTCTGCTTGTAGTTCGGACGGACAGGAGGCACAGTCCCTCCTTTTCTGTATAGAAAAACAATGTTCTTTTTGTGTTCTTTGCTGGAAAGGTGGTAACAAAATTCTTTGGAAAAAGCACCGTCTCAAGCGGGAACATTTTCTTAACAATTTAGTAAGAAAATTGTGCACAAGAATATAGGTTATTTCAGTCTTTTAACATTAACATTTAACAGTGTGGTCTGAAATACCCAAGACCCGGAGCAGTGCTTTTTTAACTGAATACCGACCGTGTCTCGCCTTCACTTTTCGTTCCTCAGTCATCTCTACAACAGCAAGAGAGCATATTTCTTGGTCGGTCAATAATGCAGAGGTTATAGCCTTATAGGGTACAATCTTCTTTATTTATCGAAAAGAAAAGATGATCCTGCGCCATTTTGTTCAGCCATAATCTCTGATGGGCCTTGTGCAGAAGATTGTGAAACGAAGGGCCCTGTGGGCTTGTGGCCAATCTTAGGCAGTTCAATCGGGAACAGTCCTTCTATTCCGCTACTAAAAAAGAAGTCCTACCCCTAAAAAAACAAAAAACAAAAAGTCCTATTCCACGTCATGTTCCATTCTTCCAAACGAGTTTGACCCGATTAGGCTTCTGAATATACTCCTTCACAACAAAACAGCAGCACATGGTTGATTCCCAATCCAAATCTCTACTACCTAAAAGAAATGTAGTGTTCCGTTTCCCCTCTTACGTTAGCTCCTCTTCGTCCAACCTCTCGTGCGATCCCCTCCACCCCGTAGCGATTTTCTCCCCCCCCCCCCCCCCCACCGGTTCATCGGTTTTGTCTCTTACGTCCGGATCCCTCGCTCCACCGCGACAAACTCTTCCTCCCCATCCAGTTTTCTATCGTCCCCATCCGGTTTTCTATCGCTCCCAAAAGAAAAGAAAAAACTTAAGCCCAGCGGTCTCCCTCCCGCACCGTAGATTCTGTCGAATTAGGTTAACCTGTATCACCATCGTTTTCCATCACGCCATGGCCGCCGTCGTCGCCTCTACCCCTCTGATGGGCACCACCTCCCGCACTACCGGGCGTAGCTGCAGGTCACTGCCTTTGCTGCCCGCGGCCGCTGATGACAGGGAGAAGGAGGTGGGTAGGGAGGGGAGAACCGGGGCAAAACCAACGAGGAGCAGCTACACATCGTCGATTACATCAGGTGAGAGAGACTTCCTGGTTCTCGTCATGGGCCGCGTGGCATGTTTTGAGTTTCACACATGTGAGAGAGACTTGTTGTTTCTTGTGGACAGCGAGATGTATGCTATTCAAATAGGTGGCTCTAGATGCTGCATATCTTGTAGTTTTGTGGCAAACTAATTCTATTTCTCTGGAGGCTGTGGCATTTTGTGCATGCGGTACTAATACATGATCAGGTTGTTTCTGCCAATTGAAGTCTTATATGGCTCGGTGCCTGGGTTCTGGTGTGAGTAAAAGAATCAGAGCAATACCAATTTCAACGCCTGCTCCTTCTTCACCTTTTTGAGCTTTCCCTCAGCTTTTAGTAATGTAGTAGTTTGCCACCAGTGTGGGACAATAATAGAACAAATTTATTCTCACTAAAATTGACCATAATAGAAATTAAAACTATTACAGAAGTGGATAACGGAACAAGAAATCTATGATCAGTTAACCTGACGGAGTACATAATTTATAGTCCGCAAGGCAGAGTTCGTTGTCTCAACATTTCATGATTTTTCACTCCTCCGATTGTAATAAGCATTGAGTAAGATGTATGACATTCCTCAAAACTGAAAGTGACAAATCATGCACACATTTGATGTATTTAACTTCAAGCTGATAAGTAATCACTTGGTACAAACAAAGAGCAAGCTATATATATAATAGGTAGCCAACACTTGATTGGCGGTTACTATATATGTGTTGTGGCATGAAAAAGATATATGACGTGATCTGTCTCTGAGTTCTCGATTTGATTCAGAGAATCTCATGCATGGGAGCGAGAAGCATGATCCTTGTGCATATTTTACATATCTCTTGAGAGTTGTGGCTTACTATATTTCCTAGAAATGTGTGTATCATAATATTTTTTTCAGTTGTTCATCAATGTTGGTGATATATTCATAGTTACCAGTTTTGGTTGGGCTCAGGTTTTCCTCGGGATCCTTCATACGAGAATGTAATTCTGTTGTGGATCGGAGGAGCTCCGGGGAAGATTGGCACCTTGAAGTGCCCCTCAACATGGTAGAAAGGATATGATGTGAAAGGTGCTCAAGGAGGCGGTAAGTTTAGTCGCCATTTTTTGAGGAGTGATCTTCTATTTGTCAAGTTACTTTATCTCTGTAGTGTCGACTATACTAACTTTTATGACACGTGTTCATGTGTAGTATGCTAATTTCACTTTTGATGGCCAATCTTTGCAAAAAAAAAAACAACGAAGAAAATGTTTGGAAGTAATGCAAACATGTAAATGAAAACTATGGGCATAAAACTTCGGATTGGGACGGTCTCACTGGAGTCGGGGGAAGAAGAAAGGGAATGTTGGGAGAGAGTGGCAACATGTAAGTGCTGGAGAAGTCATGGTCGGAGAGGTGGTATGCAGGCATAAAGGAGTCCTCTAAATACGCTAATTCCTTCTACATAGTTGCTATTGTTAGAGTATTATGAAAGGAGAAGAGAAATGGAAAAACTGCAAAATGGGGGGTGTGAGTCGGATGCTACATTAATAGTGTTGTCAAGCTTGGATTGAAGAGGCAGAAAAAAGTAGGTATAAGAGGAGGAGGCTTGTCGGTAAAAAAGAAACCGACAATTTTGCCTAATGTGCATAAGAATCCTAATGATATAATGATATATGTAAGTCATCATTGATACTGAACCACACAAAAGTGACTTGCCAGGAAAAAAGAAATCGATAATTCCACCTTATGTGCATGAGAATCCTAACGATATATGTTAGACATGATTGGTATTTAACTACTAGAATATGCCCAGTTGCAACGCACGGGCAATTTCCTAGTACTAATACAAAGCACAAAGCACGGAGCGATCTTTATTTTTTTCCTGAAGCAATACATCAATACATCGAACTTTCTATGTGCTCGTCGTGGACACTAGCAAGATGAATCTAAGAGCATCTCCAGCCGTGCCCCCAACAGGCCCCTCCGGGGCGATTTTTTCGCGCCGGCGCCCAAAAATCGGCCCAGTCGCGTTTCCAGGAGCCCTTTTTCGCCGGTTTGGGCCGAAACTGGCGACGGCAGACCCAGGCCGAACCCGGCGTGCTGGGGGCGCCAGGGCGAGCGGTTTTGACGCGAAAGAGCTGCGGGCCCACTGAGTCAGCCACACTCGCCTCGTCGTCCTCACAACGCCTCGGTTTCCCGCGGAGAATCAATGGCAAAGTTGCTGCCGGTCAGCCTTGCCATTGATTCCTCACGGGCGCCGCGGCGACGCCTCCCCTCCCGCCACGCGTACACACGACGCTCGGCTATAAAAGCAAGGCCTCCCCTCGCCTCTGGCCACACCCGCCCACAGCCGCTGCCGAGCTCTGCCTCTCTCCCCGTGCGCAGCCGCCGCCGACGTTCCTCCCCTCTCTTCCCAAGGCACCCGATGGCCGAGCGGTTCCCCCACGATGGGGCGGCGGCCAACGGCTTCGGCCGTCGCTCGCTCCGCGAGTGGGAGGCCTATCTCTTCTTCGAGGCGAACATCCCGGCGCCACCGGACATGCGCGCTGGGCCGACGGGGTGGAGACTCAGCACCGGTGGAGTCCCCATTCCCCCGATGCCCGACGTCGACGCGCGCCCCGACCTCTTCGCCGCCGAGGTCGACCGCGTGCGGGCATGCTGACGGACGAGCAGCGCGCCCTCCTGCAGTACGCCGCCAACAACCACGCGTCGTGGGCGGCGTACTTCCAGCGCCGGCAGGCGCAGCGGCTGGTGTCCACCAACGGGGCGCCGGTGGTGGGGGCCATCAAGAACAGCGAGGGGCGCCGCCTATGGTGGGGCGCCCCCGACCGCACGCTCCATGAGGTACTCCAGTACCTCGAGGGCGGCCATGACCCGCCGTTGGCATACCCTGCCGCGGCCGCCGCCCCGGTCCCCCACCGAAGCGTCGGGCAATGGATGCCCAGGAGGTTCGGCTCCTCCTTGTCTTCCTCCTCTCACTCCTCCCGCTCCTCTTCCCAATCCTTCGGCTCGCCGGCGGTGTTCGGCGTAAGGCCGAGCCAGCAGCGGAGACGCCGCTCGGCCGGCGCACCCGCAGCGCCGGCATCGTCATCAATGAGGGAGGCGGGCGCGCCTCCTCCTCGGCTCCTCCGCGCTATGTCAAACTGAAGACGGAGCCGGGGCTCGCCGCCGTGTGAAGACGGAGCAAGGCTCGCCGGCGGCGTCAAGGAGGAGCTCGACGACACCGCGGCCTTGAAGTGGGCGCGCGAGGACTGGGTGCGGACGGAGCTGGTGCGCCAGTGCCTCGCCTACGAGCGGTTCGCCGCTCGACGCCGTGGCCGGCACGAGCGAGGCGTCATCGTCCTCGACGACAGCGACGATGACGCGCCGCCACCACCGGTCCGCCAGGGCGACGCCGGGCAGGGGTCCAGCAGGGGCGGGCGCGTGAAGGAGGAGAAGAACGACGAGGAAAACAGCGGCGGCGGCGGCGACGGCAGCGACTTCGCCTCTCTCAGCGCCTTATTCGGCCTGTAGTCGCGTTTATTTTTTTAAGTCTTTTATCTATGTAAAAAACTATTTCAGTTCGCCGAAGTAATGCACTGTTTCGCCGAATATTTGTCCCGTTCGCCGAATTTTAGCCAAATGATTGTTCAAAAAATATTAAAACAGGCACCTGGGGCGTTGGCTGGGAACCCCATCGCCCCCAGGCCGATTTTACCGCCGGTTCGCCCCACGGTGGCGATTTTTCGAGCCGCCTGGGGGGCCAACGGCTGGAGATGCTCTAATGCCGCTTGTCGGGCTTATCATCTCCTTGGCATCCTGTAGAGGCTCACTCGTGTCCATCGCCTTCACCTGCCGGCTCCTCTATGTCGTCATCTACAGATGCAGAAACAACGGCTCAGACTCCCCCTCCAACGACGGCGAAGGCCCCGGCTGTTACGACGAGGAACGGCGTGCCATCAGCGAGGGAGAAGGTGACGGCAGCACAGGTACCGGAGGTGACAGATGCTGCATATGCCTGGAGCAGATGCCGGACGCCGACGGCGGCATGTGGTTGTCGCTGCGAGTGGGCCTATGCATGGAGCAGCTGCTGCTGGACGCGGAGAGGTCCCGCCCGCTGGGCTACGACCACGTCTTCAATGTCGGCTGCTGTTAGAATAGGATACGTAGAGGTAGTCAGATATGTTTAAACTAGTTCTGTTTTTATCTCTTCTTCTGTTCTTCTTCTCCAAGTCTATCTCTCGTTGTAATCTGGAAGTCCTAGCGATATTCCAAAACATTGTAAGACACGGCAACTCTTCTATAAATATGCATGCGGCCCGAGCAAAGGGTTCAACGCTTCCTATCAAATCTTACATGGTCATCAGAGCCCTTCCTCTCGTACGTCTAGTTTTCCCTGAGAGATCGATCTAGTTGATTGAGAGAGAAACCTGAAACCTATCCAGAGAGAGGCATCGAGAGAAATCATGTCAGGCACCAATGCCAGCACCGCTGCTTCCACCATCGCCGCCACCAATACCGCCCTGATTGGATCCACCATGAGCGCCTTGTCCACCCAATCTGCACCTTCCACCTATGCATCTTCTTCCACCTTCAGCAGCGTCTCTTCTCTCGGGTCTCCTCCATCTGAGAAGCTCACGAGGACGAACTTCCTCCTCTGGAAGGCCATCGTGCTACACCAAATAAAGGGAGGACAGATGGAGCACTTCCTTGACGCCGCAAGCTCGGCGCCCCCTCCTACCATCACCATCACCAAAGATGGGAAGGAGGAGCAAGTCTTCAACTACGCCCGGTCGATCTGGTACGCCCAGCAGCAACAGGTACAAGGATACCTTATGGGGTCTCTGTCACGTGAGATTCTTGCGCAGGTCGCTACTCTTCAGACGCCGGCCGAGGTGTGGAGTGCCATCCACGCCTCCTTCGCTGCCCAGACGCAAGCATAGATCGTCAACACCCGCATCGCCCTCGCCAATCTACACAAAGGGAATATGCGCATGCCTGAGTATCTGGCGAAGATCAAGGCCTTCGCCGATGAGATTGCCTGCACTGGTGATCCCCTCTCTAAAGGAGAACTAACCTCCTATGTGCTCAAAGGGCTGGACATCGAGTATAACCCGGTGATCTCAGCCCTGGCTGCACGTATCGAGCCGGTGACTGTCCAAGAGCTCTACAATCAGTTGATAAGTTTTGAAGCCCGTATGAATCTGCTACAAGGTAACAACATCCGCCAGTCTTCGATTAACTCTATCTCACGTGGTCGTGGCACTGGAGGCCGAGGCCGTGGTCACCGTGGTCACCAACAGGGGCGCGGACGCGGCAACAACAACAACAACAGCGGGTGTGGGTGCGCCAACAACTCTAGCCCACGCTCCTCCGGCGCCTCCTACTCCAGCACCAGGCCGCGTTGCCAGCTTTGCAAAAAGTCAGGGCATGAGGTGAAAGATTGATGGCACCGCTACGATGAAGATTACGTGCCTGAAGAGCGCCATGTAGCTGCAGCCATCAGGGAGCAAGAAGAAGCTGGCGACACCATCTGGTATGCTGATTCTGGAGCTACAGATCATGTCACCGGCGAATTGGAGAAGCTTGCAAACCAAGAGAGATATTATGGCAATGATCAGATAAACACCGCCGCAAGTGGAGGAGGTATGGACATATGTCACATTGGTCAATCTTCTATTAATTTCCCTAATGTTAAACGTGATCTTCTTCTAAAAGACGTTCTTCATGTCCCTCAAGCCAACAAAAACCTTGCTTCCATGTCTCGTTTGTCCGCTGATAATAATATCTTTTTTGAAACTCATCCCAAGTATTTTTTCCATTAAGGATCGGGCAACGAGGGAGCTCCTCCATCACGGTAGATGCGTCGGTGGTCTATACCCTATCACATCAAGAGCTTTTAGCCGCAAGCGCCATCGCCAAGTCTACTCCGTCATCAAGCCGTCCTTAGAGAGGTGGCATCAAAGATTAGGTCATCCTTTATTAAAAATAGTTGATCAAGTAGTGAATAAAGGCAATCTTAAATTGTCTAGTCGTGAGAATAAAGAGTCTATTTGTGATGCTTGCCAATGTGCCAAGAGTCATCAAATCCCCTATCCTAGATCAAATAGTGTGTCTCATGCTCCGTTGGAACTGATATTCAGTGATGTATGGGGTCATGCCAGAGATTCCTTTGGAAGAAAGAAATATTATGTTAGCTTCATTGATGATTATAGTAAGTTTACATGGATATACTTGCTTAAGTTCAAATCCGAAGTCTTCTCTGTCTTCCAAGAATTCCAAAAACTTGTTGAGCGTCAATTTAACAAGAAAATCATTACAGTCCAGAGTGACTGGGCAGGAGAGTATGAGAAACTCAACTCTTTCTTCCGAAGCATAGGCATTGAGCATCATGTTTCGTGTCCACATGCACACCAACAGAACGGTTCTGCCGAACACAAACACCGTCATATCATTGAAGTAGGCCTTTCCCTTCTTGCTCATGCATATATGCCTCTAAAGTATTGGGATGAAGCATTCATTGCTGCCACCTATCTTATCAATCGTTTGCCTAGTAAGGTTATTGGGAACACAACTCCTTTACAACGATTGTTTCATCAAAAGCCAAATTATAATTCTCTAAAAGTCTTTGGATGTGCATGCTATCCTAATCTTCGTCCATACAATCGCCACAAACTCGAGTTTCGCTCCACTCAATGCGTCTTTCTCGGCTATAGCAATCTTCATAAGGGTTACAAGTGTCTAGAAGTTTCAACTGGACGCATCTACATCTCTCGGGATGTCATTTTTGATGAAACTATTTTCCCTTTCGCCAAACTCCATCCAAATGCGGGAGCCCTTCTTCGAGCAGAAATCTCTCTTCTCTCGGATCCTTTGACACGTCCTGATCACGGGGGAGAATTAATAGAACATGATCATGTGTCTAGTCCAGAAAAAAATTCAGATACTAATGAAAACAATGCAGCACCTGGCTATGATTTTATGTGTGCAGAAGAGGACGAAAACTACGCTGGATCCGAGGCTGATTTGGCGCAGGACTGCAGCTCCAGGGAAGGTGCCCGATCCCAGGTGGATACTCCTGCAGTTCGGCGTGCAGGGACGCCTTCCGCGTCTCCCGTGACGCCAAGTGGCAGGGCCAGCCCACACTTCGAGCCAGTGGCCGACCGAGACGCAGGCGTGGACCCAGATGGTGCGGGGTGCAGCCCGCCCGCACGCGCCACATGGGAACCGGCACGCCGTGTGGCTGACAGCCCGACCGAAGCGGGACCCGCCGACAGCGCTGTGCGGAGATCTCCTGCTGGGGCGCCTGGCGCGGGGCAAATCTCGCCGGATCGCGTGCCCTTCTCGGATCTGGAGCCTTGTGGCGCTGCAGCCCAGGATGATTTGGCCGGATCTGCTGCGGCTGATTCTGATAATCCTGAAACTACAACAGCTGCTACATGTGGGTCACCTGAAATTCATCAGCGCCATACCAGGTCAAAATCTGGAGTGTTCAAGCCTAAGGAATACAAGGATGGTACAGTAAGGTATGATTCTCGCAAATATGCTTTTCTCACTAGCTCATGTGAACCTACTCATTTAGCCGAAGCACTTGCTCACAAAGAATGGAAAGGGGCTATGGACAATGAATATCAAGCGCTCATGAAAAATAAAACGTGGCATCTTGTACCACCAGAAAAGGGAAAGAATTTGATTGACTGCAAATGGGTCTATAAGATTAAAAGAAAGTCTGATGGAAGTATAGATAGATACAAAGCTAGATTGGTTGCAAAAGGGTTTAAACAAAGATTTGGAATTGATTATGAGGATACCTTTAGCCCTGTTGTTAAGGCAGCTACTATTCAACTTGTATTGTCTATTGCTATTTCCAGAGGGTGGAGTTTACGTCAGCTAGACGTCCAGAACGCATTTCTTCATGGTGTTCTTGAGGAAGAAGTGTTCATGCGGCAACCACGAGGGTATGAAAACAAAAGCACACCTCATTTTGTTTGTAAGTTGGACAAAGCTTTGTATGGCTTAAAACAGGCCCCAAGAGCCTGGTACTCCAGGTTAAGCACTCAGTTACAACAACTTGGTTTTATTCCAAGCAAGGCAGATACCTCACTATTCTTTTATCACAAAGGCAACATCTCTATGTTTGTTCTTGTCTATGTTGATGATATAATTGTTGCTAGTTCCAGCTCAGAAGCCACTACCTGCCTGCTTCGTGATCTTAATGTGGAGTTTGCACTTAAGGATTTGGGTGATCTTCATTATTTTCTTGGTATAGAGGTAAAACAGATCAAGGATGGAATACTTCTTACACAAGAGAAATACACCACAGATATTTTAAGAAGGGTAGGACTGGAACATTGCAAACCGGTAAGTACACCACTCTCCACTTCTGAGAAACTTACAGTTGAAGGAGGTGAGTTACTTGGACCGAATGATACAACAAACTATAGGAGTGTTGTTAGTGCTCTACAATACTTAACATTGACTAGACCTGATATTTCATATTCTGTCAACAAAGTATGTCAGTTCTTACATGCACCTAGTATAGTTCATTGGACTGCAGTAAAGAGAATTCTGAGGTATCTAAAGTTCACAATGGTACTTGGAATCAAGATTGTTAAGTCATCATCTTTGCTAGTTAGTGCATATTCAGATGCTGACTGGGCAGGATGCCCTGATGATAGAAGGTCCACAGGTGGATTTGCTGTGTTTCTGGGATCAAACCTTGTGTCATGGAGTGCAAGGAAACAGGCTATTGTGTCAAGATCAAGCACTGAAGCAGAATACAAGGATCTTGCAAATGCAACAGCCGAGATCATGTGGATTCAGACCCTTCTATATGAGTTAGGGATCAAAGCTCCACAAGCTGCGAGGTTATGGTGTGACAACATTGGGGCCACCTATCTTTCTGCAAATCCTGTGTTCCATGCACGTACAAAACACATAGAGGTTGATTTCCATTTCGTGAGAGAAAGAGTGGCACGAAAGCTACTTGACATCAAGTTTATTCCCACAGGAGATCAACTTGCTGATGGCTTCACTAAATCGCTTACTACAAGGAGAATGAACGAGTTCAAATACAATCTAAACCTAGAGAAATTTTCATAGGTTTGGATTGAGGGAGGATGTTAGAATAGGATACGTAGAGGTAGTCAGATATGTTTAAACTAGTTCTGTTTCTATCTCTTCTTCTGTTCTTCTTCTCCAAGTCTATCTCTCGTTGTAAACTGGAAGTCCTAGTGATATTCCAAAACATTGTAAGCCACGGCAACTCTTCTATAAATATACATGCGGCCCGAGCAAAGGGTTCAACGCTTCCTATCAAATCTTACAGCTGCATCGAATAGTGGTTGAAGAGGAGCGACACCTGTCCGTCGTGCCGGACGCCGCCATGGTTTTCGGCACCACCACGAAAACTCGGCGATGAAGATGTTTTGTTTTGCCTCATTATATTTTGTTCCTTTGTGGGGTTTTCCTTGGGTTATCTTGGTGATGGATAGATTGTTAAACATGTCACGTTGTACTTCCTCTGTTTCTAGTTATGTTTTTTCAATATGGACTACATAGATATAAATGTATTCAGACATATTTTAGAGTGTAGATTTACTTATTTTGCTTTGTATGTAGTCAGTATTGAAATCTCTAAAAAGGTTTATATTTAGGAACGAAGAGAGTACATATTACTTCACGAGCCAAGATAGACTTGGCGTCCACGTTGGGTTGTTAGGAAGATCTAACTGTTCTTTTATTTCTTGTTTCATTCTTCCTTATCGCCATGTCTCTGTCTCTGGCTGTTTCAACCGAACCAATGTATGCCTCTATGAGAGTTGACCTTGCTCGATCAATACAAATATACATGAGGGCTCTCCTCGTTGGAGAGTTAAGACGTTTTATACAAATCCTAACATAGATAACTTTTCTTTTTGCGGAAATAGATAGTTATTTGTTGGCCACAAAGGGGGCAATAGTGTAGATATATGGATCTTGTTCTCAAGAGAATAGATCTAACCTCATAACTTTAGATACATACATTTGAGCGATTGCTAGATACATTTGTTTAACTAACAAGTAATATGAATCAGAGGGAGTATATATGCCAGCGAACACTACATTCTCGTTGTGTACCCTAGCTCTAATGAGCTTGCTGCGGATCCTTCGGATCCTTTTCTTTTTTGCCTTCAGGGGCATGACTGTGGGAGGTAACCGCAAATCCCAGTACCCCATGGGAAATCGCATTACCGATCAAAAAATCTTCAATTTTAAAATTTGGACGAATTTTATCCAGATTTGAATTCATTCAAACGAATTATCCAGTAGCCACCTGGTATTTTCCAGTTGCCGATCTGAGTGCCTCACGATATTTTTTTTCATCTGGGATCCAATTCCAAAGTGTTGCACCTAACGAAGTCTGAAATACTATATAAGAACATCCATCCATTTCAAATAGAACTGTATCATTTTCTGAAATTGAGAGCTCATGTCTTCAGGTGCCACCTTCAACTTTGTTGTTGGTCAAATATAAGGAATATGCGAGGCAGTATTAAACATAAATACTTTTGGTGATCATGTACTTAGGTAACATATTTCTGCTGAAGGGCTAGTTGGATAGCATTTCAATTTCGGTGAAAAGTCAAGTTATAACATGCTCACTTGGCAAGACACTAAGACATAGCAAGCAGCGTACTTCATTTCATTCTTGTTGACTAGTGAAAGGCAAAAGCTTATCATGGTGAAAAGCCTTATCTCAGTTTTATGTCTAGGATAAGCCAGATCAGGTAAGGTAATGGAGTAGTTCAGACAAGTTAACACAACTCTGCATATATAGCAGTGAAGCACTGAAAAACTGTAAAGAGCATATTCAGGCAGCAAGCTTAATTCGCTTAAGTAGCATGATGTAAATTAGCCGCAGTTTGAGCATACAAGTCAGAAACTAAAAACGCCATCATCTTTTTGACATTCATGTGCAACTAAGCATGCATGATTTGAACCAAAGAAGTTGGAATTAAGGATAACAATAGTATCGTAGCATAGGTCTTGGAGAATTAAGACAAGTGACATATTGACTTGGAAGCATAGCTGGATGTAACTTCCCACTTTATATATAAATATTGTACAGATCAGTTGTATATAAGGTATTTGTATGGCATTGATTAAGCTTGCAACATGCCATGTATATGCTAGCAACAAAATTACAAGGGTACTTGGACACCGAATACAAAGTTGAGGCTAACTGTCCGAGGAGACCTCTCTACTGACTCATGCATTCTTTAGCAGCTTCAAGATCTTCAATGCAACGGTGCCAAATAGTCTGTGGGGTCGATTCATACTTGAGACCTGCGGGATTCTTCTTGCCAATGAATGTGCATTACTCATTGCCGGCATAGACAGTTCACCAAACGACTTGCTCCCAGAGTTACGGATGGGTTCACAATCAGGCAGATGCAGAACACCATCTTGTGCATAGACCGGATTCAGCTTTACGGGATGTCGGCGTGCTAGCACCGATCTCCAAAACGGGAAGAAATTGTACCATGTTCATTCGTGCTCCCAATGTCGACCAAGTTTACTTGTAGCTGCCTTTTTATCTGCAGGATAGCGATGAGGCGTCTCTGCAGCTACCTCAGCTCCAACAGCAACCCCATGGGTTTTAGGCGCCTCACCATCGGTCATCGGCCACCATTTATAAGGACAGAGGTCCTCGATACGGATGCCTTCTCCGGTAGGGGAAAACCCATGATTGTTGAGAATATGCGGAACACGTTCAAGGACATCTGTTTGAGGTACCTCCTGATGCGTCCGAATGTATGAATCCAGAGCCTTACCAGCTTTGGAAATTATTTGGACAAGCAACAATGCAGATGACAAATGTTGACACTTTGCCTCCAGATCCAGCATTTCCTTCCCGCTTCGAAGCATCTCCAATTTTGTGTCAATGATGTGCTGACCGATGTGAGCGGTGATCATAGTAAAACCATAGGCTACTCTCTTACGGTTGCAGCGATATCCCACGCGGATATGTGCTTGAGCTGCCAGGAGCAACACTGCAGTTTACAACAGTTTTCCATCATTTATGTAATTGCATATCTCATCAACTAGATTATCTGTGTGAGCAGCAAGCAGTCGAGTCATATCCAAGAAAATCTTCATCTCGGGTAGGCACAAAAGATGAATAATCCTGTAGACATCGACATCTGTCGGCGCCGGGTAATTAGAATCCTCCTTGGGGAGTAGTAGATTGTCCTCCAGATACTTGTGCAAACAAGTGTCCTCCACTGCAACATGAAGTGGGAGCAGGGCCTCGGTGGTGCCTAGCGCGCCGGCCGTCCGTAAATTGGTCGACGCGCCATGACGGAGCAGCAGCCTGATCATCCCAATGGAGAACCTCTCCGCGGCTTCATGCAGGGGGAAGTAGCCGTACTGGTTCATGTAGTTGGGATTGGCACAGTGCCCTTCGAGCTCCGGAGCCTTGCCCTCCATGGCAACCTTTGCGCACCGCAGGGCGTCCTCGACGACCATGTGGTTGAAGGCTTCTGGGATGATGATGGAGCCATAAGTCATGCAGTCGTCCCGGCACTCGGCGAACAGGCGGAGGAAGCGCCGGACGCTGTCCTTCTCCAGGATGGGCAGCAAGCGGGGGTACACCCCATGGTAGAAGTAGAACTGAGAATTCGCCTCCGGAGGAGTACGATCTGGGATGATCGTGTTGGTCGCCCTGGAGGTGATCAGAAAGGATGTTCTTCGACGAACAAACTCCTCAGGAGTACAACGGCCGTCACCGTGCATGGGATACGGAGGATTCCATGGATCGATTTTGATAACAGTGGTGGGTTTACCTTTGTGCATACCGTTGTCCACACGAGAAGCGGTTTTCGTTGCCTCGTTTTTGCGTGCTTTCGCCATTGTTGCACGATTGGGTTTGGAATTTCCACGTGCACTGTTGGCCACGTACAGTCTCACGGATCAGTTGGTTGCGATTCGCCGGCGTGGGCAAAGGAAAGGGGAGGCTGCCGGTGGGAGTTGGAGGGGAACGCCGCTGCGCCGGGTAGGTTGGGTTGCGGAAGCGGAACAGGATGAGGTGGGCGGGGGAGGAACGCGAGCTGGATCTGGATGTAGACGTGGCTGTTCGGTGGAGAAAACCTAGCCGCTGCCTGCTACCTCTAACTCGGCGGCGTCAAGTGCGAATAATCGGAACTTGGGCGGTGTCAGGTGCCGTAAAATGTGTGTTAGTTTCTGTACATGGAACTGAGCAGTACAACATTATCGTCGGTACACGCACTTGAAAACTTAGCCATTGGCCGGCATTGTCTCTAAGTTCAATGTTCTTGAAACGGAAAACCCAAAAGGAAAAAAAAAGATCAGCAACTATGTTCCTCAAGATGATCCTGAAAGGTGGCCGTATGCATCGTTCTGATGCAGAGACCGGGGAATCCCCCTTTTTGAAAAAAAAGATGATCCTGAAAGGATGATCTTCAGCTCTGGATATTGTGGCATTTCTTGAATCCCATAATTTCTACGGAATGGCCAACACAGTAGGCTAAAAATTGGGGTCAGCAGGGGAGGCAGCTTGTTGGATATCCATCAAGGAGTTGGGAGGAGGAAGCCCAATCAAAAGCCAAACTTGAGTGGCATAAGAGCATAAGCACGTGGGGAGCGGCGACAGCGGCGCGTTCTGGCGGCGGCAGTGGTCGTTCGGTGGTCCGTGAACCTCGATATAATTTTTATTATGTTTAAGGTGTTTTGTATTTCCGGTGAATCTTTATAATAGATCTGATCATTCTCGCAAAAAAAAGAGAGCATAAGCACCTGAGGTGGGGTCTTGGCATCTTGGGCAAGCCGCAAATTGAGCAATGTGCTTGTGAACCATGTTAGCTTTGGTGTTGAGCCGGTCCTGAAATAGTAGCCAGCACAAAAATCTGGACTTTGATGGGCACACTGGATGACCAGATAAATAACATGTTGCAAGTCGAAGTTGTCTTCAACATTGATTGTATTGTAGGCGTTTTTGGCCGAAAAGGCAGCCCATGGGTAAAAGATCTCTCATCCGGATGGTCCGAGTGGTGAAAGTCATGCAGTAACAACAACAAACAGTCCAGCTCTCGAGACGCGACATTAGTAAGGCAATCCCTCAGGTAAGATAATAAGTTGGTTTGCGAAACAGTAGCTACTAAGACCTTGTCATCGATGGAGTGGGAGAATAAGTGTGGTAAAGCTTTATCTAGTGGCAAGTTTAGCAACCATTTATCAAGCCAGAAAAACATTGCCAAACCGTTGTAAGTGAGGAGTAAGTAATGAGGGTGTAGATGTTTTGCTTAACCACCTTCCAAAGGAAAGATGGTCTTGATGTATTGGCCAAGATGTTCTGAGAATACCTTTGTTTATACCGGTAAATCCAAGGAAGATCTGGGTTTTGAAGAAGTTTACGGAGCTAAATTTACAGAGTACAAGATGAACTTACTAGCAACAAACTGATACACTAAAACCCTACAATGACGCCCCCACGTCGCCCTCCCTTGGCCACTCAAGAGGAGAAATCGTCGCCAGCTGTAGACGGCGACGACGGGGAGCTTCTCTGGCTGCACGACGCTCCAATGGTTGCTGTTATGAGGCATCGCCTTAGTGCGAAGGCCATCGTCAAGCGGGTGTCATCGCACCAAGGCGGGCCTGGTGCGGAGGCCATCGGCGATGCTTCAAGCTGGGCTTCGGTAGGCTCAGTGATGGCTGCGAGCGGGCGGGCCTGGTCTGGATTAGTCTGGGCCAAAGCTGGCGCGCGGGGTTGTGGATTGGCGAGCTCGCGTTGTTGCGTTGGAAGTCTGTTGTGGAAGGATCTCCTATTTAGTGCAGCGCGCTGGCCAACGCGCACCCTCCCTCCCCACACCAGCCCACTTTGGGCCGACCCAATTGCAGGGCTAGACACCCGTTTTTTTCTTCTTTTGTCTTTTTTCTGTTTTTATTTTATTCTTTTATAAAATAATTTGGAATTATAAAATGGTTCCAAAATTCCAAAAAAGTGTGAATTTTGATAAACAAAAGGTTAAAGAAATCATTAAATATTCTTGGATTAATAAAATATTTGTGTTGTTCGAAAAATGTTCACATATTTAAAATTTGTTCACGAGTTATAAGAAAAGTTAGTGAATTCAAAAAATGATCGGGAATTAGTAAAAACTGTTCGCGTATTCAAAAAATGTTCCTGATTTCATAAAAATTGTTTACAAAACAAATGTTTGCGTATTCAAAAAATGTTCGTGAATTTCAGATTGTTTTTGGGAATTTCTAAAAAATTCCTGAATTGTTTCCAAAAAATTCTACGATTAAAAATTTTCGCCTATCAAAAAAACGTTCACAATTTGTTGCGATCAATAGACTTGTTGCACAGACATAATTCTTTGTTGCATATGTTGTTTTGAAATATTCTTCGATCGGGTGGGGGCAAGGGGCCGGTTATTTCCCCAACCACCTAACCAACAGAAAAAGATATATCTCTACCACTCCTTTGGTTTTTCCTCCCATGCAAATACCCAAATCAAATCAACCTCCTTCCTCGATTTTACTCCACACGACCCCCTCCCTCCTTGATTTTTGTTGATTTTTTGGTACTCTGAACCGATGTTTCACAAAATTAAAACCAACATAAATAGAGTAACTTGGAATAATCTAAACCAATCAATACTTTTTAGAAATCACGTGTTGCATTAACACACTCAAATCAAATCTTCCCAAATTCACAACTAAATTCAAACTTTCCTTTTCTTCACATACAAACACCCAAATCAAATCAAATCTTACCAAAATCTCAACTAAATTAAAACTTCCCTTGCATTCCCTACCCATACAAAAATCAAATTAAATCTTATCAAAACCCAGAATATGTGTTAGATATAATTAGGGTTGAACCACTAGAATATGGATGCGTTTGTTGCAACGCACGGACAATTAGCTAATAGAGTAAGAAAAAAGAAAAAACCAAATACATATGCATGTAGAAAGAATTGTAGATCCGTGTTTTTTGCTTTGTTTTGCGGGAATGCATCTAGATGACTGGATTGTGACGATGTGCCCTTTACATCTTGCCGTTCAAGAACGGGATAGATTTGGGCTTCTAGATTTCTTCCAGGAACCCAAAACCCACCACAACTCTTCAAATCAAATCAAACAACCGACATATCCAACACGGTAGGCTCCCGCCTTTGAATTGAATTCATCATCAGCAGATAAGATTTACCCTTCTGGAAGGCAATTAGTTGCACGCGCGAACGTCCACGTACATCTCCTCCGCCTCCGCCTCCGCCTATAAAAGGTCTCGTACATCTCCACCCAAACCACGAGTCCACGACATCGAAAACCCAAAACCCAGAGCTAGCTAGCCGATCGATCTACGCGCCATGGAGACATCGCTCCTCATCGCCGGCGCCCTCCTCCTCCTCTCCCTCCTCGTCGTCCTCCGCAACGCCGCCGCCCGACGCCGCCTCCCGCCGGGCCCGCCGGCGCTGCCGCTGTTCGGCAACCTGCTCTGGCTGCGCAACTCGGCGTCCGACGTGGAGCCCCTCCTCCTGGGCCTCTTCAAGCAGTACGGCCCCATCGTGACGCTCCGGATCGGGTCGCGGCTCTCCGTCTTCGTGGCCGACCGGCACCTCGCGCACAAGGCCCTCGTCGGCGCCGGCGTGGCGCTGGCCGACCGGCCGCGCGCCGCCACCAGCTCGCTCCTCGGCGTCACCGACAACATCATCACCCGCGCCAACTACGGGCCCGTGTGGCGCCTCCTGCGCCGCAACCTCGTCTCCGAGACGCTCCACCCCAGCCGCGTCAGGCTGTTCGCGCCGGCGCGCGCCTGGGTGCGCCGCGTGCTCATGGAGAAGCTGCGGGAGGAGGAGACGCCCGACGTCATGGAGGCGTTCCAGTACACCATGTTCTGCCTGCTCGTGCTCATGTGCTTCGGCGAGCGCCTGGACGAGCCCGCGGTGCGCGCCATCGAGCAGGCCGAGCGCGCCTGGCTGCTCTACATCTCCAGGAAGCTCACCGTCTTCTTCTTCCTCCCGGCCGTCACCAAGCACCTCTTCCGCGACCGCCTCCGCGTCGCGCACGCCCTGCGGATGCGCCAGAGGGAGCTCTTCGTGCCGCTCATCCATGCGCGGCGGGAGTACAAGCGGCTGGTCGGCGAGGGCCAGGCGCCGGCCAAGGAGACCACGTTCGAGCACTCGTACGTGGACACGCTGCTCGACGTCACGCTCCCCGAGGAGGGCAACCGCCCGCTGACCGACGACGAGATCGTGGCGCTCTGCTCCGAGTTCCTCAACGCCGGCACCGACACCACCTCCACGGGGCTGCAGTGGATCATGGCGGAGCTGGTCAAGAACCCGGCAGTCCAGGACAAGCTCTACGACGAGATCAAGGCCACCTGCGGAGCCGGGGAGGGGGAGGTCTCGGAGGAGAAGATCGACGCGGTCACCATGCCGTACCTCAAGGCGGTGATCCTGGAGGGCCTGCGCAAGCACCCGCCGGGGCACTTCGTGCTGCCGCACAAGGCGGCGCAGGACATGGACGTGGGCGGGTACCTGATCCCCAAGGGCACGACGGTGAACTTCATGGTGGCGGAGATGGGCAGGGACGAGAGCACGTGGGACAAGGCCATGGAGTTCGCGCCGGAGCGGTTCCTGGAGGCCGGCGAGAAGCTGGCGGCGGTGGACCTGTACGGCAGCAAGGGGATCAAGATGATGCCGTTCGGCGTTGGGCGGAGGATCTGCGCGGGGCTCAGCATCGCCATGCTGCACCTCGAGTACTTCGTGGCCAACATGGTCAAGGAGTTCGAGTGGAAGGAGGTGGCCGGCCACGAGGTGGACTTCGCCGAGAAGCGCGAGTTCACCACCGTCATGGCCAAGCCCTTGCGCCCGCGCCTTGTGCCCAGGAACTGAAAAACCAGCTTATCTTCTTTTTTTGGTTTAATTAGCATTATATAAGATGTTTGCGTGTGTGATTAGATCATCATAATGAACATGTCTACCTAGTTTAAGAGAGGAGTGTTGTTTTTTTTTTCAGAGAGAAATGTTTAGAGCTAGCAAGGAACATGGTTGGAGTACCATTTTATAATGCAGTGTCTAGGTTTGCCAATTGTAATCTTTTTGTTTCCTGATTCAGATTACAATAGTGACCTAAGTTACCCATGGGCAGTAGTGCATGATAATAATATTAATAACAACATCATTCATCAACACAATATTCGATCTATGAATCTAGGAAAAGATCCCATTCTGATCTCAGCAGGCTGGTTGGCCAGATTTGTATAACACTAGTTTTTAGGTTGCTTGTAATTTACCTATTAACACAATTTTCAGAGTAGGCAGATCACCTCCTGTTTTCTACTAGTACAAAAAATCATACATTTTCCATTCATCAGGAAAGAAAATTTTCTGATGAATATTTCAGTCATCCAATCTAAAACACATGCATTCTACAATAATTCTAATAAGATGAATTTTGCTTTATATTGGATATGGCAGATAACAGCAACATAAAAGGTATGCTCTACATCAACACAGACCGTGATAACCAATACTGTCAAATTAACATGTATGCCAGTGAGAGGTCGGTTTTCTAGTTATGCAGAAGCATTTAACAAGATAAGAGAGCTCCTAGGTTTCCCATCATCAGCATGCAAATATCCAATCAAGCATATCCCAGATTTGATGAATACAAAACGAAACATGTCAGAACAAAAAACACTTTGGGCAATAACACTTTTACAAAGAACATAAGCATTATCTCTTGCAACTACATTTCTCCGAAATATGTAAGAACATCTGTCCTTTCAAAAAGAATTGCATCAGCCGGAAGAACAAGCCCAAAATTGTCACATATTCCCTAATATAAGAGCTCTTGTCTCACAGATGAAACCTTCAACTCTGCTGTTGGTCAAATTTAAGGAATCTGCAAGACAAAGTAGTAAACAGAGATAGGTTTAGTGATGACATACTTGGGGAACACTTCTGTTGAAGGATTACTGGATAGCATTGCAATTGTGGTGATAAGTCAATATACTGTATGGTCACTTGGTAAGAAATAGCAAGCACCATGCTTCAGTTCAGTCATGATTTGTTGATAACATTTCAGCATATTATTAAGGGCGGTACTTTCAGCCGGTCTGGCCAGATCCATTCGATCTACACGCTCTGCCGTTAGATCTCTCCCACATCCTCTCCCGCACCCATCGTCAACCTCCCGCGTGGGGGAAAAGGAGAGGAAGGAGAGCGCCGCCCCCGCACCCGACAGCAAGCCACGCCACCGGACTTCCCGTGCTGCGCTTGCAACCTCTCGTCGCCGCCCTTCCCATCCCTCATCGCCGGGCGTCATGTTCTTTGCAGCTTCTCGCCATGGCGGGTCGCCGCTCTGACATCACGCCTATGTAGCACCGGCCGACAGCAGTAGCACCTCGCCGCCCCTCATGGTTGCAATACTAGGTGCGCGCCCGGCCACCCTCGCCGACCCTCGCCGCCGGGTGCATGCCGCTCGCATCGCCGCCGTCTCCCTGGTCGCCACTTCCATCTGTCGCCATCGAAGCAAAAAAACTCACCGGTGGAAGCTTTGCAGGTTGCCGGTTGCAACAAAATTAGTGCTATGGTGGGCGGTTGAAGCAAAATTGAAAAACGCTTCCAGCAAATGTGAACGGCCGTTCCAGCTTTTGTTTGGTCGGTTGCAACAATTTACGGCATCGCCGGCGAGGGGGTCAAGAGCTCCGGTGGGCGGTTGAAGCAAAATTGAAAAACGCTTCCAACAAATGTGAACGCCCGTTCCAGCTTTTGTTTGGTCGGTTGCAACAATTTACGGCGTCGCCGACGAGGGAGTCAAGAGCTCCGGTGGGCGGTTGAAGCAAAATCGAAAAACGCTTCCAGCAAATGTGAACGCCCGTTCCAGCTTTTGTTTTCGTCGGTTGCAACATTTTACACTTGAACATCTGGTTGTAGCAAAGTCAGGCGCCATCGTCGCTGCCGTCCTGGTTGCAACAAAACCGAGCACCGGTGGTAGTTTCCTCGATACCAGTTGCAGCAAAAACGTAGCATCGTCGGCGGCGGAGGAGCGGGGGGGGGGGGGGGGGGGGGGGAGGTGCGGGGAGGCGGCGGTGGAGACGCGTGGCTTGGCAGCGGGGAACGGAGGTGAGCTCGCGCCATTTGAGGTGGAAAAGGGGAGGTTGGATTAGGAAGGGGGAAGGACGGTTACACGGATCCACGAAAAAAAGGGGGCGTGGCCCTCTACGCTCGCGCTGGGCGCGTCACGAGGCGTGCGACCGGCCGAAGCTTGGGCCGGTGCACCGTCCGGAAACATTTACCTATTATTAATGAAAGACAAATCCTTATCATGGTGAAGAAGCATGCATCTTTTAGCTTTCCCCTAATTTTATGTCTGGGATAAGTCAGACCGGGTAATATGTAGTACTAGTTCAGACAAGGCAATACTACTCTGTGTAGCAGTCCAGCATTGAAGACAGAACCAGCGATTATAAGAGTCAAAACGAAGTAGAGGCCAAATCAGTCACCATGGTACTGGTTCATTGACTAGTCGCAACATATTCAAGCATC
The DNA here is from genome assembly GCF_002575655.3 of Aegilops tauschii subsp. strangulata. NCBI lineage: Eukaryota > Viridiplantae > Streptophyta > Magnoliopsida > Poales > Poaceae > Aegilops > Aegilops tauschii. The sequence goes on from NC_053035.3 coordinate 401,247,050, forward strand.
ATATGTGCAGCATGATTGGAGAGAAGGAAGTGTCTTGTCATGCAATCAGCCACAATTTGTACATACAATCCTGACAGGTTCAATTTAAAGATAACAATGGAGTATAAGTATTGAACAATTAAGATAACCAGTTCAACATACTGATTTGGAAACATGACCGATACTCCGTTGTTTGTGCAAGTAACACATTTTATGGGCAGTGTAGGAGAAATGCAGAATCATGCCACAAGAAAGAACAAGATATGACAAAAAATCAAACGAAACAGGAAAGCTACCCAAATAAGAAAGAGTTACTTAAGAAAGAGAGAGTACCGGAGATAAGTTAGTTGTCACGTTTCAGTTTGTCTAGCATTTGTCTACGCGAACCAGCATGTCTGCCAAAGTCTTCCTTTTGCAATCAGCCTTGTTGCTTGAAAGGGTTCCTTCAGTTAATAGATACAAGAACTTGAATAAAAATGACATAGAGCAACAAGAGCAATATATGTGCATCCTTACATCAAGACTTGAATTGAAAACAACATATAGGCATTTAACAGGACAATTCCATATCTATATGCTGACATTAATTAGATCGGCAAAACATTTTTTAACATCATAGACAATGTCATAACCAACGCAATCAATAAAATACATCAGATTCTCTAGCAATGCCAGATTCCACCTTTGATATCCTTAAAAGGTTAGAAAGCAATGCTAACAATGGCAATTTATAATTCAGAAAAATATGAGCCTATGTGCAATTATTAAACCCCAATGTGTTAAGATAACATCACACCCTTCAGAAACTTCAACATAAATGCAACTGGTGTATGCTAACAAACAAAATCCTGTGAAATCTAACAAACTGATTATAGGACAGTAAATTTTGGATTGAATGATTCAGTACCAAGTGTATGAAGCTTATATTTACCTGCAGAAGGGATATGGCTTGTGGCAAGCCATGTTGGGAGCACGCACGGAACAAGAAGACTACAGTGGAGCAACTTCTGAAAGACGAATTCCTTAGCCAGGTAACCCCTCCAAATCTCCTTCCCCTTAGCCAGGGCCATGGCAATAACAGCGCTACCATGTTGGAGGTACACAAGGTCGGCATTGAATGGATCTATGGCAGCAATTTGAACATAGCAAGGGTATTGCCGATCTGTAATTTCAACTCCGTGATCCAGCGCCCAGCTGTAGGTCTCGTCATCCAGCGAAAACGAAAGGATCACGCACCACTTGTCGTGCTTGTGTCCATGGGACACTTGGACGTAGCGCAGCTTCCCCTCGCTGACCCCCATGCGCCGGTACCTGCTCAGCGTCGGGGAATCAGAAACAGGCAGCACGCTGGAGCGCGGCAGCTCGGCGAAGCGGCGCTCCGGCCGGTCGCTGAAGGGGTCGACGGAGCAGGCACCCCAGGCCACGTCCAGCCACCACGGCCGGTCGCCGAACGCCAGTACCTCATGGTTGATCATCATGCTCCGCCCAGGATCCATCTCGGCCACCCCGACCAGCGGCCGCTCGTCCCACTCCCCTGTCTCGGACAGAAACCGGCGAACGACACTGCGCGACACCCCTCCCCCACGACTGCTTTTTTTTGAACGTATACGCTAGAAGCGTCCGGCTTTAACTTAATAAAGCCACTAAGCAGCATCCACACATAAAGTCTTACTAACCGAATAAAAACAGTCAACGAGCCCATGGCTCAGGATATAACTAAGTAGAGCGCAGCCACGAGTTCAATATCTCAAAAGCGGACCATCAAGGCAAAAGCTAGCAAAAAAGAAGGGGTCTCATGATGCAGCCATCATTCCTTGCCGAGCCTTCACCATGGTTGTCTTGATCAGCTCCAAAGTCTCGTTCATGCGTTCGACGTCACGCTTCTTCCCCAGCGATGCCCATACCTGGAGGAAAATATGACATTTGAAGATAATATCAGCGGGGTGGGCCGGGAACTTGTGTTCAATCGTAATTTTGTTCCGAACCGTCCAGAGGGACCAAAGTAGCGCCCCAACGCATCTCCAAACAATCCTAGCATTGGCCCCTCTTTGCGACGTTAAGATAGACAGCACGTCGTGACAAGACAGTGGATTCCAATTTTTTTTGAAGGCGTCCCTCACCGCACTCCACACAAATCTAGCGAGCACACAGCCAAAGAACACATGGTTCGCGTTTTCCCCTAATCCGCAAGTGGTGCACGTTCCGTCCGCCGGCCCATTTCGTTTGGCAACGTTATCCGACGTAGGTAAGCAATTGCGAAACATTTGCCATAAGAAAATCTTGATTTTGAGAGGAATGCCAACCTTCCATAGCCCCCTAGCTATATCTAGCGTGGTACTCTCGGAGAGCTTGTCGTATAGGGACTTGACCGTAAACCTATTTGAGGCGGTCAACTTCCACGATATCGTATCCGCCCCATTACTACGAGTCAGCCCTCCCAAGTTAGCCGACAAAGCGTCCCAGCTAGCGGGCTCCGTAGACTCTAAAGTCCTAATGAAAGAGATGGCTGGAGGTTGGACGCGCATAGCATCGGCCACCATAATGTTGGTGTCCGTTGCCAATTGGTACAGTTCCGGGTGTGATTGTCATAACGGCTCCTGACCCCACCAATGGTCGAGCCAGAAACGTGTGGACTTACCATCGTTTACCCGGAACTGCGCACCCACTGTAAACGCCGGTCGGACCGCTTGGATCCCGTTCCAAAAGGCCGAACCGTTGATTTTAGCCTTGAACAAATTCCCCTCCGGGAAATATTTAGCTCGGAGGATGTCTGCCCAGAGTCCCGACTCGTTTTGGGCGAGACGCCACCACCACTTAGTAAGCAGGGCCACGTTCATGAGTTTAGAGTTCGTAATACCTAGGCCGCCAAAATTTTTTTGGCCTACACGCCGCTGCCCATTTCACTAAGTGGTACTTGCGCTTGGCCCCAGCTCCTTCCCAAAAGAACCAGGAACGCGGAGTATCGAGTCTTGCGTGAACCCCGTCCGCGAGTAGGAACATTCCCATTGTGAATATAGGATGGGAAGATAAGCTCGAGTTGGTTAGGATGAGCCTCACCGCCGAGGACATAAACCTACCCCTCCAAGGGCTCACTCTGTTAGCGACTTTCCCATACAGCGGTTCCCATTCCGCTATGGTAAGTTTCTTGGTCGAGATCGGGAGGCCCAAGTATTTAATCGGGAAGCTCCCTAGGTTGCAATTAAGTAGATTCGCAATCCGAGTGCTAGCTAGATCATCCATCCCAATGGTGATCACTTCGCTCTTCAGAAAGTTGATCTTAAGTCCCGATAAAATCTCGAACGCAAGTAGAAGTAGCTTGGTAGTAGCTATGCTGTGGTCGTCGGGTTCGAATAAGAGCATCGTATCGTCCGCGTATTGCAGATGCGTGACCCCACCCGGAATAAGGTGGGCTACCAGCCCTTTAATGTGCCCCGCTATCCTTGCTTTATTAATCATGGCCGCCAGGGCATCCGCAACAAAGTTAAAAATGAGCGGCGAGCTTGGGTCTCCCTGACGGAGACCACGTTTGTAACGGAAGAACTTGCCCATTGTGCCATTGATATTGACCGCCGTGTGCCCACTACACACGAGGTGCAAGATGCGATGTACGAATCCTGCCTCAAAACCCTTTTTGAGGAAGACCTCTCGCACGAACTCCCAGTTCACGCGATCGTACGCTTTCTCGAAGTCTAATTTGAGCAGCACTCCCTGTGCCTTGGTGCGTTTCAACTCGTGAACGATCTCTTGTAACGCAATTGGTCCCTCGAGGATGTTGCGGTGTTTGAGGAAACCCGTTTGACTAGAGCTAATAACTCGTTGAGCGACCGGAGCCAAGCGCGAGGCATAAGCTTTCGCGCAGATTTTGAACGGGACGTTGATCAAGGTAATGGGTCTAAAAAGCTTAATGTTATCCGCCCCTTTGACCTTAGGTATAAGGCTAATGGCTCCATAGTTCAAACGGGATAGGTCCACCGTGCCTAAAGCGAAGCCGTTGACAATATCATAAATCAAGTGCTTAAGGCAGGGCCAAAACTTCTTAAAGAACTCAACAGGCCAGCCGTCCGGCCCAGGCGCCGTGCTCGTTTTCATGCCGTGTAAGGCCTGGTCTATTTCCTCAGGTAGGAAAGCAAGGGCTAGCCTGTCGTTCTCCTCCTGCGAGACACGCTCCGCGGTATCCCACAGATCTCCGCGCAAGCGTAAAGGTTTTTCAACGGCCGTCCCCAAAAGACCTATGAAAAACTCGTAGATATGAGCCACAATTTGATCCTGCGCCAACAGGATACCGTGGTCTGTTTGGAGACGCAGAATGGTGCACTTCCTTTTCCGCCCGTTTGCGTAGGCATGGAAATATCCTGTGTTTGCGTCTCCTTTCGTGACCCATTTGACTCTGCCCCTGCGTCGCCAATATTCCTCTTCCGCGCGCAAAATCGCCGTCACTTGATTTTCTAATGCGTACCTATGTGCCCACTCGGCCTCCGAGAAGGGACGGCGATCTGACTCCGCATCTAACAACGCAATTGCCTCTACAATGCGCGCGCGCTCTTTCTTGGACTCGCTACCGTGGTTAGCGCCCCACCCGCGAAGGAAGGCACGTAGCTTGCCAGCAGCCGCGTTCCAGCTCTCTGCTGGACCGCGTTGGGGCCCCAGGTGAGAGCAAATCTCACCCCAACGCTCTACCACCATCTGGTCAAAACCCTCCGCTTCGAACCAAGCCGTTTCGAAGTAGAACCTAGGGCTACGACGGATGCGGTCCTCCCCTGAGGAAAATATAAGCGGAACATGGTCTGATCCAATGCGCGTCTCCGCCACTAGAGAGCACATGGGAAACAACACCTCCCACTCAGGCGTAAAAAAGACCCTATCCAGCACGCTACGGACCGGCTGCGTTTGTTTGTTAGTCCAGGTATATCTGGCACCAGTCCGTGCTGCTTCCCGCAATGCTGCTGCCGCAATGGCATTATTGAATAAGGACACCCTCGTCCAATCAATATTAGCATTATTCTTATCCGCCCCCGAGCGGATCAAGTTAAAATCACCCCCTACCACCACAGGGAGGTTGATAGCCCTTTTGGCCCCGACCAGGCTGGTCAGTTCTAGCAGGAACGCCGGCGATCTAGAGTGGTCGGCAGGCCCATAAACACAAACGACCACCCACGACAAACCAGATACGCGATGTTTAATAGTAGCAGATAAAAGAAAAACACCAACATTCCAATGCAGAACATCACATACATCCTTATTACAACCCAACAGAATGCCACCAGAATGACCGACAGAGGGAACCCAATGCCAATCAAAACGTTGAAGGGGGTCATAAGCAAGCAATTCTCTGAAGGTAAAATCAGGTTTAATCGTCTCTTGTATCACTACCACGTCAATGTGTTCTTTGGCCATGTATTCTTTAAGCTGCGTGCGCCGGCCACCGTGGCCACAGCCACGGATATTCCAGAACATGTATCTCATCTAAATCACCCTGTTACGTAGGCGCACACCCCTAGAGGTCACCGCCTTCGCCACTCTCTTCCTAGCCGTCACTCGGCCATTAGAAGGAAGGACACCAGCTTCCCTAGCTTGTGTCACCTCGTCGGGCACTCTCTCGTCACCAGCCTCTACTAGCACAATGGCTAACTCGTTGTTGTTAGCGCAGCGCACGGCGGCGGCCGCCAGCGCAGCCTGCGCCTCTTCCCTAGCATGCACAAGAGATATAATTTCGGACTGGGACCCTCGGGTCTCCACACCGCAGTCGTCTAGAATGCTCACCAGGTGTTCATCCGAGAAGGCATTTAGAATGCGGAAAGATGGCAAGGGATTACCTGCGGCGTCCATGTTCTTGTCGGCGATGCGGAGTTTGGCGCTTTCCAAGGAAGAGAGATCGCCGAGCTGGGCCTTGGCCCGAACGCTAGGAGCGCGCTGCACCACCGGGATTGCCTTGGCGCGCCTGGCCTTGTTGTTAGTTCCCGTCGCCCCCAGCGCCACCCCAACTCACCACCAAGGTCAGAAGTCTCCACCTCCGCCACCACCATCGCCTGCTTGTTAGCCAGCTTCCTCCCCGCCGTTTTCTTAGGTTGCCTGCCACCGCTGTTGGAGCCCCGACGCGGAGCAGGCGTAAGGTCAGCACCCTCGATCACCACGCAACCAGAGTCCGTCCCCACGGCCACTGGAGAGGAAGAGGCTGGAAGAGAGGCAGCAGAGGAGACCCCGCCCGCGCCACTCAGAGTCGCCGCCACCTGGGTCGGGGCAAGGTTGGTCCCGTACTCGTTGAAGGAAAGCTCCAGCGACCTGGCTAGCGGAGGCACGCTCACCGCGGTGTCCTGAGTTGCCACCCCCATGGCACCAGTCTCAGCCGACAACGCACCCAGCTTATCCCAAGTTTCCGTGTCGATGGATGTGTCCTAGATGCTGTCGTCTTGATCCTCTCCCCTGTCTTGCATCTTGGTGTCCTGGTTCACCGCACCAGTAGGGCCGCCCTCGCGCCCGTGCGGCTCAATGCCTGGTTCAGCCCTGCCATGTTTGTCATTGTCCAGCGTCCGAGCGTCGGATTCGCGTCCTTGGCAGGAGGATTGGAAGGGCCGGCTCCCAACACGGCCCGCTCACCACCCCTTTTGGGCAAGGTCTCGCGCTCCACCTTGATTTGATATCCCTCGTGGTTGAACCACACCTCGACGACACCATTCAGCTTCTCCGGGGTTTTGCAAGCAAGCTTCATCCGAACAGGCCCCAACCTGATCAGAGATAGTTCATCAACCACAATTGGCCGGCCCAGCATCCGGAACCCCTCCCTGATGCGGTCTTCACGCCTATGCTTCTTTGGAATGCCATGGAGCCGCACCCAAGTCTCCGGCATCGCCATGGGCTGGACCTCCTCGTGTAGCATGTCACGCACACGCGCAGTAATGTCATTGATGGACAGAAACAACTTACCACTTGACTTCGCCATATGTAACAGATCTGCAGAAGGGAAGACCACCACGAAATCGTCATCGCCCACTTGTGTTACCTGCCAATCCCAATCGCCTGTCACCATGTGCTTCAGTTCTTGTTTGAGAATCCGAAGATTAAGCTTCCCCGGCTCCGCAGATAGGATGACCGCGTTCTTGATGCGAGCATCGATGGGGGCTTCGGTCTCGTCCGCGTCCTCGAACTCTAGGCAGAAAAATCCTTCCCCAGATATGGCACTTCCCATGATATGAAGGTGAAGCTGCCAGCCCCTCGTCGGACAGTGAGCGGACGCGTGCCCTTCTTCCTTGCAGAGCACACAAAGGGGCAAGAACTTGCACTTGGATTGGAAGTGGCCGAGGCGCCCACACTTGAAGCACTCCACGTCCGGTGCCTCCTCCACTGGGATGGGTTCCTCCGCCGTACCCTTAGATGCAGAGGGAAGCACCACCGCCAGTGGATCTGCACGCGGCTTCTTGGCCATTGGGTCCCCGTGGCCCCCACCACAGTTGGGATGCGTCTCATGCTTCCTCTCAAGCTCGCGTCGCCGCTGCTGAACCTTCTTTTTCTTCTTGCGCTCCTGCTGCTGGATCCACCACGGGGGAGGAGGACCCCAATCCCCCTCACGCCCGCCATGGTCGCGAGCTCCGCCACGTTCTTCTCTGGCCTCGCGGCCACCCGAACGCTCGCGCATCACGCGCTTCGCCTTGTCGCGCAACTCCCGCTCCCTACGCCGTTCCGCCTCCGGATCTGACACCTCCATCGGCCTCTTGTCCGCACGCCGGTCTCCCATCACCACCGCCGTGAAAGATTGGAGGAGGGGGGAGGAGGGGGGCAGATCTTGATCGTGCGGGCGGAGTGAGCGAGGCGCCGCACCTCGCGAGTGGTGGCTGGAAACCCTCAAAGGGGATCCAGGCAACCCCTCCTCACCCACTTATAGCCAGTGGTGGGGCGAGTGACGGGCCGAGGCGCGTTGGGCCGATGTGGCACTTGAGACCACGAGTCCGAGGCCGTCTCCAGGCCCAGCCCCACTGGAGGGTCAGAAAAGGCCCCAGACTGTCCCCCCAGCCCAGGCCCAGAACCCTCATCCAGCCCCACACCCGACGTCAGCCCAGGAAGGGCCCCCACCGTCGGCCCATCCGGCCCAACCCTAGGGCGCATCATCTCCGGACCGCACGGCACCCCCGCCGCCTCCGCCGCCGCCACCACAGGGGGCGTCGGCAGGCACGGCCAGTCCTCCCTGGTCCACTCCGTCTGCTCCACCATCAGGCTCGCCGCCGCCTTGGCTCGAATAATTGTCGCCGCCCCCGACGAACCGCCAGCACCCGAGCCCGAGCTGCACGCCCTCGACGAGAGCCAGATGTGTGAGGCCATGGATCTGGAGCCACGGCCGCCCGGCGCAAAGCGTCTCCCACGCCCCGAGCTCGAAGCCACACCGCTCTGCTTCGCCGCAAAGGCCACGAAATCTCCAATCGACGGCCCTGCAGGCACCGCGCACAGGCCCCGCTCCGGATCCAGCTCCCCGCCATCGTCCTCCTCCTCCGAGTCCTCCGCCGCCAGCGCCCAGAAACGGTTGTGGCGGCCGCCGTTCCCCGCTGCAGGCGAGCCGGCGCGGCCCTCCCCGCCGCTCACCCGGTGTTCGCTCGCGCTGCGCCAGACCACAGACCAGCCCGCCATCCCCGCCGCGAATGGCTGCCACACCGCAGCAGGCGCGTCGCCCGTGCTGTCGCCCGTGTGGTCGCCTACCTTAGCCATCCTAGTCACCCCCCACGACTGCTTTTACTGAGCTGACCGACCACGTACCTATCCGGCGGGCCGTGTGAGCCTTGAGATTGGGTGAGCAGGCCGAAAGAGGTACTTCCCATTTTGGGGACATCCATGCCCGGGGCCGGGAGGTGTTGAAATTAACCCAGTTGCACTGAAGTTTGTTTTTCTGTTATATTCTGTAACAATAACGCACACTCTGTACGTGGTGTGACAGACGAGCTGTAGTGTTTACTTTGTCGTTGTAATTCAGTTATTCAGCTAGCCACGATCTGTCCGTGGGATGGCACGGGGAAACCGGATCGTGGGCAGCAATTCGGTTAGGAAGGAATAAAAGGAAAGCCAGAAAAGACGCACAGATTACGCGTCGCAAAACTGCCTCACCAGCGGTCGTGTGTGTGGTGTCTCTTCCTAGTCATCTTCCTCCTTGTGTCCACCTCGTGTGTGTGATCCTGAGAGTGTTGGATCTAACATTTGGCACCAGAGCTAGGGTTCACTGAGGCGGTGCACGGCGGCGGAGTCACGAGGAGTTGTGGCGGCGGTGATCGGCGATGGGAGATACATCACCGAAGAAGGATCAGATCAGCGGCGGCAGCAGCGGCGGAAAGTACACGCCGCCAGCAAGGAGGCCCGGAGATGATGGCGCCGTGGTCGTCCAGCGCGCGCCGACGAGGACCGGCGGCGTCCCGATCCAATATCCGATGCTCAACGACTCCAACTACGGTCTGTGGGCCGTAAAGATGAGAGTGCTGCTCCGTCCGTTCGGCGTGTGGTCGGCGTTGGAGGGCACCGCGGAGTTCGACCAAGGAAAGGATGACGAGGCCTTCGCTGCTCTCTCCCAGTCCGTTCCGGATGCGGTGATGATGGCGGTGGCCAACTGCGAGACTGCTCACGACGCCTGGGAGGCCATCCGACGCATGCGCGTCGGCGAAGATCGTGTCCAGAAGGCGCGAGTGAAGCAACTCAAGCGCCATCTCGATCGCATGGAGATGGACGATTCTGAGTCTGTCAGTGTGTTTGCGCAGAAATTGATGACGCTCGTTGGAGAAATCCGATCGCTTGGCGAGACGGTGTCGGATGAGTCGATCATTGAGGTCCTCTTCAACGCTGTCCCGAGCCGGTTTGGGGACATCGTGACCACCATCGAGCAGTGGGGTGACCTCACTACCATGACCGTGTCAGAGGCAGTTGGGTGTCTCGCCGCGTTTGAAGAGAGCCAGCGCGGCCGGCGCCGTCACTCCGGCAGGAAGGAGGACCAACTGATGCTGATGACACAAGCCCTTGAGCAGCTGATGAAGGGCAAAAAGGGGTCACCGGGAGCCGGCAGTAGCAACGCCGGTCGTGGCCGCGGAGGTGGTCGAGGTCGAGGCGGTGGCCGCGGTGACCGCGGACAAGCCGGGTGCGGCGAGAACAAGGACGTGGGGAAGCAGAAGAAACACCGTAAGTTCCACATCACTAAGGTCAGGTGTTTTAACTGTAATAAGATGGGACATTTCCAGTCTAACTGTCCAGAGCCCAAACGAGAGCAGGCATATTTTGCCCAGGAGAAGGAGGCAGATGGGCAACCTCTGCTCATGATCGCAGCCTGTGAGCTGGCCCCAGCAAAGATCGAGTTGACGGAACAAGTGTTCTTGAATGAGAAGCAGGTTCTTCCGAAGCTAAGCGGTGATCGGGACATCTCCTGGTACTTGGACACCGGAGTAAGCAATCATATGACCGGTTGCCGCGACAAGTTTGCAGAGCTCGATGAGGCAGTAAACGGCAAGGTCAAATTTGGCGATGGCTCTGCTGTGGACATCCGTGGACGAGGTTCAGTTCTCTTGATGTGTCTCACGGGTGAGCACTGGGTTCTGACGGATGTATACTTCATTCCTCGACTTAAGAACAACATCATCAGTTTGGGCCAGCTAGATGAAAATGGATGCAAGTATGCAAGTGAGGATGGAGTAATGACCGTGTGGGACAGAGAAAGAAATGTTCTTGCACGAGTGAATAGGACCAAGAACAGGATGTATATACTGAACATCCAGCCCACTGAACCTGTGTGTCTGCTTGCTCACGCTAAGGATCAAGCATGGTTGTGGCACATGAGGTATGGACATGTAAATTTCAGGTCACTTCGTACATTTGCAGCAGAAGAGATGGTACATGGCATGCCGTACCTCGACCAGGTGGAGCAAATCTGTGATGGGTGCATGGTAGCAAAACAGAGACGCCTCTCCTTCCCGGTTCAGGCCACTTACCGTGCAACGGAGCAACTTCAGCTAGTTCATGGAGACTTGTGTGGGCCTATAACACCTGAAACGCCCAGCGGAAAGAGGTATTTTTTGTTGCTCGTGGATGATCACTCTCGGTTTATGTGGATTACTCTATTGCGGAGCAAAGATGAAGCTCTCAGTGGACTGCAGAAAATCCAAAAAGCAGCTGAGGTTGAAAGTGGGCATCAGTTGAAAGCAATTAGAACAGACCGAGGGGGTGAGTTCACCTCAAGAGAATTTGCAGAGCACTGTGAGCGGCACGGAATCAAGCATTTTTGCACGTCACAATATAGCCCACAGTAGAATGGTGTGGTTGAAAGGAGAAACCAAACCGTGGTGGGTATGGCGCGCAGTCTGCTGAAAAGTATGGGGATGCCAGCTCGATTTTGGGGTGAAGCAGTCATCACTGCCGTGTATTTGCTGAACAGATCACTGACAAAGAGTGTAAAGGGAAAAACACCATATGAGGCATGGCATGAGAGTAAGCTGTCAGTACAACATCTTCGCACCTTTGGCTGTGTTGCTCATGTGAAAAAGGTCGGACCCGGAGTGTCAAAACTCTCTGATAGAAGCTCACAGATGGTCTTCATTGGTTATGAAACCGGCTCAAATGCTTATCGGATGTTTGACCCAGAGAGCAAGAAATTGGTTGTGACACGGGATGTTGTGTTCGAGGAGGATAGGTGTTGGGATTGGGGCTCCCAAGGATCCGCAGCAAGCGGTGGTCATGAATCATTTGTCGTAAGCTATCCAGATCAGCTGAATTCAGATGAACCAGAAATTGCAGCTGGAGGAGCAGCAAATTCCATCGAGGCAGGCGCACCGGAGACCCCCGTCATGGCAGGGAAAAACGCTGACATGGCAGTGAATTCTGCTGCTGTAGTAGCGCCACAACCGTGTGCTAAAACTCGGCGCATAGGTGCTGGAACGCCAATCCCTTGTGATCTCAGTGCCTCTCCGGTGACTCCTGGACACGCACCGGTGACACCGGGAACGCCCTGGACCAAACCCTCCGAGGGACCGCAGGGAAAGCGATTCTTGGAGGAACTCTATGAGGAAACTGTGCCGATCAAGGCAGCTGATGCAGGTTTGTGTCTGTATGCGTTGGAAGAACCAGCAAATCACCTTGAAGCAATGAAGGAGACCTGCTGGCAGAGAGCCATGAAAGAAGAACTGAGCTCGATAGAATCCGATGGAACTTGGGAGCTGTGTGAGCTGCCGAAAGGTCATAACCCGATTGGGTTGAAATGGGTTTACAAGCTAAAGAAAGATGCTAGCGGGGATGTGATCAAACACAAGGTGAGGTTAGTCGCTAAAGGGTACGTGCAACGACAAGGCATTGATTTTGAAGATGTTTTTGCTCCAGTGGCATGCATCGAGTCAGTAAGATTGTTGGTCGCCCTTGCTGCCCAGTTCACTTGGAAGATGCATCATATGGATGTAAAGTCTGCATTTTTACATGGTGACTTAGTTGAGGAGGTCTATGTGAGTCAGCCGCCTGGTTTTGAGGTTGCTGGGAGTGACAGCAAGGTGTACAAGCTGCATAAGGCTCTCTATGGACTTCATCAGGCTCCAAGGGCATGGAACTACAAACTTGATGCAACTTTGAGAGAACTTGGCTTTGAAAAATGCCCCTCAAATTCAGGACTCTACAGGAAAAAAGAAGGGGAGTCGGTGCTGATTGTGGGAGTTTATGTGGATGACTTGATCATCGCAGGTGGCAGTGACCGTGTCATAGCAGATTTAACAGATGAAGTCCAAATTCAGTATGAGTGACTTGGGGCTGCTGAGTTACTACTTGGGAATCGAGGTGGAGCAATCAGCGGATGGAATCACTCTGAGCCAATCTGCGTATGCTGCTCGGATCCTTGAGAAAATGGGAATGTCAAATTGTAACTCAGCTCACACACCCATGGAGCCCAGACTAAAACTTAGCAAAGAAAGTCAAGCTGAAGCCGTGGATCCTACAAAGTACAGAAGTGTGGTTGGTAGTCTGAGGTATCTCCTCCACACTCGGCCAGATCTTAGTTTTTCAGTTGGGTTTGTGAGCAGATTTATGGAAAGGCCTACAGTGGAGCACATGGTGGTTGTTAAGCATATCCTCAAGTATATAGAAGGGACACTAGACCTCGGTTGCAGCTACAAGAGGTGCAGAGTAAATGGTCCTTGGCTGCTGGGCTTTTGTGATAGTGATTTGGCAGGAGACATCGATGATCAAAAAAGTACTTCAGGGGTATTGTTCTATTTTGGGGGGTGCCCTGTAACCTGGAGCTCCCAAAAGCAAAAAATTGTTGCTCAGTCATCGTGCGAAGCCGAGTATGTGGCTGCAGCCTCGCTGCTGGTCAAGCCGTGTGGTTGGCAAGGTTGGTAGGAGAACTACTTGATCAAGAGATAGAAAGAGCAGTGATCAGAGTTGACAATCAATCAGCTATCGCCCTATGCAAGAATCCTGTATTCCATGAAAGAACTAAGCACATTGATGTGCGGTACCATTTCGTGAGGCACTGTGTTGAAGATGGCACTATCGCCATGGAACATGTGAGGACTGAAGAACAGCATGCTGACATTTTAGCGAAGGCACTACCCAGAGTTCGCTTTCAAGAGTTGAAGAAGAAGATTGGCATGCTACTGGTCAAGTCAGTGCATCTGGTTTAAGGGGGTGAAATGTTGAAATTAACCCAGTTGCACTGAAGTTTGTTTTTCTGTTATATTCTGTAACAATAACGCACACTCTGTACGTGGTGCGACAGACTAGCTGTAGTGTTTACTTTGTCGTTGTAATTCAGTTATTCAGCTAGCCACGATCTGTCCGTGGGATGGCACGGGGAAACTAGATCGTGGGCAGCAATTCGGTTAGGAAGGAATAAAAGGAAAGCTAGAAAAGACGCACAGATTACGCGTCGCAAAACTGCCTCACCAGCGTTCGTGTGTGTGATATCTCTTCCTAGTCATCTTCCTCCTTGTGTCCACCTCGTGTGTGCGATCCTGAGAGTGTTGGATCTAACAGGAGGCGGACCAGCTGGCCGCTGAGAGGGTTGCAGACGAAGAGCTTGCCCTCCGGTTCCACGCAGCCGCGGGCTGTGGCGAATTCGTGTGGCCACAAGGGGCGGTGGCGGGCGTCGATGAAGTCGAGGAGGAGGAGGCCGTCGCTGCTCGCGCCGCGGACGATGCCCACGAGGGAACCCATGTCGTCGCCGTGGGGGGTGACGAGGCGAGCGGGGACGGAGAGGTGGGAGACGCACGGGGTGGTGTTGAGGTCGACGAGCGCGCGCGCGCTCTGCGACGGCGCCCCTGACGCGTCCAGCGCCGCCTGGCTGTTCACCATGGCCCAGGGAGGGCGCGGGGCCGCCGTGCAGAGGGAGCGGCGGAGGGGGGCCGCGACGGCGACGGCGCCGACGAGGCGTCGAAGCAGGAGGGGCATTTTGCCGGCGACGCTGTGTGTGGCAGGCTGGCAAGTACGGGGGGAGGGGTTTGTGCTTCTGCTCGTGAGCGAAGACGGTGGGGAAAGAAGGAAGGGGGGTTTGGTTGGTGCACATGGACTCGGTCCAGGCGGCTCTGACAGCTTTAGTCAAAAGGAGGAGTCCCATTGGGCGTTCTTCGGCTCAGCTCGAATCGTCTCGTGGAGAAGAGGACAGGATTGGGGTGAACCGGTGAATTCGAACTCTCAAAGTTTTTTTAATTAGATTATGTCCAGGCATATACCATAATTTTATAGAAAGCGGAATGTCAATTGTAAGAAAACTAGCACTCACTGTGAACAATGAGCATAGCACACATATATCACATTCGAGTAAGACCAAAGACGGACACCACTGAAAAGCAAACTACAACACAAAAGCGCATGTCCTAGCTAATACACAACACCACGTCACGACCGATGCCGGTCACCTCCAAAGACCACCAACTTTCGCAGAGCTTCTCTTGTCGACGGAGCATCCACTCTGAACGCCTAAGAGAAAGTGACAAGTGTATGGTGGGACCCGATCCAATCCGAAGAAAACACCGTCTTGGGCACACCGGCGGCGGACGCACATGGCACCACCGAGGATCAAGAAAGGACATCGGCGAGCACTAGAGAAGAACAATAAGGAAGCAGCCATGTCTCCAAGCACCATGCTCTCAACGGAGGAACGACGTCGAGGACGCTGCCATCATGCCGATCCACCACCGAATCGAGCTTTCGCCTGGAGACAGCCACCAACCCAAGAGAGCGAGGGGAATGACGAACATGCTTCAACGACGCTTCCAAGGAGGGGAATGACAACCATAGGTGCCACCGCCGCTGGCCCGACGATATCCATGCAAGATTTTCATCCGCGCTTCACACCTCACCACACCTCCAGGGACTTGGCGACACCATCAAAATAGCCTCACATCACTTCCACTGTAACACCTAGTCGACTTAGCCGCAAAGCCGAGGGCCGGCGACCGGCCACACACACGGCAAGGGGGAAAGCACGGCCACACCGCCATCTCCCGACCTGGACGGAGAACCACGACCACACCACCATCTCCCGACCTGGACGGAGAACCACGGCCACCCCACTCCTCCGGCAATGTCCAGGACCGCTCGCGACGTCCGTCTCCTACTCCAAGGGACAACTTTGCGATGGCTAGACATGCCTCACCACGAAGAACTCCCATACCGGCACCATCCGGAGCGCACCGCCACTCGCCACACCACAGAGGTGTGATCCGCCACTCGCTGCTCGCTAGAACTCCATTTTGGCCGAGCCATCTCAGCGCCGTCACCCCCGCCTGACCATGAGCTCATGCCGCCGCCACCACCATCGGTGCGCTACCGCACCGCCGCCGGTCCCCGCTAGACCCGCCGCTCCACCACGCCTCCAGCCAAGCTCCAGTCGTCGTCTCACACCCGGCCAGCTTGGATCTGGCACAGCCCGACCACCGCCCGACGAGATGCACCGCGCCACCAGTCGTCTACGCACACCGCCGCGACGCACCTCGGTCGGCCAGCAAGCTGCGCCCCTGCTCCGCCACAAATGTTCTAAGAGCTTGCTAAATTTAACTCTGGAATCACATTCCAGGGAGGCATGGCAAAAAAAAATCGATACTCTGAAAATGCTACTTTCAAAGGCATTTTGGAGCATTGATTTTGTGTTTTTGCCACGACTTTCATAAATGTAATTTCATGATCAATTTTTTCATGCTCGTAGAACATTTGTAAAAAAAAGTTTGTTTATTTTACTGTTCACTTGAGCTCATTTGAGCTCGGGCTGAGAAGGTGATTTCCCCTCCAAAGGTACGTCATTTGGCTGGCGAGTTGGTAGAGCAACTCTAGCAGACCCTGCATCCGCCCCCGACCCGCAAAATAACCGCCAAAATGCGGGTATGGGCCGGAAAACCTACCCGACCAGACCCCACATCCCGCCCCGGCCCGCAAAAAATTTTGAGGGGCGCGGCAAATTCCCGACCCCAACCCTGGAAAACGCGGGTTTCCCCCTCGCGGCTGCGGTGCCCTGCATCAGAGAGAAGCAGTTGGCGGGAGGGACATTTCAGCCCCGCGCTCTTTTCCCCCTCCTTCCGCCGCCGCCCGCCCGCCGCCGGCGATTCTGGCCATATCTGCGGGCGGAATCGCGCCGCGGGGCCGCCCCACACCCTCCCGCGCCGAGCCGCTGCACCGCTCCTTCGTATCCGGTGAGAAGAGCCGCCCCCCATCGCCGCCGCCACCGGGAATCGACCACCTCGAGCGCGCCCCCTCGTCGCCGCCCGGGATCACCCGCCACCGGTTAGTCCCTTTTTTGTGATTTTGCAAGCTGTGTAGTTGATTGACGCGCCGGTGTGCGTGTAGATGGAGTTGAGCCCGTTCGAGAAGTTCTTGCTATCCGATTCGTCCGATTCGGACGACTCGGATGTTGAGACCATGCTTGCGAACTTTCGACAGCAAACATTAGTCCCGGCGCTTGCCGTGAAGGAGCATGAAGACGAGCACCGGAAGAGGAGGCGAGAATCGACTGTCGGGCGTCTGTGCATTCCTCGGAATCGCCATCTTGGGAACGAGATGTTGATGCAAGACTATTTCATGGAGAATCCTACATATCCTCCGCACCTCTTCCGGAGAAGGTACCGAATGCGCCGATCCCTATTTGTGAAACTTGTTCAAGCTTGCGAGGCAAATTGCCGGTATTTTACTCAAAGAAGGAATGCTGCGGGCTTAAAGGGATTTAGTGCATATCAAAAAATCTCTGCAGCTATGCGGGTGATTGCATATGGCGTTCCGGCTGACTATGCCGATGAGTATCTTCGCATTGGTGAAGATAGCACAATTGAGTCTGTGCGTAGGTTTGCGGAAGTGATCGTCCGTGCTTTTGGTCCTGAGTATCTTCGGGCACCCAATGAAGATGACACAAAGAAATTGATGGCATCTAATGAGAGGAAAGGTTGGCCTGGTATGCTAGGTAGCATTGATTGTATGCATTGGAATTGGAAAAATTGCCCCAATGCTTGGCAAGGAATGTACTGTGGCAAGTCTCGTGATGCAACAATTGTGCTAGAGGCTGTAGCATCCGAGGATTTATGGATTTGGCATTGCTTTTTTGGTATGCCGGGCACTCTCAATGATATCAATGTGTTGCAACGGTCTCATTTGTTTGCTAGGCATGCTAGTGGTGATGCTCCTTCTTGTGACTACACTATCAATGGGCATGAATACACAAAGGGGTACTATCTTGCAGATGGTATATACCCTCCTTGGTGCACATTTGTCAAGAGCATCAAAGAACCCAAAACAAAAATACAATGTGAATTTGCAAGGGTGCAAGAGGCAGCCCGAAAAGACATTGAAAGAGCATTCGGTGTTTTGCAATCTAGGTTTGCCATTGTCCGTGGTCCTGCTCGTTTTTTGGATAAGAAAACCTTAAAGAACATCATGGCATGCTGTGTTATCCTGCACAATATGATTCTTGAAGATGAGAGAGGAATGAATTTAGAATTCTTTTACGACAATGTGGGTAGCCGTGTCAAACCAGCTAGAGACCCAAACCGCATTACAGCTTTTCTTCAGACATACAAGGAGATTGAAAATGCAGACACACACTTTCAACTTCAGGAAGATCTCATTGAGCACCATTGGCACAGGGCTGGACAGTGACTAATTTTTGTATTCATTTGTATTTGTATTCATGCCAAGTTTTGTATTGCATTATTTAAGTTTGCTACGGTGATTTGAATAATTATTTGTAATGCGGATGATTATTGTATTATGTTTGATTTGAATAATTCAGTTTGTTTTAGATTGTTGAATTATATGTTGGATTTGATATTTGTGGGCTCATGATATGCGGGATGCAGCGACGCAAAGAGCAGACCCCGCTGTAAGGGCATTTGTATCCCTTAGATGTTTTGGTGATTGATGACAATGCTTTTGCGGACTAATCGTGTGCAGTGAGTTTTTCAGAGATTCATCCTTTGGCACGAGACGATTCCCTCCCCTCGGAGTTTGAAGCGAAGAAGGTGTAGTACTTTCGAATTAGTTTGGTGGACTAGTTTCGTAGGGATCACCGTACTATCAAGAGGAGGTCCGCTTTGGAAAGGCTAGGGTGGAATCATCACGTACACTTCCTTTGCACACCCTCCGAGCCTTTCCGCTTCGTTGATGAGCTCGTTCCCCTCTCTCAGTGTGCCCTCTCTGGTCCCAGGGCTAGTACCGCGGGCCAGAGCGGTAGTACCGCTTGGGTGCTACAAGCGGCAGTACCGCTCCACAACGGTAGTACCGCTGTAGCCCCCAGCCGTAGTATCGCTGCGGCTTCGTGCTAGTACCGCCTCGATTCGAGGGGTCTTTTTCCGTGTCGGGTTTTATGGTACTAGCCGCGGCAGTGGGGGCGGTAGTACCGCTCGTGTGCGGTAGTACCGCCCTGACCACCGCGGTAGTACCGCTCTGGGCCCGGCGGCAGTACCGCGAGGGGTAGCGGTAGTACCGCTGGCCAAGCGGTAGTGCCGCTGGCCAAGCGGTAGTACCGCTCTCTGCAGGGCTGTAGTGGGGGGTAACGGTTGGATTGCTCCCCCACTATAAAAGGGGGTCTTCTTCCCCAAAGTTGACTAACCTCTTCCCCCAAAAGCTCCATTGTTGCTCCAAGCTCCATTTTTGCCCGATCTCTCTCCCTAGCTAATCAAACTTGTTGATTTTCTCGGGATTGGTTGAGAAGGCCCCGATCTACACTTCCACGAAGAGAAATTTGATTCCCCCCACTAATCCCTAGCGGATCTTGTTACTCTTGGGTGTGTGAGCACCCTAGACGGTTGAGGTCACCGCGGAACCATAGTCCATTGTGGTGAAGCTTCGTGGTGTTGTTGGGAGCCTCCAATTAAGTTGTGGAGATTGCCCCAACCTTGTTTGTAAAGGTTCGGTCGCCGCCTTCAAGGGCACCAATAGTGGAATCACGGCATCTCGCATTGTGTGAGGGCGTGAGGAGAATACGGTGGCCCTAGTGGCTTCTTGGGGAGCATTGTGCCTCCACACCGCTCTAACGGAGACGTACTTCCACTCAAAAGGAAGGAACTTCGGTAACACATCCTTGTCTCCACCGGCTCAACTCTTGGTTATTTCTTACCTTTACTTGTGCATGCTTATATTGTGTTGTATCCCTTTCTTGCTTGTGCGCTTGTTGTTGTTGCATCATATAGGTTGCTCACCTAGTTGCATATCTAGACAACCTACTTTGATGCAAAGTTAAATTGGTAAAGAAAAGCTAAAAATTGTTAGTTGCCTATTCACCCCCCTCTAGTCAACTATATCGATCCTTTCAATTGATATCAGAGCCTCGTCTCTTTATTAAGGATTTACCGTCTGAAGAGTATGGTTGACGTCGTAGACGGTGTGGAGGAGCACTCCGGTGTGAATCCGGTCTCGTCTATGGGAGATGGGGGAACCGCGGTCTCTCATGAGGAATTCAATGTGGCGTTGGACACATTGAAAACCTCCATGACGACTGAGGTCGAAAGCATGTTTAATAAATTCTTAGAAGGGCTTAAACTTTCCACCGCACCGTTGAAAGTGGGTGATCCCGCTAACAAGGTGACGGATGCTACCTCCGACAAGGGGGAAGCTACTTGCGAGAAATCTCCTTCTTCTAGTGGTAAAAATGGGACCGACATCTTTGCCCATGTGGAACCTCCACCTGTTTATGGTGGACCGCTCCCTTCCACTCATTTGAATCATGCCGGCCCGGCCCCTAAGACTGAGAAGAATGTAGATTTTGATTCTTGGGTGTATCGTTTTAAGCGTCATTTAAATCATGTGAACACTAACCTTTGGAGAATCATTGAAGAAGGTTTTTATCCGCATGACCGAAGTAACTTCACTCCTAGAGAAGTTGTGAATCATCAATTCAATGAGAATGCTCTCTTCATCATCCAAGAAGCAATCCCACCCGAAGATCTTCCTCATCTCCGGCCCTACACCGTGGCCAAAGATGCTTGGCTCCAAGTTGTTTCCCTCTATCGGGGAAGCGCAAGCATTCAACGCTCCAACTATGAAGTGGTGCAAGATGAAGCCGATGAGTTTGCAATGAAAGAAGATGAAGAACCTCGTGAGCTTTTTTGGAGAGTAACCAAACTCGCGGTCTCTCTCCGAGATCATGGAAGTAAAGACACGGATGACAATTGGATCAAGCGCAATTTCCTCAAGGCAATGATGCCCTACCACAAAGCCATGTCCTCCGTCATTCGTCAAAGGCCGGACTTCCACACCTTGTCCTCAAGTGAAGTGTTGGATGAGTTCGTTGCTATGAGCATCTTGGACAAGACCGCCGACAATGCGGTTCTTCGCTCTCAAAGAGTAAAGAATCCCAACCTTGCTCTAAAGGCCAAGGTTAGTATGGAGGAAGAGGATGAAGAGGAAGAAGAGGAGGGCAACCTCGAAGATACGAAGTATGCCTATCATGAACACATGGCTCTTGCTTCAAGGCAATTTTGGAGCAAGAAGAACTCAAGGCCAAACTTCAACAAGAACAATTCAAGTGGCACAAAGGGCAAGCAACGGGTGAGGACTTGCTTCAATTGTGGCAATGTGAGCCACTTTGTTGCGGAGTGCCCTTACGAGAAGAGGGAAGACAATGGTGGCAAGCTCATCCGAAAGGACAAGGCCAAGTCGTTCCCCAACAAGAGCAACTTCACCAAGAAGACTCCTCCCAAGGCATTAGTCATACAAGAAGAGTACAACGAGGATGATGACGATGATGAAGATGGTGAGTCGATTGCCATGGCCTCTGTGGCCATTGCGATGACTCCACGGATGTCTCTCTTCGACTCACCCAATGAGAACATCGCAGCCGCCAAGTGCCTCATGGCTAAAGCCACCAACAAGGTAACCCCCAACATCAAAACTACCATCATTAATCATCCTTCTTCGACGGGTAGCATTGATGAACATGAGGGGACAAATGTGGAGGAAAATGAGTTTGAGACCTTTATGGGTAAACTCAAGGGTAAATCCAAGAAGCACTTCGTCGCTCTCTTGGAACAACTTGGTGAAGCCAATGACATGATCGAGGCTCACGAAGACACCATCTCTAAGATGGAGGGGCATAGTCGTGACTATGCCGATGAGATTTCGGATCTTTCCAATGCTCTTGACGAAGAGCGTGGTCTTCGTTTGGCTCTTGAGGAGTCATACAACGATAATCATGCTAAGTTAAAGAAAGATCTCGATCATGCTCTTGTTGTGTCTCGTGTGCTAAACTCCGAGAAGGCAAAGCTTGGGGTTGATCTTGCTAGAATCAAAGAGGAGTTTGACATTCTTGACAAGGCTCACAAAGTCTTGAAGGGTGTTCATGCTAGCCTCAAGGAGTGTCATGATCAACTCCAAGTGAAGCTAACTAAGGAGAAAGCCACCTTTCCTCATATGGTGTTAGTTGATAATGCAAGTGCTACTAATCCTTGTTGTGAGCATGTGCATCTTGTTGAGGAAAATGCTAAGTTGAAGGAGCAACTTGAGAAAGGCCTTGTGTCATGCATACAAGGCGAGAAGAACCTCAACGACCTTTTGAGCAATCAAAAGGAAGTTGTGGCCTAGGGGGGGATTGGGTTCGCACCCAAGCCCAAGAACAAGAAGAAGAATGACAAGACCAAACGACCTCCTCCTCTCAAGCAAACTTTTGTGAAGGAGGGAGAGGGTGCTTCCAAGGAGAAGAAGAACAATGCGAAGGGTGGCGGTGTCAAGAAGGGCAATGCCACCCCTTCCAACAAAGCCGGCGACTTTAATCCTTCTTATGTGCTATGCCGTGCTAGTGATGGGCATGTTTATGCCAAATTTGTTGGTTCTTCTCATGAGTATATTGAATGGTCTATTTGGGTTCCTAAGACCCTTGTTACTGACATCAAAGGACCCATTACAAAATGGGTACCTAAAACCAAGCATTGATCTCTTGTAGGTGTTTGCTTCCGGTGGGGGATCATGGTTGCTCGATAGTGGAGCTACAAATCGTATGACCGGAAGCAAGGACTTGGTGGTGGACGTGCACAAGATTCCATCTATGCCCACCAATGTCGAGTGGGGTGATGCCTCATTTTCTAATGTATTGGGACTCGGCAAAGTTGTCATTTCTCATGATCTCACGATCGAGAAGGTCATGCTAGTTGAGTCCCTTGCATAAAATTTACTTTCCGTTCGTCAACTTGCTATCATGGGCTTTGCCACTTTCTTTGATATTGATACCGTGGCCCTCTTGTGGAGCAAGACTCTTAAAGTAGCCTTTGTTGGGCATGTCGAAAACGGTCTCTATGTGATTAACTTTTCGGAGCGACCCACTAGGACCGCGACATGCCCAATGGCTAAAGTTGACGTGGGATGGCTTTGGCATCGCCGGTTAGCCCATGTCAATATGAGATCTTTGCAAAGTCTTCTCAAGGGGGACCATGTTCCGTGGACTAACGAATGTTAGTTTTGCTAAAGATCGTGCTTGCAGTGCTTGTATCGAAGGAAAGCTACATGAGACGGATCACCCTCCCACAACTATCATTTACTCGAAAAGGCCTTTGGAGCTCCTTCATTTGGATCTCTTTGGGCCTCCATCCTTTGATAGTCTTGGGGGTAGGAAGTATTTCTTGGTGATTGTGGATGACTATTCAAGATACACTTGGGTGTACTTCTTCAAGAGGAAGAGCGAGACCCAACAAACCGTCATTGACTTTGCGAATGAAGCCCAACGTCAACACAATACAAAGATCTTGACAATAAGGAGTGACAATGGCACCGAGTTCAAGAACTACACCTTGGATGAGTTCCTTAGTGATGAAGGGATCAAGCATCAATATTCCGCACCTTACACCCCTCAACAAAATGGTGTTGCGGAGAGGAAGAACCAGACGTTGATGGATGCGGCAAGGACCATGATGGCGGAGTTCAAGTCTCCATACAACTTTTGGGCCGAAGCCATCAACACCGCGTGTCATGCTTCAAATCGGCTCTATCTCCGCAAAGGCTTGAACAAGACTCCATATGAGATACTCACCGGTGACAAGCCCAACCTCAAGTACTTTCGGGTGTTCGGGTGTAAGTGTTTCATTCTCAAGAAAGGTGTTCGTTTGTCTAAATTTGAGGCTAGAGCTCATGAGGGCATATTTGTTGGTTATGCTACAAACTCCCATGCTTACCGTGTTCTCAATAAGTCCACGGGACTTATTGAGGAGACGTGTAACGTGGAGTTTGATGAGAATAACGGCTCCCAAGTGGAGCAAAGTGGTACTTGTGATGTAGGTGATGAAATTCCTCCCCAAGCTATAAGAAGAATGGGTGTTGGTTATATCCTACCCATTGAGGAACCCCTTGTGGCCGAAGGAGAAGGACAATGCTCCACTCAAGTGGAGCCATCATCAACCCAAGACCCACACGCTTCCGAAGAACAAAGTGAAGGCCCTCAACCCCATGAACAAGATCAAGGGCAAGATCAACCTCAAGATGGCGGTGATCCACCAAATGATGCCCAAGGTTGAGTTCTCCCCCTCGAGCATGTTCAAGATCACGAGCAAGCTCTAGATCAAGAACAAGCTCAAGACGACGCTCAAGATGATCAAGTAACCCCTCCTCGTTTCACTTCCGAGGAGGAATTGGAGCGTCATGCAGCTAAGATCGCTTCCAAGCTCTCCACCAAAGGTCATCTCATGGAGAATGTGGTTGGAAGCCTAAGAAAGGGGGTAAGCACTCGTAGACAATTAGCAAACTATTGTGAACATCATGCGTTTGTTTCTTGTGTCGAACCCCAAAAGGTGTATGAAGCGCTCGAGGACCCGGATTGGCTCAATGCCATGCATGAAGAACTCAACAACTTCGAGCATAACCAAGTGTGGAAATTAGTGCCAAGGCCAACCGGGAAGCATAATGTCATTGGAACCATGTGGATATTCAAGAACAAGCAAGATGCTCATGGGATCATTGTTCGCAACAAGGCTCGTTTCGTGGCACAAGGCTACTCCCAAGTCGAGGGTATCGACTACGGTGAAACCTTTGCTCCCGTCGCTCGCCTTGAATCTATTCGTTTGTTGATTGCTTATGCTTCTCATCATAATTTCACGTTGCAACAAATGGATGTGAAGAGTGCTTTTCTTAATGGTCCCATAAATGAGTTGGTGTATGTCAAACAACCCCCCGGGTTCGAAGATCCCTATTTCCCCGATCATGTGTGTCAACTCCATAAGGCGCTCTATGGCCTTAAACAAGCCCCACATGCGTGGTATGAGCATCTTACGGAGTTGTTACAAGATCATGGATTCGAAATCGGGAAAATGGACCCCACTCTTTTTACTAAGAAGGTCAAAGGGGAGTTGTTTGTATGCCAACTATATGTTGATGATATTATTTTTGGTTCCCCTAACAAAGCTTTCAATGAAGAATTTGCCGCTCTCATGACCTCAAAGTTCAAGATGTCTATGATGGGAGAGTTGAAGTTCTTTCTCGGGTTCGAAATCAAACAAAGAAGAGAAGGAATCTTCATCAACCAAGCCAAATACACTCAAGACATGCTAAAGAGATTCAAGCTAAGTGATGTCAAGCCAGCTTCCACTCCAATGCCCACCAAGTGCCAACTTGACATCGATCCCAATGGTAAAGTGGTGGATCTAAAGGTATATCGCTCCATGATTGGATCCTTGCTTTACCTTTGTGCATCTAGACCGGATATCATGTTGAGTGTGGGAATTTGTGCACGGTTTCAAGCCGCACCTAAGGAAAGCCACTTTGTGGCGGTCAAGCGAATCTTTCGATATTTGGCTCATACCCCAAACTTTGGCTTATGGTACCCCAGAGGAGCAAACTTCAAGCTTGTAGGTTATTCGGACTCCAATTGGGCGGGAGACAAAGTGGATAGGAAGTCCACTTCCGGAGGGTGCCAATTTCTTGGTTGCTCTTTGGTAAGTTGGTCTTCTAAAAAGCAAAGTTGTGTGTTTCTCTCGTCCACCGAAGCGGAGTATGTGGCGGCCGGGAGTTGTTGTGCACAACTCTTATGGATGAGGCAAACTTTAAAGGATTACAATGTCATTTATGACAAAGTGCCTCTTTGGTGTGACAATGAAAGTGCCATCAAGATTTCTCTCAACCCGGTGCAACACTTCAAGACGAAGCATATTGAGATTCGGTATCACTTCATCCGGGATCATATTAGGTGAGGGGAGATCGAGCTCAACTATGTCAACACTCATGATAACCTTGCATATATTTTCACGAAGCCATTGGATGAAGCAAGATTTCGCGAGTTAAGGCATGAGCTAAATATCATTGATTCGAGCAATGTGGTTTGAACCTTTGCACACCCCTCACATTCATCATGCATTCTTGTCTAGGTGTAGGAATGGACATAGGGGGAGTGTTGTTCTCTAAATGAACTCTTCCTCCCCCCATAATGCATAAACTAATCTCACTCTTTCGCATTAGCCATTTTGGATGGTACTTGTGCTTCAAAGACGAGTTTTGGTCATGGGCCCAAGGATAATTCTTCGCGGTGCCATACCAATTGACTCAAACATAGGTGGCCTCGGCCACCGCCCCTTTCTTGAAGGGGTGTGTCTTCTGACCTCTTGCTAGTGTTCTTTGGGTGTCTCTTGGTTTTCTCTTCTTGCCGTCGTTTTCTTTTCTTTTCTTTTGTGCCGTGCTTGTTGAGTCTAGTTTTGAGTTGCGCTGGGCGGTACTACCGCTGTTGCTGCGCGGTACTACCGCTTAGGTGCATAAGAGGTACTACCACCCTCAGCCGCGGTACTACCGCACTAAGCGGTACTACCGCCCATCACCGCGGTACTACCGCTGAGGGGCGGGACCAGGGGGTTAAGTCGTGGGCAGGGGTGGTTTCCTCCCCCCATACCTATTTGCTTCGTCCCCTCGTTCCTCTTCGTCTCTCCAGTGCCATCTCGCCGTGGGAGGGCTCCGGCGGCCCTCCGTCTCCGGACCGTTTCTCTCCTTTTCCCTCGGTGGAGTCGATCCCCACCTCGTCCTCTTGCCATGGATGCCGGTATTGCCCCCGTTCCTCTTCTCTTCTTGTCTAGTTTTCAGATCTCGTGTTTTAGGGGCAGTAGTGGTTGCATCTCTAGATTTTTGGCCAAATCTAGGCTTGAGTAGGTTGGAGAAGGCAACTAGACTCTTTGGATTGGTGTTTGGTAGGTTTATTTTTGAATTTGGCATCCCCGGTAGTGCCGGATCTGTCCATGGCAGTAGGGATCCTCCGTGCCCCGTCTTGGGCGGTACTACCGGCCCTCCTGCACGGTACTACCGCACGAGCGGCACTAAGCGATACTACCGCCCATATGGCGCGGTACTACCGCTGGAGCGGTACTGCCGCTGTGCAGGCGCGGTACTACAGCCGGATGCCCAGTTCCATCATTCCCTACCGCATGTTGATCCATGTTTGTCCATGTTTGTTGTGTTTATTTGGTTTTGACCGTTCCTTCTGGTGGTTTCGTGTGTCCGTGTGTTTGATTCCAGGTGATGAACATCCTGAGCAGCAAGTCCGCCGTGTCAACCCCGGGCGTTCAACGTCAAAGCGGTACCGCTCATCTGAGTCTGCAGGTGGTTCTTCCAGTGCTCCACCGCCGCCAGTGGGTGCTTCCTCAAGTGCTAATCCTCATCTCAAGAAGAAGACTGCCAACAGGCCGAAGTCAACTGGCAAGAAGGTGACTGAGATGACTGCCAAGGAATTCTGGGACAAGCGTCGCCGCAACCCATATGAGGAAGACCAAGAATCCAACCTTGTCAATCACCCGTTCTGGAACCGGTTTCAGTATGCCACCTACTTTGACGTCATAAAGGCTAAGAAGAACCTCTTTGTCAATGTTCATTCCATCAACATGGATGCTATGGAGAAGGACCCGGAGTACTTTGGTGATGCCCTTCAGATGTGCTCTCAGTTGAACATTCTCAGGATCATGCAGTTCAACAAGGAATTTGATGCAGATTTGGTGGCTCAGTTCTATGCCACTGTCCACCTAGGAACTGATGAAGACAGGACTCTGACTTGGATGACTAATGGGAAGTTGCTAGCTGTCAAGTGGAAGGCCTTCATGGAGTTGCTTGAGGTGGAAGATCAAGGGCTCAAGACTCCAGTCGGGTTCCGTCCTCACCGCAATGTTACGTCCACTCACAAGCAAGCCCTCTGGCCCTACTGTACTCTGAAGATCAACCCTGAGACCAAGAAGGAAACCTATGAGTTGTCTGCCTTTCTGGACATCCTTCACCGTATCTTCCGCGAGACTCTCTTCCCTCGTATCGGGAATCTGGACATGGTTTACTCCTATCTCGTGGACATGCTTCTCTTCTGCCAGCGTGAGAAGGAAGCAAACACTGGCGAGTCCTTGGACATCTCTCATGTTATGTGGTCTGAACTTCTGTCTGCTGTTTCTGAGCGCAAGTGCCCGATTTATGCTCCGTTTATCATGTTGATCATTGAGAAGGCCTGGAGAAGTAGCTATCCCGAGGAATTGCTGGAAACTGGAGAGTTGGTTTCTCATGAGATCAAGCGTCTGAGGAAGAAGGACAATTGGGGCACCTCCGTTCCTAAATCTGGGGTTCCTTCTTCTGCTGCTGCCATGGAGACCGAGGGCGAGGCTGATACTGGTGTTGACCATGACTATGTGCCTTATGAGGCAGAGCCCTCTTGGGCAAAGAAGCTCAAGCTCAAGATGAAGAAGCTCGTTTGCATGGAGTCTCACGGTCAGTACATGACACATGTGGCTGAGAAGAATGCCAGGGGACGCCACAAGGAGCTTATGCGTCAGTTAGGTGTGATAGTCACCAGCGGCTCTGAGGGTCACATCACTGAGGAGGAGGAGTGGATCCAGCAGCACTGTCCGTGGACCGATTCAGATGCCGAGCAGTTTCCGACCGAGGACGGCGGTGCAGACGATCACGCGGAGTACTGATGTTCGAGATCCTCAGCATGCTCTCACCTGGAGCCGTAGGAGCGCTCTTTGCCCCTTTTGGTGTCTCGATGCCAAAGGGGGAGAGAGTTTAGGGATTTGCGTCGTTGTGTTGCGAGTGTGTCTGTGTGCTTTCGTTGTGTTTGCTTCCATTTGCTTTGTTTGGTTTTGTGTTCCGTGAGACCTAAGTTCCAGACATATGGTGTGAGACATATGCTACCTTATCCTTATCTTATCTTTATCTATGTCTCTTGTCATTTAGTATCTCATGAGTAGCATGCTTACTATGTCATATTTCCTGCTCTCATGTATCACGCTTAGGTTGTTGGTATCTAAAATACAGGGGGAGTGTTGATCCTAGTATGTGTGACGTGCAGTCCAAAGCACTTATCTTGATGGCACACATCTAGGGGGAGCCCGTCTATATTTTAGAGATTTGGGGTCTGCTTATGTCCTTTGTCTGTTCCCGTTTGTGCAAATCCCGTATTGTCATCAATCCACCAAAAAGGGGGAGATTGTAAGGGCATTTGTATCCATTAGATGTTTTGGTGATTGATGACAATGCTTTTGCGGACTAATCGTGTGCACTGAGTTTTTCAGAGATTCATCCTTTGGCACGAGACGATTCCCTCCCCTCGGAGTTTGAAGCAAAGACGGTGTAGTACTTTCGAATTAGTTTGGTGGACTAGTTTCGTAGGGATCACCGTACTATCAAGAGGAGGTCCGCTTTGGAAAGGCTAGGGTGGAATCATCACATACACTTCCTTTGCACACCCTCCGAGCCTTTCCGCTTCGTTGATGAGCTCGTTCCCCTCTCTCAGTGTGCCCTCTCTAGTCCCAGCGGTAGTACCGCGGGCCGGAGCGGTAGTACCGCTTGGGTGCTACAAGCAGCAGTACCGCTCCACAGCGGTAGTACCGCTGTAGCCCCCAGCCGTAGTACCGCTGCGGCTTCGTGCTAGTACCGCCTCGATTCGAGGGGTCTTTTTCCGTGTCGGGTTTCACGGTGCTCGTGTGTGGTAGTACCGCCCTGACCACCGCGGTAGTACCGCTCTGGGCCCAGTGGCAGTACCGCGAGGGGGAGCGGTAGTACCGCTCTGGGCCAAGCGGTAGTACCGCTCTCTGCAGAGCTGTAGTGGGGGGTAACGGTTGGATTGCTCCCCCCAATATAAAAGGGGGTCTTCTTCCCCAAAGTTGACTAACCTCTTCCCCAAAAGCTCCATTGTTGCTCCAAGCTCCATTTTCGCCCGATCTCTCTCCCT
This sequence comes from Aegilops tauschii subsp. strangulata, assembly GCF_002575655.3. NCBI lineage: Eukaryota > Viridiplantae > Streptophyta > Magnoliopsida > Poales > Poaceae > Aegilops > Aegilops tauschii. The sequence goes on from NC_053035.3 coordinate 401,276,601, forward strand.
AGCCAATCAAACTTGTTGATTTGCTCGGGATTGGTTGAGAAGGCCCCGATCTACACTTCCACCAAGAGAAATTTGATTCCCCCCACTAATCCCTAGCGGATCTTGTTACTCTTGGGTGTGTGAGCACCCTAGACGGTTGAGGTCACCGCGGAGCCATAGTCCATTGTGGTGAAGCTTCGTGGTGTTGTTGGGAGCCTCCAATTAAGTTGTGGAGATTGCCCCAACCTTGTTTGTAAAGGTTCGGTCGCCGCCTTCAAGGGCACCAATAGTGGAATCACGGCATCTCGCATTGTGTGAGGGCGTGAGAAGAATACGGTGGCCCTAGTGGCTTCTTGGGGAGCATTGTGCCTCCACACCGCTCTAACGGAGACGTACTTCCCCTCAAAAGGAAGGAACTTCGGTAACACATCCTTGTCTCCACCGGCTCCACTCTTGGTTATTTCTTACCTTTACTTGTGCACGCTTATATTGTGTTGTATCCCTTTCTTGCTTGTGCGCTTGTTGTTGTTGCATCATATAGGTTGCTCACCTAGTTGCATATCTAGACAACCTACTTTGATGCAAAGTTTAAATTGGTAAAGAAAAGCTAAAAATTGTTAGTTGCCTATTCACCCCCCCTCTAGTCAACTATATCGATCCTTTCACCCGCAAAGCCAACCCGTAGAAAGGTATATTCCGCGAATATACGTTTTTACGGATCCGTTTGGGGGGGAGGGGGGGTCTACATCTGTGCCAGCCCGAGCCAGCCTACAAAAGCGGTTTTGCGCGAACTGCAAACGCGTTTTGCGATCCGGCGGGATGTGGGGTCTGCTAGAATTGCTCTTACTAACTCACTTGCTACATGGTGCAATAAACACGGAAGAACTTTGACAGATTCTCAAACTGCCCGGTTTGTGGCTCAGAGGACGAAGACACCTTCCAAGTCTTCTGTTTGTGTCCGAATGCACAACAACTTTGGAGATCTTTGCAGGTTGAATGGATGTTGCCAGAGATTAGTTCGATCAGTGCATCCACTCAAAGCCCGCCCCACCAGTCGAGGTATCAACGAGATTTTTATGCAGCTACCTGCAACCCTTTACTCAATCGCCATGGACCCGAACTTCAATCCAATTAAAGGGAAATCAGTCACTACTACTTCCACCGTTTTTAAATATAAGTCTTTATATTTCATTATGGACTACATTTGGAGAAAACTGACTGAATCTACACTCTAAAATGCATCTATATACATCTGGATGTGGTTCATCGTGAAATCTCTACAAAGACTTAGGCCAACTCCACCGCACGATCGCAAATGGATGTTCGTTTTGTCCGGATTCTGTCCATTTGGGTAGGGCAATGGGGTCGTGTCCGGACGTGTCCTGGGATGCGGTGGCCGTGCGCCCAGCGTGCGGCCGCATCCGTTTGCCCCATCCTGTCCGCGTATATTTTAAAAAAAGAGCAACGTTTGAAATGCTAAGCCCTAGTTCATCAGGCCAGCGGCCCCAGTTCATCACGCCAGCAACAGAGCTAGCGGCCTACACGTCCATCGCCAGCAACTCAGCCAGCGGCCGGCAACACAGCTAGCCTTCAAAATGAATAGTTGTCCTCGCCGGCAACACAACCAGCGGCCGGCAACACAGCCGGCCTCCAAAATGATTTTTTTCTCGCCGGCACACAGCCAGCGGCCCAGCGGGCGGGCGGCACCCATGCCAGTCTCCAAAAAGAACGGCCACGGCCGATCGGACGACCTAGTTCAGGCCTTCGGCGTCGAGCATCTCCTCCTGCCTGGCCTCGAACCAGGCCCTCGTCTTCTCGCTCATCTTCGACAAGTCCACGCTCATGATCGCAAGGGCCACCTCCTTCGCTTTGGTGGCGGCATTGGTGGCCTCGATGTCGAGCTGCCTCTGCCTGGCCTTGACGTTGTCGGCCTCGATGTCGAGCTGCCTTTGCCGGGCCGCCTCCTCCATGTCGAGCTGCCTTTGCCGGGCCGCCTCCTCCATGTCGATCTTCCTCCTCTTGGCCGCCTCCTCCATCTCAATCTTCTTCCTTTGAAGGTCTAGGTATTGCTTCATTTGCTCGTCCTTGCTTTGCCGCTTCTTCTCGTCCCTCACATCCTTTTGAGACATCATGCCATGCAAAGTGTCATGCAATGCCATGTATGAGGCATCACGTATGTCGTCAACCTTGGAGTTGGTCTTGCCCCTCGGCCTCTTCAACGCCTCGCCATCTCCACCTCCGGCGAACTTGGCCGTCTTCAATCCTCTCTTCCTTTGAAGTTCACGGTATTGGTCCTTGAACTTAGGGCAATTGTTGATGATCGTCCAACAATGTGTAAGGGTGAATGGCTTGTCATTGTGCCGGGCCTTGAATGCCTCCAAAGATTGAAATGCCTACACCACATGATCAACAACAAGTTAACATGCAAACATATACAAGGACGAAGTCTCATGGCCGTAGCAAGGAAAGGACTAGGAAGAGGAGAGCATACCATGTCCCCAACACCGAGACCACTAACGGGCCGTGCTTCAACACTCTCAAATGCGGCGCAATACTTGTTGCACTCTTGTTGGATGAACAACCACCTCTTTTGAATCGAGCCGATGCCACGGTTGCTTGTAATTTGGTAGGGCTCAAACATCTTCCTTTCATGGAATGTTTTGTGGACTCTCGTCCAAAAAACAATGCCCTTTTGTTGCGCGCCGGTCCTCGGATCTTGGCTAATCTCCATCCAAGCTTGGCAAATCAACTTGTCCTCATCTTGTGTATATGAACCCGTGCGAATGCTCTTCCTCTTCTTTTGTGCTTCCGCTCTTTGGTGAGCTCGTCGATGAACAATGGCTCGCCACTAATATCAACGTCATTGCCTTCTTCTTCATCACCATCACCTTCGACATAGATGTCATCGTCTTCATGCCACGAGTCACCATGGTCATAGTCAGCACGGTCGTCGGCCTCTTCATCGGGGACGTACTGGGCGCGGCCATCCTGACTTTGGGTCTCGTCGGGGTCGTAGGCACGGCCCTGCCCACCCTCGAAGATCACGTCCTCCATGTACTGGTTGTAGAAGGGGTCGTCGGCCGGTGGGGTTGGTGTTGGCATTCCGTCAAACAAGACGCGGGGGCCGGCATGGTGCCCGTGAACGGTGCCCGTGCTTGCTTTCTTTGCATCTCGACGGACGGCCGGCCGCCGCTGCTGGACCCAGGCATGACGTTGAGGTCGATGACGGCCGCGGGGCGCGGTGTGGACGGTGCGAAAAAGCCAACATCCGGCGACCCCGAGAAACGGGTCTGTCCTTCGTGCCTTGGCGGAGGAAAGCCGGGCGACATGGGCGTGGTCCGCGACTGGCAGTGCGGAGGCCGGGCGACCGACGAGCCTGTGCTCGCCGGGTCGACGGCCGCTGCAGGGAAACCGGCCGGACGGCCCATGCCAAGCATGAGGAGGGTGTGCGCTTTGTTGACAAGGTCCTCCTTCTCGTCGACCGCGGCCATGCGCCGCCCGGCCTCCATTGCATCGCGCTGGGCGGCGAACTTTGCCGCGGCGGCATTGACCTTGACGACCGCTCTCCGTTCCATCCTCTTCGCTGATTCCGCGTCCAACTTGGCGATCTCCTCCGGCGTGCACTCCGACAGCGGCTTCCTTGGCGCCTTGGCCGCCTTCTTCTTCTTCACCTTTCTGGGCGGGTCAACGGCCAGGCCGCCGGAATTCGGCGGGGCGTCGGCCATGGACGGGGGAGAGAGGGGGCGGTGGGAGGGACGTGCGAGGGTTTGGGGAAATGGCGCCAAATGGGGCGGGGGGGGGGGGGGGGGGGGGGGGGGGGTTTGGTTTCTCCCACCGACAGGCGGGCCAGGGAAGGACAAGCGCGCGCTGTCCGTTTCACCCCAATACCGGCGCAAACTTGGGCAGGGGATGGGTCGAAAGCGGACACAAAACGGACAAAAATCCGTTTGCGCCCGCGCGCTGGGCCGTCTGGTTTGTCCGTTTTACACCAAACGAACAGGGGCGGACAGGATGAGGTCGCGCGGTGGAGTTGACCTTATATTTAGGAACGGAGGGAGTACATGTTTTCCACGTGTGGATCCAGCATGCATCAGCGGTGGCCAACAAGTTCCTTGTGCCGTGGTTGCGCCCCATGTGCGGTCGCGTTAAATTTAATGCTGATGGCTCCTATTTGAATGGTGAGGCTGGTTCAGGAATGGTGCTTAGAGACCATGATGGTGAGATTATCTTTAGTGCTTGCAGGCAAATTTTCTCTTGCAATGACGCTTTGGAATCACAGCTTCTAGCTCTCCATGAAGGTTCGAGTTTGGCGCTTCAATGGAGTACCCTGCCTATTGATGTTGAAAGTGATTGCCTTGAGGCGATCATGAAGATCAAGAGAGGTGATGGCAACAAATCAACGTATGCTTTTTTGGTCAAGAAAATTAAGAGAAGCTTGAAGGATCGTAATTCTTGTATTACTCGTATTCGCCGATGCCAAAATAACGCTACTCACTGTATGGCAAACTTTGGGAGATCTCAATACTGTTGTTTGCGCCGCCGCCGCCCCCCCCCCCCCCCCCCCCCCCCCCCCAAGAAAATTAAGAGAAGCTTGAAGGATCGTAATTCTTGTATTACTCGTATTCGCCGATGCCAAAATAACGCTACTCACTGTATGGCAAACTTTGGGAGATCTCAATACTGTTGTTTGCCCCCCCCCCCCCCCCCCCCCCCCCCCCCCCCCCCCCCCCCGCGTAAAACTGAGACTTTTGAGTAGTACATGAATTTATTTCGGAAATTTTTTGTGAAAAATCAACGATCAATCATTCACAGTGACCTGAGAATTAGCAATTTCGAGAAAAGGAATGGCAGCCTAAACTAGTGCACCCTCTGTTCCTAAATATGACACGTTTTGGCAGTTCAATTACAGAGGTAGTACGTTATAGAGTTCATGCAAAAAAGGAAAAAGGAGCCCTGTCAATAACACCGAACTACCAACATTTTTTTTAAACGGAGGCATAAGATCTACCTCATCCATTAAATAAGAATAGAGTTTAGAGTGTTACAGGTGACCCACATACATGGCATGATAATTACTCACGCAAAATAATTAGCCCAGGAAACATATCGTTTTCCATACGTGCCAGAAAAATTGCCCGCATTCCACTGGAAAGAGTATTTTATGGTCATTGTATTCCAGATTAAAGAGAGCGCATGCATTTCTTATCTTCACTAGCACGTATAAATTACCTATGCACCAAACCAATCCGATCAAAATTATTCTATGATCTCAGTGATGAGCAAAGCAAACCGACGAAAACTAAACACTTCGGTGCAAATAACATTTGTGCAGAAAAGATAAGCATCGTGTCTTTTAAGTAATAGACTGGTCTATCTAAATTGCCGTTGTTGGAATATTAGGCAAGTTCATGATTAATTCCAGTAAATAATTCATGACTAGAAGAGATACTAGCATGCAATAATCTAGCAAACTAGAAAAACAACAAGACATGTATAACAACAGCAAACACGTAACAATAGCTGTAGAGACAGACATGCACAGAGGATGTTGGACGTACTGATCGTTAGCTATTATGGGTGCGACGGTGTTGATGACGATCTGCTGCTGACGGCGATGAATACGACGATGAGTAGCACCGCCCGACTTGGACGGAAGACGACCCGTGATGACGAATTTGAGCAGTCGCGCACAACGCTTCCCAAAAACCTAATTCGTCCTCTCCCGGTGCAGGATCGCAAAGACGAACGGTTCCGGAGACCTGCTCTCCCACGCGCCGATGCACGCCGGCGTTTGGGATGGAGTAGACTACGACGGCGGCGCAAGTTGTGAGATGAGGCAAAACCCTAGGTGTTTTTCGTTGTGTCTGTGGCCGCAGCCGGTAGCTGTATATATATATTAGGACCAGAGGCGGTATTGTGTCGCGATCACAATCCCAAACCGACTCGGTTTCTAATTCGTATACTTACCGGACAAGAAATCAAAAACTTGTGTGCCAAGACATAAAAAATAAAACGGCAAAAGGAAGCTGCGCTCCTGCAAGGAGACGGACCGGATTTCGGCGGACCATTCACACGCATGTCGCATGTACGCCTCGCCTCGCCTCGCCACGCCACGCCCCGGCCCGGCGAGGCGAGCGAGCGCGCGCGTGTGGTTTTCCCTTTCTCTTCTCACACACCACTTAGAGTGGTGGAGAGAACCCACTATATAAAGAGGTCCAACTCTTCTTGAACTTCCGGGGTGGGAATAAACTTAGCACCACCACTTGCCATTTTACACATGGGCTTTGAGATTTCAGAAATTGCTATGGGCCTAGCCCATTAATTCTAACAATCCCCCACCAGATCTCAAATACCCATTTAGAGATTTGCCTTCTCTCACCACTTGTTTAATATACCAGTGTTTCAGCAGAGACTGTTAAGTTGAACTTCTGCCTAGAACTTTAAGCTACATCCATTCACAACTTGACAATGGACTATGCCTTGAATTGCTAGTTTTGTGTGAACAGGTTTCACTCAAAGTCTTAACCAGTACCTGACCGCTAGTAGGCTATCCCGCGGTTTGGAGCTTATACGTCATACTCCCTGGTCTCTTCGTGAGCTTACTAGAGATCACCCAAATCTCATAGACTGCGACGTTTACAGTCAGAACTCATGTAGGTGTGTTTTTTCAAGACTGCTCTGTAGGACAGCATCTTTGCTAATTATAGCCAATAGAACCACGTTAAGGCATGTTGCCAACCTGCCTTACAGATCTGAGCCTTACAGCTCTGAGAATTTTGCATCATCACTTGAAGACGATCATTAGTTATTACTCTCCTCAGTTAACCAATAGCTTGTTCTTTCCAGATCCTAATTCACGGGATCTCCGATCACAAAGGTTGGGTTACTACTATGGTGTAACATCTATGGGTCTCATACCCATCTCCCTCGATGCAATATCTATCACATTTCGTGATAGTCCCTTTGTAAAGGGATCTGCCAGGTTTTTGTCTGTTTGTATATACGTAACAGTTATTACTCTGGAGTTTCTCAACTTCCTGACAGACTTCAAACGTCTCTTCACGTGTCTTGATGACTTTGCATTATCTTTAGAATTGTTCACTTTAGCGATAACCGTTTGGTTATCACAATTCATAAGAATAGCCGGTACAGGTTTTTTAACAACCGGCAAGTCCATCAAGAGCTCACGCAGCCATTCTGCCTCAACAGTAGCTGTGTCCAAAGCAGTTAATTCTGCTTCCATAGTTGACCCCGTCAATATGGTTTGCTTGCAAGACCTCCATGACACTGCGCCACCACCATGAGTAAATACATACCCACTTGTTGCGTAGAGTACATCAACATCGGAGATCCAATTTGAATCACTATATCCTTCTAGCACAGCAGGATGTCCTGAATAAGTAATTCCGCAACTCATAGTACCTCTCAGATAGCGCAAGACCCTTTCTAGTGCATGCCAATGATCATCACCCGGGTTGGACATGAACCTACTCAGTTTGCTCACAGCAAAAGAGATATCTGGTCTTGTAGCACTAGCTAAGTACATGAGTGAACCGATAATTTGAGAGTATCTTAATTGATCTCTCGTTTCTTTCTTGTTCTTTCTGAGTGTCACGCTGGGATCATAAGGTGTTGGAGAAGGCTTGCTATCCATAAAACCGAATCGGTTCAAGACCTTCTCAACATAGTGAGATTGCGTTAATGTAATCCCACTCTCATCCTTAATAAGTTTGATGTTTAGAATTACATCGGCTTCTCCCAGATCTTTCATGTCAAAACTTTTTGATAGAAAAGACTTGACCTCATTAATTGCATTAATGTTTGTACCAAAGATCAGTATGTCTTCCACATACAAACATAATATGACACTATTGCCCCCACCATGGCGATAGTAAACACACCTATCAACCTCGCTAATGACAAATCCTGCAGAAGTCAGAGTTCTTTCAAACTTCTCATGCCATTGCTTAGGTGCCTGTTTCAGACCATACAAAGATTTTAACAACTTGCACACCTTTCTCTCTTCACCCTTTACCACAAACCCGTCAGGCTGATCCATATAGATCTCCTCTTCCAACTCTCCATTGAGAAAAGCTGTCTTTACATCCATTTGATGAATGATAAGACCATAAGAGGCAGCCAAGGAAAGTAACACTCGAATGGTGGTCATTCTAGCAACGGGTGAATAGGTGTCAAAGTAATCTTCGCCTTCTTTCTGAGTGTAGCCCTTGGCCACTAGCCACGCCTTGTACTTATCAATAGTACCATCAGGCTTTAGCTTCTTTTTGAACACCCACTTACAGCCCACAGGTTTACAACCATATGGTCTATCAGTTAGTTCCCAAGTTCCATTAGAAAGAATTGAGTCCATCTCATTATGAACAGCTTCTTTCCAATCATCTACATCCGGAGATGCATATGCTTCTGCAATCGTCTTGGGTGTGTCGTCCACAAGGTATACAATGAAATCATCACCAAAGGATTTTGCAATCCTTTGTCTGTTGTTCCTTATAGGAACTTCATTGTTATCCTTCTCAAGGACTTCCTCATGTGATTGTTCGAAATATTCATCAGTTGTACTAGATTCAGGAATTATCTCAGAAGAAAATCTAGCAATGCTATGCATATCTTTCATAGGAAATATGTTCTCAAGAAATGTTGCATCACGAGATTCCATTATAGTATCAACATGCATATCAGGTACTTCAGATTTTACCACTAAAAACCTATAAGCAATGCTCCGTTGAGCATACCCTAGAAAGACACAATCCACTGTCTTTGGTCCAAGTTTGCGTTTCTTAGGAATAGGAATATTGACCTTTGCCAAACATCCCCAAGTGCGCAAATAAGAAAGTGATGGTTTTCTCCCAACCCACTCCTCATAAGGGGTTTTCTCCTTATTATTGTTGGGAACTCTATTCAGGACATGACATGAAGTCAATAGAGCCTCCCCCACCATGCCTTAGATAAACCAGCAGTGTCTAACATGGCATTCACCAAGTCAGTCAATGTGCGGTTTTTCCTCTCGGCCACTCCATTTGATTGAGGTGAATAGGGAGGCGTCCTCTCATGAATAATACCATGTTCCTCACAAAATTCATCAAAAACTTTGAGAAAATACTCTCCACCACGATCAGACCTAAGACGCTTGATCTTTCTCTCTAGTTGATTTTCAACTTCAGCTCTATAGATTTTAAAGTAGTCTAATGCTTCATCTTTAGTTTGCAACAAATAAACATAGCAAAATCTAGTCGCATCATCAATCAAAGTCATGAAATATATCTTTCCACCTTTTGTCAACACACCATTCATCTCACAAAGATCAGAATGTATGAGTTCTAGAGGTGCCAAGTTTCTCTCTTTGGCAGCCTTATGAGGCTTTCGAGGTTGCTTCGATTGCACACAACTATGGCACTTAAAACCTTTGGCAACTGTGAAGTTCAGAATTAAATTCATGTTGGATAGCCGAGACATTAAACCAAAATTAATATGACATAAACGAGAGTGCCAAATACTTGCATCATCATTAACACTAGCACAAATTTGGTTTATTGACTTATTGCAAAAATCTGAAAGGGAAAAGCGGAACAAGCCTCCGCACTCATAGCCTTTTCCTATAAATTGTCCAAATCTTGATACGATTACTTTATTCGACTCTAAAACTACCTTAAATCCATCTCGACATAGAAGGGAGCCGCTAACTAGATTCTTGTTCATAGTAGGGACATGCTGCACGTTCCTTAGTTGCACGATCTTTCCCGAAGTAAACTTCAGATCCACCGTGCCAATGCCACGAACAGAAGCATGTGACCCATTCCCCATTAGGACGGAAGAATCCCTTGCGACCTGATAAGAAGTAAACAGGGAGATGTCAGCGCACACATGAACGTTAGCACCCGAATCAATCCACCACGAAGATGATTGAAATACTGAAAGCACAATAGGTAAATTACCATACCCATCAGTATTGCAAGCGGTCACCATGTTGACAGTCTTGGAGCTTGTTTTCCCTCTGCGGTCTGCACGTTCAGGGCATTCCTTGGAAAAGTGCCCGGGCTTCCCACAGGCGTAGCACTCTAGCTCAGCCTTGTTGAACTTCTTCTTCTTGAAGGTAGTAGTCTTGGTAGGCTTGTTGAAAACAGGTTTGTTCTTCCCTTTGTTCTTGTTCTGTGGGTACCTCTGCACCATGTTAGTAGTAGGCTGAACCTCACCTCCTTTTTCAGTAGTATCTTTAGCCCGAGCTTTTTCTTCAACATCAAGAGATGCAATCAGATTTTCAACTGACATCTCCTGTCTCTTATGCTTCAGAGTTGTGGCGAAATTCCTCCATGAAGGAGGCAACTTTGCAATCATGCACCCAGCCACGAATTTGTCGGGTAGAACACATTTAAGGAGTTCAAGTTCCTTCACAATGCACTGTATCTCATGAGCTTGTTCAACCACAGAACGGTTATTCACCATCTTATAGTCATGAAAACTCCCCATGATGTACAGTTCACTGCCTGCATTTGTTGCACCGAATTTTGCATTCAGTGCATCCCACAGAATCTTTCCGTCATTTATGTGCATGTACACATCACACAGACGATCAGCAAGAACACTCAGAATGCATCCCACAAACATAGTATTGGCTTCCTGGAATTTTCTCTGATCTTCGTCAGTCATTCCCTCTGGAGCACCAACACTAACGTGGAAAACTTTCAGAGCAGTAAGCCAGAGCGTGGTCTTCACCTGCCACCTCTTAAAGTGCACACCGGTAAACTTATCCGGCCTCAGTGCATCAGCGAATCCAGCCATAGTTAACTCAGGAAATTGCCTACAATTAGGTTTTTGGATTGTTGGAATATTAGGCAAGTTCATGATTAATTCCAGTAAATAATTCATGACTAGAAGAGATACTAGCATGCAATAATCTAGCAAACTAGAAGAACAACAAGACATGCATAACAGCAGCAAACACGTAACAATAGCTGTAGAGACAGACATGAACAGAGGATGTTGGACGTACTGATCATTAGCTATTATGGGTGCGACGGTGTTGATGACGATCTGCTGCTGACGGCGATGAATACGACGATGAGTAGCACCGCCCGACTTGGACGGAAGACGACCCGTGATGACGAATTTGAGCAGTCGCGCACAACGCTTCCCAAAAACCTATTTCGTCCTCTCTTGGTGCAGGATCGCAAAGACGAACGGTTCCGGAGACCTGCTCGGCAAAACCCTAGGTGTTTTTTGGTGTGTCTGTGGCGATATTGTGTCGCGATCACAATCCCTCGGCGAGGCGAGCGAGCGAGCGCGCACGTGTGGTTTTCCCTTTCTCTTCTCACACACCACTTAGAGTGGTGGAGAGAACCCACTATATAAAGAGGTCCAACTCTTCTTCAACTTTCGGGGTGGGACTAAACTTAGCACCACCACTTGCCATTTTACACATGGGCTTTGAGATTTCAGAAATTGTTATGGGTCCAGCCCATTAATTCTAACAGCCGCTGGAATGCATCCATTCTATTCAATGGGTGCGCCAAGAACATTGTTCAGAAAGAGCATCAGCAAACGGAACACACCAAGATTGTCCCAGAATTCCCCCAAGATGAGAGTTCATGTCTTCCAGTACCGCCATCAGCCTAGTTGTCGGTCCATTTGTAAGGAATCTGCAAGGCAAGAGAGTAAACGGTAAAACAGAAATACCAGAATACTACCGGATGATTTTCTACAAAAAGAAACGCGATATACTCATACCAGAAAACAACGTTGTCTGTCTGTTTTGCAAATCTCAAACACAGCAAGGTTACTTCTAGGACATACTAGCAAGCAACACAATTCAGTTCAGTCTTGATTTGGTAATAACATATCAGGATTAGTGACTAGTGAAAGAGCAAAACTTATCAAGGTGAAAAGGCAGGACATCTTTAGCCTTTTCCTCATTTTAATTATGTTTGGGTTAAGTCAGAGGCCGAGGGACTTTCCCCTCTTTTTGAAAAAAATGGGTCAAATCAGACCAGCCTGGTACTACAGTAGTTCAGACAATACTCCTGTACAAAAGCACTGAAGACAGTATATACAAGTGAAAAATGAACTAGAGTTGGTATTGCTAGAGTGCATGTGCATACGAAAATATGGCAATAATCCAACCAAGAGCCAAAATTTTAGCCATGACCAAAAATTTGGTACGGTTAGTTTTGGTTACCATCCAAAAATACACTCAGAAACATGACCAAACTACTTGCTCCTACAATTAAAACATTGCAAATGTAGGAGATATACAGAATCATGGACACGAGAAAGGAAAAGAAATAACTAAAGATCGAATGAAAATAAGAAGGGGTGCCCAATAAGAAAGAATTATTTAAGATAAATTACCAAAGATAAGTTAGATGGCGCGCTTCAATTCTTCTGGTCTTTGTCAACACGAACAAGTATGTCTGCCAAACTCTTCCTTGTGCAATTGGTCGTTTTGCTCGAAAGTGTTCCTTCAGCTATATCCATAGTTACAAGAACTTCTTAACACAAATGCATATGTTTCTTCATTATAACATGAATTGGATCAGAAAATACTGCTTAGGCATTTAGCATGACAGTGGCACAGGCATATGTTGACATTAAATAGAGAAGAAAAACATTTTTACTCTGCATGATATACAATCCCATGTCCAGTGCAATCAACGAAACACACCAGATTCTCTAGTAATACATAATGCCGCCTGCAGCAATTAGTTTCAGAATAGATCACTACTAATAGTGGCCAGTTTAGTTCTGAAATGTATCAGCCTATATGCAATGGTTAAGTCTACACAACATTTAAGATATCAGCCACCAAATCACCACCTTCAGAAACTTCAATACAGATACAATTCAGGACAATTAACAAAAATATCCATGCTGTGCACAAGGTTCCATGCACATGAAATGAAAAATACTACAGTACTATATATGTTCAACTAAGACCTGTGCACCCCAACAATTAAAGTGCAGTAAACTTCAGAGCTTCAACATCCAAATGAATCAAAGAAGCATATATAGTATATACCTGCACACGGCATGTTGTATGATTCACGGCACGTTGGGAGCATTACAGGCACAAAGCCGTCGTGCGGAGACGTGATGCTGTCTGGAAAAGAACTCCTCCCAGTAATGCACCAGCCATGTTGAATTCATAAATAGAGCCACCAAATTGCAAGTACAATATGTTGGCATTGAATGGATCAATTGCAGAAATCCACGGCATTTCACACTCCATTGGTATGGATTTGTCAGGCTTGACTATGTTGAATCTCGTCTCATGTGTCAGCTTCCAGGAGGATCTGTCGTCGTCGAGCGAGAAGGAGTAGAACATAATCGGCTCCTTGGTGGTCATTTTGACATAGCGCAGCTTCCCCTCGCTGACACCCAAGAGCTGGAACAGTGCCGGACACTCCTCAATGGCAAAGTTGGGCAGCGGGCGCGGCAGCACGCCGAAGACATGCTCCGGCTGGTCGCTGAATGGGTCGACGGAGAAGACGCCGATGTAAGGGTCGACCCACCACAGCCGGTCGCCGAACGCCACCGCCTCGTGCTTTGGCATGGCGCGCCAAACCGGGGCCGTGGCCGGGACGGACAGCGGCGGCTCGTCCCACTCCCCTGTTTCGGACCGAAAGCGGCGCACAACCCTTTGGCCGTCCCATTCCCGGCGGCAGAGTTGGGCGACCACGAACCTGTCAGGCCCGCCGTGGGAGCCGTCGGATTGGGTGAGCAGGCCGAAGGGCGTGGTCGTCCTCTCGGCATCCATGCTGGGACAGGGACCGGGACGCGGAACAGCTGCCCGCTGAGAGGGTTGCACACGAAGCGCCTCACGCCCGGTTCGAAGGCGACCACTCCCGGGCCGTAGTAGTCGCGGGTGCCCTCGGGGCTGCGGAGGGTGCCGGCGAAGTCGAGGAGGAGGAGGCCGTCGCAGCTGGCGGCCTGGATGCTTACAGCGGCCAGGTCCATGCCGTCGGCCAGGTGGGTGGGGACGGAGAGCTGGGAGACGCAGGGGGGCTTGTGGAGGTCCGCGACGGCGCCGGCGAGGCGTCGGAGCATCTTGCTTCCGGGGGTGAATATGGGGGGGGGGGGGGGGGTGTTGCGCAGCTTGTCCTTCTGGCCGTGACGTGAGCGATCTGTGGCGCGGTGGTGGGGAAATACACATGGACTCGGTCTGGCAGAAGGAAGGGTCCCGTCTACCCCATGGTCCCGCAGAGAAGACGACAGGAGAAAGGTGAGTTCGAATTTAAATCCACCCATGTTTTTTTCTCATCAAAACTACTCTGTTTCAGAGTCAAAATGTTGTGCACCTGGCCCATCTGCGAGTACAAAGTAGCTCATGGGCTGTATACAGTCTTGCCTAAAGGAAAACACTCCTTTTAAACCGACTGATTACAGCGAGACGTAAACCTCCTCTAACATGCGACACGTGTTGTCCCGCTGGGCCTGCACACCGCTTCTCCACTCTCCGTCCTTATCCTCACGCGGGACGCCCCAGCCACAAAAAGCACCAACTGGGTCGTTGACCCCAGCTCTCCCCTACCTCTGTGATCTACTACCAATTATCCCAGCCTATGCTTTTTCCTTCGCCTCCGTGCTGCCATCTCACCGGAGAAATCAAAGCATCCCGTGTGCTACAGCTAGGGAAGACGACGCCCCGCAGCAAGCCGCCGTGGACGCTGGGTGCAAGGGGGTCACTGGCGCTGCAATTAATGGGGGTCGCGCGGCTGTGCTGCAGTGGAGCTCCCGTCGGGCGGCTCCTCTGTTCTGCGATGCAGCGCGCGTTTGCTGCAATGATACTTCATTGGCGTCTGCAATGGAGTCTCACCGCCGGCTGCAATGAAGCTTCACCTGCGGCTGCCATGGAGCCTCACCGGTGGCTGCAATGAAGCTTCACCGGCGAGCCGGAGCTGCGATGCAGTGGGCGGTGCTGCAATGGAGCTTCAGCGGCAGCTGCATTGGAGCTTCACCGGCGGCACGGAGCTGCGATGCACGGGGGGTGATGCAATGGAGCTTCAACGGAGGCTGCGATGGAGCTTCAGAGGCGGCTGCATTGAAGCTTCACCGGCAGCCCGAAGCTGCGATGCAGTGGAGAGCTTGGCCGGTGGTGTCGGGTGCTGCGATGGAGCGCAGGGTGGCGCTGCAGTGTAGCGTCGCCTACGCCGGCGGTGAAGGATTGCTACGCTGCCGGCGAGGGGGCGGTGCGACTCCTGCTGCGAGTATGCGACACTGCTTCCCCATGGCAACATGGTCGTTGGCTGCGGTTGCGATGTGAGAAGGACCTGTCTTAGCGTTGACTGATCCAACAGCTGTAAGGGGATGGATCCAACGGCCTGCGACCCGACTGATTTCCTGGAGAAATCAGTCGGTTGACGCCTAGCAGCGGCCCTTGCCTAAATTATCTGTCAACCCTGATAAAGCGAACTGGATAGTGAGCCCATCGAATAGAACAACACGATACATACAAGTATACCCGGCCATGCGAAACCCGGCCCGATCGGCCCGACCCGGCCCGGTATTGCCCACGGGTCGGGTCTGGGCCTATGTTTTGAGCCCGAAGGCCAGGGCGGGCCGAGCTTGGGCTTTGCATATGTGTGTTTTAAGGAAGAGGCACAACCCGAGGCCCGGCTGGCTTTTCCACTGATGGGCTGGGCTTGGGCCTGAAATCTACGCCCAAAGGCCAGGCAGGGCCTAGGCCTAGGTTTTCTGTTGCGGGCTTTTTAGGCTCGGCCC
This sequence comes from Aegilops tauschii subsp. strangulata, assembly GCF_002575655.3. NCBI lineage: Eukaryota > Viridiplantae > Streptophyta > Magnoliopsida > Poales > Poaceae > Aegilops > Aegilops tauschii. The sequence goes on from NC_053035.3 coordinate 401,292,312, forward strand.
GACTTATGGCCAGGTATACATACAAGACGAAATACACAAGACTTGTCGAAAAATAAGTTACAAAGAAAAAAGTACCCAAAAAATTAAAGAGGACTTCAACTTCAGTGCGAGGATCTTTAAATTTTTGGCTAGTAGCATTGCAGTATTAGAGGCAAATAGCGGTTATACAATGTGGGTTGTTCATACAGCAGTATCTAGTTTTTTCGGTTCATGTTCTCAGTTCCCTTGAGTCACTTTTTTTTATTAAATCAGATTACAACAGTGACCTAAGGATGCGTTTGGTTACTCACATTGATTTTGGGCGCTTTGCATATGTGACCTAGTTGACCATGTTTGAGGGTATGCAGGCTCTGGGCCACGTTTTGCATATTATTTGGTACCTTGCATTGGGACCCATGGGCATTTGAATGTTTGAGGATTTTCAAATTTTTGCTAGTAGCAGAGCAGTATCAGAGGCAATAGCGATTATGCAATATGAGTTGTTCATACAGGAGTATCTAGGTTTTTCGTTTCCTGTTCCCAGCTTCTAGTCCACCGCCCACGAGCTGTTGTGTCCAACGAGGCCTCCCAGATCGTCGAGGACGAGGACGAGGACCTCAAAAAGGCCATGGAGTTATCGGAGCTCACCCAACTCTCCGAATGGGAGGGCCTGGCAATGCAGGTGGCCTTATCGGTCGCAGGAGATGTCCCCATCCCCGAGCCAGGGAGTGGGAGGTGGAGGGGTAGGAGGAGGAGCCGACCATGCCATTTGAGGCATTGGTGGGGCAATCGTTGTCATGGGCGACCATGGTGCCCTGCACGCCGAAGTTGGTGTCGGCCCCGACAAGTTGGGTGGGCGCGGAGCCATGGTCACCGCGGCAACAACCCATGGTGCAGACGCAATCGGAGCTGCAGCAAGAGCCGTCCGCTGCACCACCGCACGTGTCGGCGCCACTTGTCCCGTGGTCGTTCTCGTTGCAGCCTCTGCACTTCGTCGACCTTACCGCGGACAACAGCGATGATGCCGACGGCGAGTGTTTATTTAGTCTAAGTTATTTATGTCCTTGTTTAGTTTAAGTTAATGTATGGAGTGGACTTTTGGTGGCAACATAAAATATTTTCAATTTCAATTTGCTTAAATGGGTCGGCTGCGTTGGGTGCATATGGGCCGACTAACAAGAACGGACGCTCGTGTCCTTCTGGCTGTCACGACCGGTTTTCCAATAAAATAATTATTGAGAAACCAATCCCTGTTACGGACCAGCGAGGAAGAATTCCTTCTCACTGATAGACAATATATTGGTCACAGAAGAAAAATACCAGGAGTACTAAATATAATACAAGGTTGAGCAGAGACTGCCCAACAATTTATTACATGCACGCCGATAAAACAATACGATGGATAGGGTGGCAAACTACTAACTCACGATAATAACGATGGTGGAGATATCACCGCGAAGCGAGTGATATGACTCCAGAAGACTACAGCTCTTCGAGCGTCGGAGTGAGGCTCGAGAAGACTTATTGCGGGTGGCGGAAGCGTAAACAAAGCAAGTGACCAAAATCCGGGATCGCGCAGGACTGACTGGGACTCCTCTAGGCATCGGACGCGCTATCAAACTCTTCATCCAAGAGATCGCCTTCGTCAACATCTGGCCAAATCAACAAGCCAGGTGAGTACTATGAAAGTACTCGCAAGACAGTTCGGACATAAGATATAACAAATGCGAACATGAAGTACATGAATAAGTTAACCAGTACGATCAGACATAGAGGTAATAAATACTGGGTGCCAAGCGAGGGTCTGAATGACGCCTCGAGCGGAAACTGCAGAATAGTAATACTGGTGCCAAACGAGTGTCTGAAAGACTCCTCGAGCGGAAAATGCGGAATAATAATACCGGTGCCAAACGAGTGTCTGAAAGACTCCTCGAGCGGAAAATGCGGAATAATAATACTGGTGCCAAACGAGTGTCTGAAAGACTCCTCGAGCGGAAAATGCGGAATAATAATACTGGTGCCAAACGAGTGTCTGAAAGACTCCTCGAGCGGAAATGTGGAATAATAATACTGGTGCCAAACGAGTGTCTGAAAGACTCCTCGAGCGGAAAATGCGGAATAATAACGCCACAGTCGGGCGTCGAGGCGACACCACATAAAGGGCTTATAACAGAAAATAAGGCCTTCGTGGAGAAGAGGAGGGCCGGCCAGGGCAGGCCGCGTGCCCCCTCCCCCTCTAGTCCGAATTGGACAAGGAGGGGCGGGCCCTTTCCTTCCTCCTCTCTCCTTCCCTTCCCCCTTCTCCTACTCCTACTAGGAAAGAAGGAGTCCTACTCCCGGTGGGAGTAGGACTCCCCCCTTGGCGCGCCCTCCTCCGTGGCCGGCCGCCTCCCCCTAGCTCCTTTATATACGGGGGCAGGGGGGCACCCCAACACAACAATTGATCATTGATCTCTTAGCCGTGTGCGGTGCCCCCTCCACCATAATCCACCTCGATCATATCGTAGCGGAGATTAGGCGAAGCCCTGCGTCGGTAACTTCATCAACACCGTCACCACGCCGTCGTGCTGGCGAAGCTCTTCCCTGAATCTCTACTAGATCGTGAGTTCATGGGACGTCACCGAGCTGAACGTGTGCTGAACGCGGAGGTGTCGTACGTTCGGTAGTGAGGATCGGTCGATCGTGAAGACGTACGACTACATCAACCGCGTTGTCATAATGCTTCCGCTTACGGTCTACGAGGGTACATAGACGACACTCTCCCCTCTCGTTGCTATGCATCACCATGATCTTGCGTGTGCGTTGGATTTTTTTTGAAATTACTACGTTCCCCAACAGTGGCATCTGAGCCAGGTTTATGCGTAGATGTTATATGCACGAGTAGAACACAAGTGAGTTGTGGGCGATACAACTCATACTGCTTACCAGCATGTCATACTTTGGTTCGGCGGTATTGTTGGATGAAGCGGCCCGGAATGACATTACGCGTACGCTTACGCGAGACTGGTTCTACGGACATGCTTTGCACACAGGTGGCTGGCGGGTGTCAGTTTCTCCAACTTTAGTTGAACCGAGTGTGACTACGCCCGGTCCTTGAGATGGTTAAAACAACACTAACTTGACGAACTATCGTAGTGGTTTTTATGCGTAGGTAAGAACGGTTCTTGCTCTGCCCGTAGCAGCCACGTAAAATTTGCAACAACAAAGTAGAGGATGTCTGATACGTCTCCAATGTATCTATAATTTTTGATTGCTCCATGCTATATTATCTACTGTTTTGGACATTATTGGGCTTCATTATTCACTTTTATATTATTTCTCGGACTAACCTATTAACCGGAGGCCCAGCCCAGAATTGCTGTTTTTGCCTATTTCAGAGTTTCGCAGAAAAGGAATATCAAATGGAGTCCAAACGGAATGAAACCTTCAGGAACGTGATTTTCAGAACGAATATAATCCAGGAGACTTGGACCCTAAGTCAAGAAACAAAAGAGGAGGCCACGAGGTAGGGGGGCGCGCCTACCCCCCTAGGGCGTGCCCTCCACCCTCGTGGGCCCCCTGTTGCTCCACCGACGTACTCCTTCCTCCTATATATACCTATGTACCCCCAAACGATCAGATACGGAGCCAAAAACCTAATTCCACCGCCGCAACCTTCTGTACCCACGAGATCCCATCTTGGGGCCTGTTCCGGAGCTTCGCCAGAGGGGGCATCGATCACGGAGGGCTTCTACATCAACACCATAGCCCTCCGATGAAGTGTGAGTAGTTTACCTCAGACCTTCAGGTCCATAGTTAGTAGCTAGATGGCTTCTTTTCTCTTTTTGGATCTCAATACAATGTTCTCCCCCTCTCTCGTGGAGATCTATTCGATGTAATATTCTTTTGCGGTGTGTTTGTTGAGACCGATGAATTGTGGGTTTATGATCAAGTTTATCTATGAACAATATTTGAATCTTCTGAATTCTTTTATGTATGATTGGTTATCTTTGCAAGTCTCTTCGAATTATCAGTTTGGTTTGGCCTATTAGATTGATCTTTCTTGCAATGGGAGAAGTGCTTAGCTTTGGGTTCAATCTTGCGGTGTCCTTTCCCAGTGACAGTAGGGGCAGCAAGGCACATATTGTATTGTTGCCATCGAGGATAACAAGATGGTTTTTTTTATCATATTGCATGAATTTATCCCTCTACATCATGTCATCTTGCTTAAGGCGTTACTATGTTCTTATGAACTTAATACTCTAGATGCATGCTGGATAGCGGTCGATGTGTGGAGTAATAGTAGTAGATGCAGGCAGGAGTCGGTCTACTTGTCTCGGACGTGATGCCTATATACATGATCATACCTAGATATTCTCATAACTATGCTCAATTCTGTCAATTGCTCAACAGTAATTTGTTCACCCACCGTAAAATACTTATGCTTTGAGAGAAGCCACTAGTGAAACCTATGGCCCCCGGGTCTATCTTCATCATATTAATCTTCCAATACTTAGTTATTTCTTTTGCTTTTTACTTTGCTTTTATTTTACTTTGCATCTTTATCACAAAAATACCAAAAATATTATCCTATCATATCTATCAGATCTCACTCTCGTAAGTGACCGTGTAGGGATTGACAACCCCTTATCGCGTTGGTTGCGAGGATTTATTTGTTTTGTGTAGGTGCGAGGGACTCGCGCGTAGCCTCCTACTGGATTGATACCTTAGTTCTCAAAAACTGAAGGAAATACTTACGCTACTTTGCTGCATCACCCTTTCCTCTTCAAGGGAAAACCAACGCAGTGCTCAAGAGGTAGCAAGAAGGATTTCTGGCGCCGTTGCCGGGGAGGTCTACGCAAAAGTCAACATACCAAGTACCCATCACAATCCCTTATCTACCGCATTACATTATTTGCCAGTTGCCTCTCGTTTTCCTCTCCCCCACTTCACCCTTGCCGTTTTATTCGCCCTCTCTTTTTCGTTCGCCTCTTTTTAGCTTGCTTTTTGTTTGCTCGTGTGTTGGATTGCTTGTTTGTCACGATGGCTCAAGATAATACCACATTATGTGACTTTACCAATACCAACAATAATGATTTCCTTAGCACTCTGATTGCTCCTCTTACCAATACTGAATCTTGTGAAATCAATGCTACTTTGTTGAATCTTGTCATGAAAGATCAATTCGCCGGCCTTCCTAGTGAAGATGCCGCTACTCATCTAAATAGCTTCGTTGATTTGTGTGATATGCAAAAGAAGAAAGATGTTGATAATGATATTGTTAAATTCAAGCTATTTCCTTTTCCGCTTAGAGATCGTGCTAAAGCTTGGTTTTCGTCTTTGCCAAAAAATAGTATTGATTCTTGGAATAAGTGCAAAGATGCTTTTATCTCTATGTATTTTCCTCCCGCTAAGATCATCTCTCTTAGAAACGATATTATGAATTTTAAGCAACTTGATCATGAACATGTTGCACAAGCTAGGGAGAGTATGAAATTAATGATACGTAATTGCCCTACTCATGGTTTGAATTTGTGGATGATTATACAAAATTTTTATGCCGGATCGAATTTTGCTTCTAGAAATCTTTTGGATTCGGCCGCGGGAGGCACTTTTATGGAAATCACTTTAGGAGAAGCTACTAAACTCCTAGATAATATTATGGTTCATTATTCTCAATGGCACACTGAAAGATCTACTAATAAAAAAGTGCATGCGATAGAAGAATTAATGTTTTGAGTGGAAAGATGGATGAAATTATGAAATTATTTGCTACTAAGAATGTTTCTTCTGATCCTAATGATATGCCTTTGTCTACTTTGATTGAGAATAATAATGAATCTATGGATGTGAATTTTGTTGGTAGGAATAATTTTGGTAACAACGCGTATAGAGGAAACTTTAATCCTAGGCCTTATCCTAGCAATTCCTCTAATAATTATGGTAATTACTACAACAACTCTTATGGAAATTTTAATAAGATGCCCTCTGAATTTGAGACTAGTGTTATAGAGTTTATGAATTCACAAAAGAATTTCAATGCTTTGCTTGACGAGGAATTGCTTAAAGTTGATGAATTGGCTAGGAACGTTGATAGAATTTCTCTTGATGTTGATTCTTTAAAACTTAGATCTATTCCTCCTAAGCATGATATCAATGAGTCTCTCAAAGCCATGAGAATTTCCATTGATGAGTGCAAAGAAAGAACCGCTAGGATTCGTGCTTAGAAAGATTGCTTTATGAAAGCGCGTTCTTCAACTTTCTATGAAAATAAAGATGAAGATCTAAAAGTTATTGATGTGTCCCCTATTAAATCTTTGTTTTGCAATATGAATCTTGATAATGATGGGACTGAATATGATCCACCTTTACCTAGAAGGCGTTCCAAAAATTCGGAGTTTTTAGATCTTGATGCTAAAATTGATAAAAGTGGGATTGAAGAAATCAAAACGTTAGATATTAATAAACCCACTATTTTGGATTTCAAGGAATTTAATTATGATAATTGCTCTTTGATAGATTGTATTTCCTTGTTGCAATCCGTGCTAAATTCTCCTCATGCTTATAGTCAAAATAAAGCATTTACCAAACATATCATTGATGGCTTGATGCAATCTTATGAAGAAAAGCTTGAGTTTGAAGTTTCTATCCCTAGAAAACTTTATGATGAGTGGGAACCTACTATTAAAATTAAGATTAAGGATCATGAGTTCTATGCTTTATGTGATTTGGGTGCTAGTGTTTCCACTATTCCCAAAACTTTGTGCGATTTGCTAGATTTCCGTGATTTTGATGATTGCTCTCTAAACTTGCACCCTGCGGATTCCACTATTAAGAAACCTATGGGAAGAATTAATGATGTTCTTATTTTTGCAAATAGGAACTATGTGCCCGTAGATTTTATCGTTCTTGACATAGATTGCAATCCTTCATGTCCTATTATTTTTGGTAGACCTTTCCTTAGAACGATTGGTGCAATTATTGATATGAAGGAAGGGAATATTAGATTCCAATTTCCATTAAAGAAAGGCATGGAACACTTCCCTAGGAAGAAAATAAAATTACCGTATGAATCTATCATGAGAGCCACTTATGGATTGCCTACCAAAGATGGCAATACCTAGATCTATCCTTGCTTTTATGCCTAGCTAGGGCGTTAAACGATAGCGCTTGTTGGGAGGCAACCCAATTTTATTTTTAGTTTTTTGATTTTTGCTTATGTTTAGGAATAAATATTTGTTCTAGCCTCTGGTTAGATGTGTTTTTATGTTTTAATTAGTGTTTGTGCCAAGTTAAACCTATAGGATCTTCTTGGATGATAGTTATTTGATCTTGGTGTAATTTCCAGAAACTTTCTGTTCATGAAAATAATTGTTAAAAATCACCAGAACGTGATAAAATACTGATTCCAATTGCTGCTGATCAATAAACAAATTGTCTAGGTCGTCCTATTTTGGCTGATATTTTGGAGTTCCAGAAGTTTGCGTTAGTTACAGATTACTACAGACTGTTCTGTTTTTGACAGATTCTGTTTTTCGTGTGTTGTTTGCTTATTTTGATGAATCTATGGCTAGTAAAATAGTTTATAAACCATAGAGAAGTTGGAATACAGTAGGTTTAACACCAATATAAATAAAGAATGAGTTCATTACAGTACCTTGAAGTGGTCTTTTGTTTTCTTTCGCTAACGGAGCTCACGAGATTTTTTGTTGAGTTTTGTGTTGTGAAGTTTTCAAGGTTTGGGTGAAAGATTTGATGGATTATGGAACAAGGAGTGGCAAAAGCCTAAGCTTGGGGATGCCCATGACACCCCCAAGATAATCTAAGGACATCATAAAGCCAAAGCTTTGGGATGCCCCGGAAGGCATCCCCTCTTTCGTCTACTTCCATCGGTAACTTTACTTGGAGCTATATTTTTATTCACCACATGATATGTGTTTTGCTTGGAGCGTCTTGTATGATTTGAGTCTTTGATTTTTAGTTTACCACAATCATCCTTGCTGTACACACCTTTTGAGAGAGCCATACATGATTTAGAATTAGTTAGAATTCTCTATGTGCTTCGCTTATATCTTTTGAGTTATATAGTTTTGCTCTAGTGCTTCACTTATATCTTTTAGAGCACGTTGGTGGATTTGTTTTATAGAAACTATTGATCTCTCATGCTTCACTTAGATTATTTTGAGAGTCTTATATAGCATGGTAATTTGCTTAAATAATCCTAATATGCTTGGTATTCAAGATTAGTAAAAGCTTTCTTATGAGTGTGTTGAATACTATGAGAAGTTTGATGCTTGATAATTGTTTTGAGATATGAAGATGGTGATATTAGAGTCATGCTAGTTGTGTAGTTGTGAATTTGAGAAATACTTGTGTTAAAGTTTGTGACTCCCGTAGCATGCACGTATGGTGAACCGTTATGTGATGAAGCCGGAGCATAATTTATTTATTGATTGTCTTCCTTATGAGTGGCGGTCAGGGACGAGCGATGGTCTTTTCCTACCAATATATGCCCCTAGGAGCATGCGCGTAATACTTTGCTTTGATAACTTGTAGATTTTTGCAATAAGTATATGAGTTCTTTATGACTAATGTTGAGTCCATGGATTATACGCACTCTTCTTCCTTCCACCATTGCTAGAGTCTCTAATACCGCGCACTTTTCGCCGGTATCTTACACCCACCATAAATCTTCCTCAAAACAGCCACCATACCTACCTATCATGGCATTTCCATAGCCATTCCGAGATATATTGCCATGCAACTTTCCACCGTTCCGTTTATTATGACACGCTCCATCATTGTCATATTGCTTTGCATGATCATGTAGTTGACATCGTATTTGTGGCAAAGCCACCGTTCATAATTCTTTCATACATGTCACTCTTGATTCATTGCATATCCCGGTACACCGCCGGAGGCATTCATATAGAGTCATATTTTGTTCTAAGTATCGAGTTGTAATTGTTGAGTTGTAAGGAAATAAAAGTGTGATGATCTTCATTTTTAGAGCATTGTACCAAGTGAGGAAAGGATGATGGAGACTATGATTCCCCCACAAGTCGGGATGAGACTCCGGACGAAAAATAAAAAAAATAAAAAAAAGAGGCCATAAAAAAAAGAAAAGGCCCAAATAAAAAAAATGAGAGAAAAAGAGAGAAGGGACAATGTTACTATCCTTTTACCTCACTTGTGCTTCAAAGTAGCACCATGATCTTCATGATAGAGAGTCTCTCATTTTGTAACTTTCATATACTAGTGGGAATTTTCCATTATAGAACTTGGCTTGTATATTCCAATGATGGGCTTCCTCAAAATGCCCTAGGTCTTCGTGAGCAAGCGAGTTGGATGCACACCCACTTAGTTTCTTTTGTTGAGCTTTCATATACTTATAGCTCTAGTGCATCCGTTGCATGGCAATCCCTACTCACTCACATTGATATCTATTGATGGGCATCTCCATAGCCCGTTGATACGCCTAGTTGATGTGAGACTATCTTCTCCCTTTTTGTCTTCTCCACAACCACCATTCTATTCCACATATAGTGCTATGTCCATGGCTCACGCTCATGTATTGCGTGAAGATTGAAAAAGTTTGAGAACGTCAAAAGTATGAAACAATTGCTTGGTTTGTCATCGGGGTTGTGCATGATTTAAATAATTTGTGTGGTGAAGATAGAGCATAGCCAGACTATATGATTTTGTAGCGATAACTTTCTTTGGCCATGTTATTTTGAGAAGACATAATTGCTTTGTTAGTATGCTTAAGTATTATTATTTTTATGTCAATATTAAACTTTTGTCTTGAATCTTTCGGATCTGAATATTCATACCACAATTAAGAAGAATTACATTGAAATTATGCCAAGTAGCACTCCGCATCAAAAATTCTGTTTTTATCATTTACCTACTCGAGACGAGCAGGAATTAAGCTTGGGGATGCTTGATACGTCTCCAACGTATCTGTAATTTTTGATTGCTCCATGCTATATTGTCTACTGTTTTCGACATTATTGGGCTTTATTATTCACTTTTATATTATTTTTGGGACTAACCTATTAACCGGAGGCCCAGCCCAGAATTGTTGTTTTTTGCTTATTTCAGAGTTTCGCAGAAAAGGAATATCAAACTGAGTCCAAACGGAATGAAACCTTCGGGAACGTGATTTTCAGAACGAATATGATCCAGGAGACTTGGACCCTACGTCAAGAAACAAAATAGGAGACCACGAGGAAGGGGGGCGCGCCCTCCACCCTCGTGGGCCCCCTGTTGCTCCACCGACGTACTCCTTCCTCCTATATATACCTACGTACCCCCAAACGATTAGATACGGACCCAAAAACCTAATTCCACCGCCGCAACCTTCTGTACCCACGAGATCCCATCTTGGGGCCTGTTTCGGAGCTCCGCCGGAGGGGGCATCGATCACGGAGGGCTTCTACATCAACACCATAGCCCTCCGATGAAGTGTGAGTAGTTTACCTCAGACCTTCGGGTCCATAGTTAGTAGCTAGATGGCTTCTTCTCTCTTTTTGGATCTCAATACAATGTTCTCCCCCTCTCTCGTGGAGATCTATTCGATGTAATCTTCTTTTGCGGTGTGTTTGTTGAGACCGATGAATTGTGGGTTTATGATCAAGTTTATCTATGAACAATATTTGAATCTTCTGAATTCTTTTATGTATGATTGGTTATCTTTGCAAGTCTCTTCGAATTATCAGTTTGGTTTGGCCTACTAGATTGATCTTTCTTGCAATGGGAGAAGTGCTTAGCTTTTGGTTCAATCTTGCGGTGTCCTTTCCCAGGGACAGTAGGGGCAGCAAGGCACGTATTGTATTGTTGCCATCGAGGATAACAAGATGGGTTTTTTTTATCATATTGCATGAATTTATCCCTCTACATCATGTCATCTTGCTTAAGGCGTTACTCTGTTCTTATGAACTTAATACTCTAGATGCATGCTGGATAGCGGTCGATGTGTGGAGTAATAGTAGTAGATGCAGGCAGGAGTCGGTCTACTTGTCTCGGACGTGATGCCTATATACATGATCATACCTAGATATTCTCATAACTATGCTCAATTCTGTCAATTGCTCAAGAGTAATTTGTTCACCCACCGTAAAATACTTATGCTTTGAGAGAAGCCACTAGTGAAACCTATGGCCCCCGGGTCTATCTTCATCATATTAATCTTCCAATACTTAGTTATTTCTTTTGCTTTTTACTTTGCTTTTATTTTACTTTGCATCTTTATCACAAAAATACCAAAAATATTATACTATCATATCTATCAGATCTCACTCTTGTAAGTGACCATGTAGGGATTGACAACCCCTTATCGCGTTGGTTGCGAGGATTTATTTGTTTTGTGAAGGTGCGAGGGACTCGCGCGTAGCCTCCTACTGGATTGATACCTTGGTTCTCAAAACTGAGGGAAATACTCACGCTACTTTGCTGCATCACCCTTTCCTCTTCAAGGGAAAACCAACGCAGTGCTCAAGAGGTAGCAACGTCTAACTTGTTTTTGCAGGGCATGTTGTGATGTGATATGGTCAAGACGTGATGCTATATTTTATTGTATGAGATCATCATGTTTTGTAACAGAGTTATCGGCAACTGGCAGGAGCCATATGGTTGTCGCTTTATTGTGTGCAATGCAATCGCCCTGTAATTGCTTTACTTTATACTAAGCGGTAGCGATAGTCGTTGAAGCAATAGTTGGCGAGACGACAACGATGCTACGCTGGAGATCAAGGTGTCACGCTGGTGACGATGGTGATCATGACGGTGCTTTGGAGATGGACATCAAAGGCACAAGATGATGATGTCCATATCATATCACTTATATTGATTGCATGTGATGTTTATCGTTTATGCATCTTATTCTGCTTTGATTGACGGTTGCATTATAAGATGATCTCTCACTAAATTTCAAGGTACAAGTGTTCTCCCTCAGTATGCACCGTTGCCAAAGTTCGTCGTGCCGAGACACCACGTGATGATCGGGTGTGATAAGTTCTACGTTCACATACAATGGGTGCAAGCCAGTTTTGCACACGCAGAAATACTCGGGTTAAACTTGACGAGCCTAACATATGCAGATATGGCCTCGGAACACTGAGACCGAAAGGTCGAGCGTGAATCATATAGTAGATATGATAAACATAGTGATGTTCACCATTGAAAACTACTCCATTTCACGTGATGATCGGTCATGGTTTAGTTGATTTGGATCACGTGATCACTTAGATGATTAGAGGGATGTCCATCTAAGTGGGAGTTCTTAAATATGATTAATTGAACTTTAGTTTATCATGAACTTAGTACCTGATAGTATTTTGCTTGTCTATGTTGTTGTAGATAGATGGCCCGCGCTGTTGTTCCGTTAAATTTTAATATGTTCCTAGAGAAATATAAGTTGAAAGATGATAGTAGCAATGATGTGGACTTGGTCCGTGATCTGAGGATTTTCCTCATTGCTACACAGAAAAACTATGTCCTTCATGCACCGCTAGGTGACAAAACTATTGCAGGAGCAGACGCAGACGTTATGAACGTTTTAACAAGCTCGGTATGATGGCTACTTGATAGTTTAGTGCACCATGCTTTACGGCTTAGAATCGGGGCTTCAAAGACGTTTTGAACATCACGGAGCATATGAGATGTTCCAAGAGTTGAAATTAGTATTTCAGACTCATGCCCATGTCGAAAGGTATGAGACCTTTGACAAGTACTTTGCCTACAAGATGGAAGAGAATAGCTCATCTAGTGAGCATGTGCTCAGCATGTCTAAGTACTACAATCACTTGAACCAAGTGGGAGTTAATCTTCCAGATAAGATAGTGATTGACAGAGTTCTCTAGTCACTATCACCAAGTTACTAGAACTTCGTGATGAACAATAATATGCAAGGTGTAAGGGCATATTTATCCCTAAGATGTTTTGGTGATTGATGACAATGCTTTTGCGGACTAATCGTGTGCATTGAGTGTTTTCCAGAGATTCATCCTTTTGGCACGAGACGATTCCCTCCCCTCGGAGCTTGAAGCAAAGACGGTGTAGTCCTTTCGGATTAGTTTGGTGGACTAGTTTCATAGGGATCACCGTACTATCAAGAGGGGATCCGTTTTGGAAAGGCTAGGGCGGAATCATCACGTACACTTCCTTTGCCCCTCCCTCCGAGCCTTTCCGTTTCGATGATGGGCTCGTTTCTCTTCTCAGTGTGCTCTCTCTGGTCCCAGCGGTAGTACCGCGGGCCGGAGCGGTAGTACTGCTTGGGTGCTACAAGCGGTAGTACCGCTCTGGAGTGGTAGTACCGCCCAGAGCAGTAGTACCGCTGGTAGCCCCCAACTGTGTGCTCTCTCTGGTCCCAGCGGTAGTACCGCGGGACGGAGCGGTAGTACCGCTTGGGTGCTACAAGCGGTAGTACCGCTCTGGGAGCGGTAGTACCGCTCCAGAGCAGTAGTACCGCTAGTAGGCCCCAGCCGTAGTACCGCGGTGGTCTCGTGCTAGTACCGCCTCGATTCGAGGGCTCTTTTTTCGTGTCGGGTTTTACGGTACTGGCCGCGGCAGTGGGGGGCCGTAGTACCGCTCGTATGCGGTAGTACCGCCCTCCCATCGCGGTAGTACCGCTGTGGGCCAAGGGGCAGTACCGCGAGTAGGAGCGGTAGTACCGCTAGTAGCCCCCAGCCGTAGTACCGCGGTGGTCTCGTGCTAGTACCACCTCGATTCGAGGGCTCTTTTTTCGTGTCGGGTTTTACGGTACAGGCCGTGGCAGTGGGGGGCCATAGTACCGCTCGTATGCGGTAGTACTGCCCTCCCACGGCGGTAGTACCGCTGTGGGCCAAGCGGCAGTACCGCGAGGAGGAGCGGTAGTACCGCTTATAGTGGCAAGCGGTAGTACCGCTGGCACAGCGGTAGTACCGCTCTCTGCGGGGCAGAAGTGGGGGTAACGGTTGGTTTGTTCCCCCCACTATATAAGGGGGTCTTCTTCCCCAAAGTTGACCTACCTCTTCCCTCAAAAGCTCCATTGTTGCTCCAAGCTCCATTTTCGCCCGATCTCTCTCCCTAGCCAATCAAACTTGTTGATTTGCTCGAGATTGGTTGAGAAGGCCACGATCTACACTTCCACCAAGAGAAATTTGATTCCCCCCACTTATCCCTAGTGGATCTTGTTACTCTTGGGTGTTTGAGCACCCTAGACGGTTGAGGTCACCGCGGAGCCATAGTCCATTGTGGAGAAGCTTCGTGGTGTCGTTGGGAGCCTCCAATTAAGTTGTGGAGATTGCCCCAACCTTGTTTGTAAAGGTTCGGTCGCCGCCTTCAAGGGCACCAATAGTGGAATCACGGCATCTCGCATTGTGTGAGGGCGTGAGGAGAATACGGTGGCCCTAGTGGCTTCTTGGGGAGCATTGTGCCTCCACACCGCTCCAACGGAGACGTACTTCCCTTCAAAAGGAAGGAACTTCGGTAACACATCCTCGTCTTCACCGGCTCCACTCTTGGTTATCTCGTTCCTTTACTTACGCAAGTTTACTCGTGTTATATCTCTTACTTGCTTGCGTGCTTGTTGTCATTGCATCATATAGGTTGCCCACTTAGTTGCATATCTAGACAACCTATTTTGATGCAAAGTTTAATTTGGTAAAGAAAAGCTAAAAATTGTTAGTTGCCTATTCACCCCCCTCTAGTCAACTATATCGATCCTTTCAATTGGTATCAGAGCCTCGTCTCTTTATTAAGGACTTTACCGTCCAAAGAGTATGGTTGACGTCGTAGACGGTGTGGAGGAGCACTCCGGTGAGAATCCAGTCTCGTCTACGGGAGATGGGGGAACCGCGGTCTCTCGTGAGGAATTCAATGTGGCGTTGGACACATTGAAAACCTCCATGACGACCAAGGGCGAAAGCATGTTGAATAAATTCTTAGAAGGGCTTAAACTTACCACCGCACCATTGAAAGTGGGTGATCCCGCTAACAAGGTGACGGATGCTACCTCCGACAAGGGGAAGCTACTAGCGAGAAAGCTCCTTTTTCTAGTGATAAAAATGGGACCGACATCTTTGCCCATGTGGAACCTCCACCTGTCTATGGTGGACCGCTCCCTTCCACTCATTTGAATCATGCCGGCCCAGCCCCTAAGATTGAGAAGAATGTAGATTTTGATTCTTGGGTCTATCGTTTTAAGCGTCATCTAAATCATGTGAACACTAACCTTTGGAGAATCATTGAAGAGGGTTTTTATCCGCATGACCGAAGTAACTTCACTCCTAGAGAAGTTGTGGATCATCAATTCAATGAGAATGCTCTCTTCATCATCCAAGAAGCAATCCCACCCGAAGATCTTCCTCATCTCCGGCCTTACACCGTGGCCAAAGATGCTTGGCTCCAAGTTGTTTCCCTCTATCGGGGAAGCGCAAGCATTCAATGCTCCAACTATGAAGTGGTGCAAGACGAAGCCGACGAGTTTGCGATGAAAGAAGATGAAGAACCTCGTGAGCTTTTTCGGAGAGTAACCAAACTCGCGGTCTCTCTCCGAGATCATGGAAGTAAGGACACGGATGACAATTGGATCAAGCGCAAATTCCTCAAGGCAATGATGCCCTACCACAAAGCCATGTCCTCCGTAATTCGTCAAAGGCCGGACTTCCACACCTTGTCATCAAGTGAAGTGTTGGATGAATTGTAGCTATGAGCATCTTGGACAAGACCGCCGACAATGCGGTTCTTCGTTCTCAAAGAGTAAACAAGCCCAACCTTGCTCTAAAGGACAAGGTTAGTATGGAGGAAGAGGATGAAGAGGAAGAAGAGGAGGGCAACCTCGAAGATACGAAGTATGCCTATCATGAACACATGGCTCTTGCTTCAAGGCAATTTTGGAGCAAGAAGAACACAAGGCCAAACTTCAACAAGAGCAATTCAAGTGGCGCAAAGGGAAAGCAACGGATGAGGACTTGCTTCAATTGTGGCAATGTGAGCCACTTTGTTGCGGAGTGCCCTTACGAGAAGAGGGAAGACAATGGTGGCAAGCTCATTAGAAAAGACAAGGCCAAGTCGTTCCCCAACAAGAGCAACTTCACCAAGAAGACTCCTTCCAAGGCGTTGGTGGTTCAAGAAGAGTACAATGAGGATGATGACGATGATGAGTCAGTTGCCATGGCCTCCGTTGCCGTTGCGAGGACTCCACGGGTGTCTCTCTTCGACTCACCCAATGAGAACATCACTGCCAAGTGCCTCATGGCTAAAGCCACCAATAAGGTAACCTCCAACATCAAAACTACCATCATTAATCATCCTTCTTCGACGGATAGCATTGATGAACATGAGGGGACAAATGTGGAGGAAAATGAGTTTGAGATCTTTATGGGTAAACTCAAGGGTAAATCCAAGAAGCACTTCATTGCTCTCTTGGAACAACTTGGTGAAGCCAATGACAAGATCGAGGCTCATGAAGATACCATCTCTAAGATGGAGGGGCATAGTCGTGACTATGCCGATGAGATTTCGGATCTTTCCAATGCTCTTGACGAAGAGCGTGGTCTTCGTTTGGCTCTTGAGGAGTCATATAACGATGATCATGCTAAGTTAAAGAAAGATCTTGATCATGCTCTTGTTGTGTCTCGTGTGCTAAACTCCGAGAAGGCAAAACTTGGGGTTGATCTTGCTAGACTTAAAGAGGAGTTTGACATTCTCGACAAGGCTCACAAAGTCTTGAAGGGTGCTCATGCTAGCCTCAAGGAGTCTCATGATCAACTCCAAGTAATGCTAACTAAGGAGAAAGCCACCTTTCCTCATATGGTGTTAATTGATAATGCAAATGCTACTAACCCTTGTTGTGAGCATGTGCATCTTGTTGAGGAGAATGCTAAGTTGAAGGAGCAACTTGAGAAAGGCCTTGTGTCATGCATACAAGGTGAGAAGAACCTCAACGACCTTTTGAGAAACCAAAAGGAAGTTGTAGCCAAGGAGGGGATTGGGTTCGCTCCCAAGCCCAAGAACAAGAAGAAGAATGACAAGACCAAACGACCTCCCCCTCTCAAGCAAACTTTTGTGAAAGAGGGAGAGGGTACTTCCAAGGAGAAGAAGAACAATGCGAAGGGTGACGGTGTTAAGAAGGGCAATTCCACCCCATCCAACAAAGCCGGCGATTTTAATCCTTCTTATGTGTTATGTCGTGCAAGTGATGGGCATGTCTATGCCAAATTTGTTGGTTCTCCTCATGAGTATATTGAATGGTCCATTTGGGTTCCTAAGACCCTTGTTACTAACATCAAAGGACCCATTACAAAATGGGTACCTAAAACCAAGCATTGATCTCTTGTAGGTGTTTGCTTCCGGTGGGGGATCATGGTTGCTCGATAGTGGAGCTACAAATCATATGACCGGAAGCAAGGACTTGGTGGTGGACGTGCACAAGATTCCATCTATGCCCACCAATGTCGAGTGGGGTGATGCCTCGTCTTCTAAGGTATTGGGACTCGGAAAAGTTGTCATTTCTCATGATCTCACGATCGAGAAGGTCATGCTAGTTGAGTCCCTTGCATACAATTTACTTTCCGTTCGTCAACTTGCTATCATGGGCTTTGCCACTTTCTTTGATATTGATACCGTGGCCCTCTTGTGGAGCAAGACTCTTAAAGTAGCCTTTGTTGGGCATGTCGAGAATGGTCTCTATGTGATTAACTTTTCGGAGCGACCCACTAAGACCGCGGCATGCCTAATGGCTAAAGTTGACGTGGGATGGCTTTGGCATCGCCGTTTAGCCCATGTCAATATGAGATCTTTGCAAAGTCTTCTCAAGGGGGACCATGTCCGTGGACTAACGAACGTTAGTTTTGCTAAAGATCGTGCTTGCAGTGCTTGTATCGAAGGAAAGCTTCATGAGAAGGCTCACCCTCCCACGACTCTCATTTACTCGAAGAGGCCCTTGGAGCTCCTTCATTTGGATCTCTTTGGGCCTCCATCCTTTGATAGTCTTGGGGGTAGAAAATATTGCTTGGTAATTGTGGATGACTATTCTAGATACAATTGGGTGTATTTTTTCAAGAGGAAGAGTGAGACCCAACAAACAGTCATTGACTTTGCAAATGAAGCCCAACGTCAACACAATGCAAAGATCCTGACTATAAGAAGTGACAATGGCACCGAGTTCAAGAACTACACCCTGGATGAGTTTCTTAGTGATGAGGGGATCAAGCATCAATATTCCGCACCTTACACCCCTCAACAAAATGGTGTTGCGGAGAGGAAGAACCGGACGTTGATGGATGCGGCAAGGACCATGATGGCGGAGTTCAAGTCACCATACAACTTTTGGGCCGAAGCCATCAACACCGTGTGTCATGCTTCAAATCGGCTCTATCTCCGCAAAGGCTTGAACAAGACTCCATATGAGATACTCACTGGTAACAAGAACAACCTCAAGTACTTTCGGGTATTTGGGTGTAAGTGTTTCATTCTCAAGAAAGGTGTTCGTTTGTCTAAATTTGAGACTAGAGCTCATGAGGGCATATTTGTTGGTTATGCTACAAACTCCCATGCTTACCGTGTTCTCAATAAGTCCACGGGACTTATTGAGGAGACGTGTAACGTGGAGTTTGATGAGAATAACGGCTCCCAAGTGGAGCAAAGTGGTACTTGTGATGTAGGTGATGAAATTCCTCCCCAAGCCATTAGAAGAATGGGTGTTGGATATATCCTACCCATTGAGGAACCCCTTGTGGTCGAAGGAGAAGGACAATGCTCCACCCAAGTGGAGCCATCACCAACCCAAGACCCACACGCTTCCGAAGAACAAAGTGAAGGCCCTCAACCTCATGAACAAGATCAAGGGCAAGATCAACCTCAAGATGGTGGTGATCCACCAAATGATGCCCAAGGTCAAGTTCCTCCCCTCGAGCAAGTTCAAGATCAAGAACAAGCTCAAGACGACACTCAAGATGATCAAGTAACCCCTCCTCACTTCACTTCCGAGGAGAAATTGGAGCGTCGTGCCGCTAAGATCGCTTCCAAGCTCACCACCAAAGGTCATCTCATGGAGAATGTGGTTGGAAGCCTAAGAAAGGGGGTAAGCACTCGTAGACAATTAGCAAACTATTGTGAACATCATGCGTTTGTTTCTTGTGTCGAACCCCAAAAGGTTTATGAAGCGCTCGAGGACCCGGATTGGCTCAACGCCATGCATGAAGAACTCAACAACTTCGAACATAACCAAGTGTGGAAGTTAGTGCCAAGGCCAACCGGGAATCATAATGTCATTGGAACCAAGTGGATATTCAAGAACAAGCAAGACACTCATGGAATCATTGTTCGCAACAAGGCTCATTTGGTGGCACAAGGCTACTCCCAAGTCGAGGGTATCGACTACGGTGAAACCTTTGCCCCCGTCGCTTGCCTTGAATCTATTCGTTTATTGATTGCTTATGCTTCTCATCATAATTTCACATTGCAACAAATGGATGTGAAGAGTGCTTTTCTTAATGGTCCCATAAATGAGTTGGTATATGTCAAACAACCCCCGGGGTTCGAAGATCCCTATTTCCCCGATCATGTGTATCAACTCCACAAGGCGCTCTATGGCCTTAAACAAGCCCCACGTGCGTGGTATGAGCATCTTACGGAGTTGTTACAAGATCGTGGATTCGAAATCGGGAAAATCGACCCCACTCTTTTTACTAAGAAGGTCAAAGGGGAGTTGTTTGTGTGCCAACTATATGTTGATGATATTATTTTTGGTTCCCCTAACAAAGCCTTCAATGAAGAATTTGCCGCTCTCATGACCTCAAAGTTCAAGATGTCTATGATGGGAGAGTTGAAGTTCTTTCTCGGATTCGAAATCAAACAAAGAAGAGAAGGAACCTTCATCAACCAAGCAAAATACACTCAAGACATGCTGAAGAGATTCAAGCTAAGTGATGTCAAGTCGGCTTCCACTCCAATGCCCACCAAGTGCCAACTTGACATTGATCCCAATGGTAAAGCAGTGGATCAAAAGGTATATCGCTCCATGATTGGATCCTTGCTTTACCTTTGTGCATCTAGACCGGATATCATGTTGAGTGTGGGAATTTGTGCACGGTTTCAAGCCGCACCAAAGGAAAGCCACTTTGTGGCGGTCAAGCGAATCTTTCGATATTTGGCTCATACCCCAAACTTTGGCTTATGGTACCCAAGAGGAGCAAACTTCAAGCTTGTAGGTTATTCGGACTCCGATTGGGTGGGAGACAAAGTGGATAGGAAGTCCACTTCCGGAGGGTGCCAATTTCTTGGTTACTCTTTGGTAAGTTGGTCTTCTAAAAAGCAAAGTTGTGTGTCTCTCTCGTCCACCGAAGCAGAGTATGTGGCAGCCGGGAGTTGCTGTGCACAACTCTTATAGATGAGGCAAACTTTAAAGGATTATGGTGTCATTTGTGACAAAGTGCCTCTTTGGTGTGACAATGAAAGTGCCATCAAGATTTCACTCAACCCGGTGCAACACTTCAAGACGAAGCATATTGAGATTCGGTATCACTTCATCCGGGATCATATTAGGCGAGGGGAGATCGAGCTCAACTATGTCAACACTCATGATAACCTTGTAGATATTTTCACGAAGCCATTGGATGAAGCAAGATTTCGCGAGTTAAGGCATGAGCTAAATATCATTGATTCGAGCAATGTGGTTTGAACCTTTGCACACCCCTCACATTCATTGTGCATTCTTGTCTAGGTGTAGGCATGGACTTAGGGGGAGTGTTGTTCTCTCAATGCACTCTCCCTCCCCCCATAATGCATAAACTAATCTCACTCTTTCACATTAGCCATTTTTGATGGTATTTGTGCTTCAAAGACGAGCTTTGGTCATGGGCCCAAGGATAATTCTTCACGGTGCCATACCAAGTGACTCAAACATAGGTGGCTTCGGCCACCACCCTCTCGTTTAGAGGCGTGTGATTCTTGTTCTCTTGCTGGTGCTCTTGTTGGTCTTCTTGCCGTTGTTTCCCATCTTTCGTTTTGCGCCATAGGTGTTGAGTCTGGTTTGAGTTGCGCTGGGCGGTACTACCGTTGTGAAGGCGCGGTACTACTGCTCCACGGAGCGGTACTACCGCTTATGTGTCTAAGCGGTACTACCGCCCACCACCACGGTACTACCGCTGAGGGGCGGGGCCAGGGGGTTAAGTCGTGGGCAGGGGTGGTTTCCTCCCCCATACCCATTTGCTTCGTCCCCTGGTTCCTCTTCCTCTCTCTCCAGCGCCATCTCACCCCGGGAGGGCTCCGGCGGCCCTCCGTCTCCGGACCGTTCCTTCCCATTTCCTTCGGTGGAGTCGGTCCCCACCTCGTCCTCTTGCCATGGATGCCGGTATTGCCCCCGTTCCTCTTCTCTTCTTGTCTAGTTTTCAGATCTCGCGTTTTAGGGGCAATAGTAGTTGCATCTCTAGATTTTTGGCCAAATCTAGGCTTGAGTAGGATGGAGAAGGTAACTAGACTCTTTGGATTGATGTTTGGTAGGTTTATTTTTGAATTTGGCATCCCCGGTAGTGCCGAATCTGACCACGGCAGTAGGGATCCACCGTGCCCCGTCTCGGGCGGTACTACCGCTCATATGGCGCGGTACTACCACTGGTGCGGTATTGCCGCTGGCCAGGCACGGTACTACCGCTGGATGCCCAGTTCCATTGTTTCCTACCACATGTTGATCCATATTTGTTGTGTTTATTTGGTTTTGATTGCTCTGTCTGGTTGTTTCTTGTGTCCGTGTGTTTGGTTCCACGTGATGAACATCCTGAGCAGCAAGTCCGCCGTGTCAACCCAGGGCGTTCAACGTCAAAGCGGTACCGCTCATCTGAGACTGCAGGTGGTTCTTCCAGTGCTCCACCACCGCCAGGGGGTGCTTCCTCTAGTGCTAATCCTCCTCGCAAGAAGAAGATTGCCAACCGACCGAAGCCAACAGGCGTCGGCGCAACCCATATGAGGAAGACCAAGAACCCAACCTTGTCAATCGCCCGTTCTGGAACCGGTTTCAGTATTCCACATACTTTGATGTGATCAAGGCTAAGAAGAACCTCTTTGTCAATGTTCATTCCATCAACACGGATGCCATGGAGAAGGACCCTGAGTACTTTGGTGATGCCCTTCAGATGTGCTCTTAGTTGAACATTCTCAGGATCATGCAGTTCAACAAGGACTTTGATGCAGATTTGCTGGCATAGTTCTTTGCCACTGTTCACCTAGGAACTGATGCAGACAGGACTCTGACTTGGATGACAAATGGAAAGGTGCTAGCTGTCAAGTGGCAGGCCTTCATGGGGCTGCTTGAGGTGGAAGATCAAGGGCTCGAGACTCCAGTCGGTTTTCGTCCTCACCAAAATGTTACCTCCGCTCACAAGCAAGCCCTCTAGCCCTACTGTACTCGGAAGGTCAACCCTGAGACCAGGAAGGAAACCTATGAGTTGTCTACCTATCTGGACATCCTTCACCGTATCTTCCGCGAGACTCTCTTCCCTAGTATTGGGAATCTCGACATGGTACACTCTTATCTTGTGGACATGCTTCTCTTCTGCCAGCGTGAGAAGGAAGCAAACACTGGCGAGTCCCTGGACATCTCTCATGTCATGTGGTCTGAACTCCTTGCTGCTGTTTCTGAGCGCAAGTGCCCAATTTATGGTGCGTTCATTATGTTGCTTATTGAGAGGGCCTGGAGACATACCTATCCTGAGGAGCAGCTGGAGACTGGAGAGTTGGTTTCTCATGAGATCAAGCTTCTGAGGAAGAAGGATAATTGGGGTAGGTCTGGAGTTCCATCTTCTGCTGCTGCCATGGAGACCGAGGACGAGGCTGATGCCGGTGATGATGATGAGGATTATGTGCCTCCTGGGACAGAGCCTTCTGCGGCAGAGCCCTCTTGGGCAAAGAAGCTCAAACACAAGATGAAGAAGCTGTTCTGCATGGAGTCTCACGGTCAGTACATGACTCATGTGGCTGAGAAGAAGGCAAGAGGACGTCACAAGGAGCTTATGCATCAGATGGGTGCGACTGTCACCAGCGGCTCTGAGGGTCAGATCACTGAGGAGGAGGAGTGGATCCAGCAGCACTGTCCGTGGACCGATTCAGATGCCGAGCAGTTTCCGGGCGAGGACGGCAGTGCAGATGATCACGCAGAGTCCTGATGTTCGAGATCCTCAGCATGCTCTCACCTGGAGCCGTAGGTCAGCTCTTTGCCCCTTTTGGTGTCTCGATGCCAAAGGGGGAGAGAGTTTAGGGGATTTGCGTCGTTGTGTTGCGAGTGTGTCTTTGCCTTTGTGCTTTCATTGTGTGCTACCTTGTACTTTGCTTGGTTTTGTGTTCAGTGAGACCTTAGTTCAAGTCATATGGTGTGAGACATATGCTACCCTATCCTTATCATTATCTTTGTCTCTAGTCATTTGATATCTCATGAGTTACATGCTTCATTATGTTATATATCCTGCTATCTTGTATCTCGCTTAGGTTGTTGGTCTCTAAAATACAGGGGGAGTGTTGATCCTAGTATGTGTGTCGTGCAGTCCAAAGCACTTATCTTGATGGCACACATCTAGGGGGAGTCCGTCTATATTTTAGAGATTTGGGGTTTGCTTATATCCTTTGTCTTTTCCCAGTTGTGCAAATCCCGTATTGTCATCAATCCACCAAAAAGGGGGAGATTGTAAGGGCATATTTATCCCTAAGATGTTTTGGTGATTGATGACAATGCTTTTGCGGACTAATCGTGTGCATTGAGTGTTTTTCAGAGATTCATCCTTTTGGCACGAGACGATTCCCTCCCCTCGGAGCTTGAAGCGAAGACGGTGTAGTCCTTTCGGATTAGTTTGGTGGACTAGTTTCATAGGGATCACCGTACTATCAAGAGGGGGTCCGTTTTGGAAAGGCTAGGGCGGAATCATCACATACACTTCCTTTGCCCCTTCCTCCGAGCCTTTCCGTTTCGATGATGGGCTCGTTTCTCTTCTCAGTCTGCTCTCTCTGGTCCCAGCGGTAGTACCGCGGGCCGGAGCGGTAGTACTGCTTGGGTGCTACAAGCGGTAGTACCGCTTTGGAGCGGTTGTACCGCCGACTACCGCCCAGAGCAGTAGTACCGCTGGTAGCCCCCAACTGTGTGCTCTCTCTGGTCCCAGTGGTAGTACCGCGGGACGGAGCGGTAGTACCGCTTGGGTGCTACAAGCGGTAGTACCGCTCTGGGAGCGGTAGTACCGCTAGTAGCCCCCAGCCGTAGTACCGCGGTGGTCTCGTGCTAGTACCACCTCGATTCGAGGGCTCTTTTTTCGTGTCGGGTTTTACGGTACAGGCCGTGGCAGTGGGGGGCCATAGTACCGCTCGTATGCGGTAGTACTGCCCTCCCACGGCGGTAGTACCGCTGTGGGCCAAGCGGCAGTACCGCGAGGAGGAGCGGTAGTACCGCTTATAGTGGCAAGCGGTAGTACCGCTGGCACAGCGGTAGTACCGCTCTCTGCGGGGCAGAAGTGGGGGTAACGGTTGGTTTGTTCCCCCCACTATATAAGGGGGTCTTCTTCCCCAAAGTTGACCTACCTCTTCCCCCAAAAGCTCCATTGTTGCTCCAAGCTCCATTTTCGCCCGATCTCTCTCCCTAGCCAATAAAACTTGTTGATTTGCTCGGGATTGGTTGAGAAGGCCACGATCTACACTTCCACCAAGAGAAATTTGATTCCCCCCACTTATCCCTAGCGGATCTTGTTACTCTTGGGTGTTTGAGCACCCTAGATGGTTGAGGTCACCGCGGAGCCATAGTCCATTGTGGTGAAGCTTTGTGGTGTCGTTGGGAGCCTCCAATTAAGTTGTGGAGATTGCCCCAACCTTGTTTGTAAAGGTCCGGTCACCGCCTTCAAGGGCACCAATAGTGGAATCACGGCATCTCGCGTTGTGTGAGGGCGTGAGGAGAATACGGTGGCCCTAGTGGCTTCTTGGGGAGCATTGTGCCTCCACACCGCTCCAACGGAGACGTACTTCCCTTCAAAAGGAAGGAACTTCGGTAACACATCCTCGTCTTCACCGGCTCCACTCTTGGTTATATCGTTCTGTTACTTACGCAAGTTTACTCGGGTTATATCTCTTACTTGCTTGCGTGCTTGTTGTCATTGCATCATATAGGTTGCTCACTTAGTTGCATATCTAGACAACCTATTTTGATGCAAAGTTTAATTTGGTAAAGAAAAGCTAAAAATTGTTAGTTGCCTATTCACCCCCCCTCTAGTCAACTATATCGATCCTTTCACA
The DNA here is from genome assembly GCF_002575655.3 of Aegilops tauschii subsp. strangulata. Classification (NCBI taxonomy): domain Eukaryota; kingdom Viridiplantae; phylum Streptophyta; class Magnoliopsida; order Poales; family Poaceae; genus Aegilops; species Aegilops tauschii. The sequence goes on from NC_053035.3 coordinate 401,317,515, forward strand.
AGGGATAACAGAAACGATTTCCAAGCTCTTTGTCATGCTGAAATCAACGAAGGTAGGATTCAAGAAAAGCATCAAGTGTTGATGGTTGACAAGACCACTAGTTTTAAGAAAAGGGCAAAGGGAAGAAGGGAAACTTCAAAAAGAACGGCAAGCAAGTTGCTGCTCCCGTGAAGAAGCCCAAAGATAGACGCAAGCCTAAAACGGAGTGCTTCTACTGCAAAGGAAATGGTCATTGGAAGTGGAACTGCCCTAGATACTTGGCGGATAAGAAGGATGGCAAAGTGAACAAAGGTATATTGGATATACATGTTATTGATGTGTACTCTACCAGTGTTTATTGCAACCCCTCGGCATTTGATACTGGTTCAGTTTCTAAGAGTAGTAACTCAAAACAGGAATTGCAGAATGAACAGAAACTAGTTAAGGGCGAGGTGACGATGTGTGTTGGAAGTAGTTCCAAGATTGATATGATCATCATCGCACACTCCCTATACTTTCGGGATTAATGTTGAACCTAAATAAGTGTTATTTGGTGTTTGCGTTGAGCATGAATATGATTTGATCATGTTTATTGCAATACGGATATTCATTTAAGTTAGAGAATAATTGTTATTCTGTTTACATGAATAAAACCTTCTATGGTCATACACCCAATGAAAATGGTTTGTTGGATCTCGATCGTAGTGATGCACATATTCATAATATTGAAGCCAAAAGATGCAAAGTTAATAATGATAGTGCAACTTATTTGTGGCACTGCCATTTAGGTCATATTGGTGTAAAGCGCATGAAGAAACTCCATGCTGATGGGCTTTTGGAATCACTTGATTATGAATCCCTTGATGTTTGCGAACCATGCCTCATGGAAAAGATGACTAAAGCCCCGTTCTCCGGAACAATAGAGCGAGCAACTGACTTATTAGAAATAATACATACTGATGTATACGGTCCGATGAGTATTGAGGCTCGCGGCTGGTATCGTTATTTTCTAACCTTCACAGATGATTTGAGCAGATATGGGTATATCTACTTGATGAAACATAAGTCTGAAACATTTGAAAAGTTCAAAAGAATTTCAGAGTGAAGTGGAAAATCATCGTAACAAGAAAATAAAGTTTCTACGATCTGATCGTGGAGGAGAATATTTGAGTTACGAGTTTGGTCTTCATTTGAAACAACGCGGAATAGTTTCGCAACTCACGCCACCTGGAACACCACAGAGTAATGGTGTGTCCGAACATCGTAACCGTACTTTATTAGGTATGGTGCAATCTATGATGTCTCTTACCGATTTACCACTATCATTTTGGGATTATGCATTAGAGACAGCTGCATTCACGTTAAATAGGGCACCATCTAAATCCATTGAAAATGACACCATATGAACTGTGGTTTGGCAAGAAACCAAAGTTGTCATTTCTTAAAGTTTGGGGTTGCGATGCTTATGTGAAAAAGTCCCATCCTGATAAGCTCAAACCCAAATCGAAGAAATGTGTCTTCATAGGATACCCAAAGGAGACAGTTGGGTACACCTTCTATCACAGATCCGAAGGCAAGACATTCGTTGCTAAGAGTGGATGCTTTCTAGAGAAGGAGTTTCTCTCCAAAGAAGTGAGTGGGAGGAAAGTAAAACCTGGTGAGGTAACTGTACCTGCTCCTTTGTTGTAAAGTAGTTCATCATAGAAATCTGTTTCTGTGACTCCTACATTAATTAGTGAGGAAGCTAATGATGATGATCATGTAACTTCAGATCAAGTTACTACCGAACCTCGTAGGTCAACCAGAGTGAGATCCACACCAGAGTGGTACGGTAATCCTGTTCTGGAGGTCATGTTACTTGACCATGACGAACCTACGAACTATGAGGAAGCGATGGTGAGCCCAGATTCCGCGAAATGGCTTGAGGCCATGAAATCTAAGATGGGATCCATGTATGAGAACAAAGTATGGACATTGGTTGACTTGCCCAATGATCGGCAAGCCGTAGAAAATAAATGAATCTTCAAGAGGAAGACGGACACTGATAGTAGTGTTACTATCTACAAAGCTAGACTTGTCGGAAAAGGTTTTTGACAAAGTTCAAGGTGTTGACTACGATGAGATTTTCTCACTCGTAGCGATGCTTAAGTCTGTCCGAATCATGTTACCAAATTGCCACATTTTATGAAATATGGCAAATGGATGTCAAAAACTACATTCCTTAATGGATTTCTCAAAGAAGAGTTGTATATGATGCAACCAGAAGGTTTTGCCGATCCTAAAGGTGCTAACAAAATGTGCAAGCTCCAGCGATCCATCTATGGACTGGTGCAAGCATCTCGGAGTTGGAATATACGCTTTGATGAGTTGATCAAAGCATATAGTTTTATACAGACTTGCGGTGAAGCCTGTATTTACAAGAAAGTGAGTGGGAGCACTACAACATTTCTGATAAGTATATGTGAATGACATATTGTTGATCGGAAATAATGTAGAATTTTCTGGAAAGCATAAAGGAGTATTTGAAAGGAGTTTTTCAAAGAAAGACATCGGTGAAACTGAAGGAAATATGCCCTAGAGGCAATAATAAAGTTATTATTTATTTCCTTATATCATGATAAATGTTTATTATTCATGCTAGAATTGTATTAACCGGAAACATAATACATGTGTGAATACATAGACAAACAGAGTGTCACTAGTATGCCTCTACTTGACTAGCTCGTTGATCAAAGATGGTTATGTTTCCTAGCCATAGACATGAGTTGTCATTTGATTAACGGGATCACATCACTAGGAGAATGATATGATTGACTTGACCCATTCCGTTAGCTTAGCACTCGATCGTTTAGTATGTTGCTATTGCTTTCTTCATGACTTATACATGTTCCTATGACTATGAGATTATGCAACTCCCGTTTACCGGAGGAACACTTCGTGTGCTACCAAACGTCACAACGTAACTGGGTGATTATAAAGGTGCTCTACAGGTGTCTCCAAAGGTACTTGTTGGGTTGGCGTATTTCGAGATTAGGATTTGTCACTCCGATTGTCAGAGAGGTATCACTGGGCCCACTCAGTAATACACATCACTATAAGCCTTGCAAGCATTGTGACTAATGAGTTAGTTGCGGGATGATGTATTACGGAACGAGTAAAGAGACTTGCCGGTAACGAGATTGAACTAGGTATCGAGATACCGACGATCGAATCTCGGGCAAGTAACATACCGATGACAAAGGGAACAACGTATGTTGTTATGCGGTCTGACCGATAAAGATCTTCGTAGAATATGTGGGAACCAATATGAGCATCCAGGTTCCGCTATTGGTTATTGACCAGAGATGTGTCTCGATCATGTCTACATAGTTCTCGAACCCGTAGGGTCCGCACGCTTAACGTTACGATGACAGTTATATTATGAGTTTATATGTTTTGATGTACCGAAGGTTGTTCGGAGTCCCGGATGTGATCACGGACATGACGAGGAGTCTCGAAATGGTCGAGACATAAAGATTGATATATTGGAAGCCTATGTTTGGACATCGGAAGTGTTCCGGGTGAAATCGGGATTTTTCCGGAGTACCGGGAGGTTACCGGAACCCCCCGGTAACTTAATGGGCCTTAGTGGGCCTAGGTGGAAGAGAGGAGAGGAGGCCAGGGCAGGGCCGCGCGCCCCTCTCCCCCAGTCCGAATAGGACAAGGAGAAGGGGGCGGCGCCCCCCTTCCTTCCTCCCCTCGACCTCTTCCCCCTTCCTCTCCTAGTCCAACATGGAAAAAGGGGGGGAGTCCTACTCCCGGTAGGAGTAGGACTCCTCCTGGCGCGCCTCTCCTCCCTCGGCCGGCGGCCTCCCCCTTGCTCCTTTATATACGGGGGCAGGGGGGCACCTCTCAACACACAATTGATCAACGATCTTTTAGCCGTGTGCGGTGCCCCCCTCCACCATATTACACCTCAATAATATCGTAGCGGTGCTTAGGCGAAGCCCTCCGTCGGTAGAACATCATCATCGTCACCACGCCGTCGTGCTGACGAAACTCTCCCTCAACACTCGGCTGGATCGGAGTTCGAGGGACGTCATCGAGCTGAACGTGTGCTGAACTCAGAGGTGCCATGCGTTCGGTACTTGATCGGTCGGATCATGAAGACTTATGACTACATCAACCGCGTTGTGTTAATGCTTCCGCTTTCGGTCTACGAGGGTACATGGACAACACTCTCCCCTCTCGTTGATATGCATCACCATGATCTTGCGTGTGCGTAGGAAATTTTTTGAAATTACTACGTTCCCCAACAGTGGTATCAGAGCCTGGTTTTATGCGTTGATGTATATGCACGAGTAGAACACAAGTGAGTTGTGGGCGATATAAGTCATACTGCTTACCAGCATGTCATACTTTGGGTCGGCGGTATTGTGAGATGAAGCGGCCCGGGCCAACATTACGCGTACGCTTACGTGAGACTGGTTTCACCGTTGCGAGCACTCGTTGCTTAAAGGTGACTGGCGAGTGTCTGTCTCTCTCACTTTAGTTGAACCGAGTATGGCTACGCCCGGTCCTTGCGAAGGTTAAAACAGCACCAACTTGACAAACTATCGTTGTGGTTTTGATGCGTAGGTAAGAACGGTTCTTGCTAAGCCCGTAGCAGCCATGTAAAACTTGCAACAACAAAGTCGAGGACGTCTAACTTGTTTTTGCAGGGCATGTTGTGATGTGATATGGTCAAGACGTGATGCTATATTTTATTGTATGGGATGATCATGTTTTGTAACAGAGTTATCGGCAACTGGAAGGAGCCATATGGTTGTCGCTTTATTGTATGCAATGCAATCGCCATGTAATTGTTTTACTTTATCACTAAGCGGTAGCGATAGTCGTAAAAGCAATAGTTGGCGAGACGACAACGATACTACGATGGAGATCAAGGTGTCGCGCCAGTGACGATGGTGATCATGACGGTGCTTCGGAGATGGAGATCACAAGCACAAGATGATGATGGCCATATCATATCACTTATATTGATTGCATGTGATGTTTATCTTTTATGCATCTTATCTTGCTTTGATTGACGGTAGCATTATAAGATGATCTCTCACTAAAATTTCAAGATAAAAGTGTTCTCCCTGAGTATGCACCGTTGCGAAAGTTCTTCGTGCTGAGACACCACGTGATGATCGGGTGTGATAGGCTCTACGTTCAAATACAACGGGTGCAAAACAGTTGCACACGCGGAATACTCAGGTTAAACTTGACGAGCCTAGCATATGCAGATATGGCCTCGGAACACGGAGACCGAAAGGTCGAGCGTGAATCATATAGTAGATATGATCAACATAGTGATGTTCACCATTGAAACTACTCCATCTCACGTGATGATCGGACATGGTTTAGTTGATATGGATCACGTGATCACTTGGAGGATTAGAGGGATGTCTATCTAAGTGGGAGTTCTTAAGTAATATGATTAATTAAACTTGAATTTATCATGAACTTAGTACCTGATAGTATCTTGCTTGTCTATGTTAATTGTAGATAAATGGCCCGTGCTGTTGTTCCGTTGAATTTTAATGCGTTCCTTGAGAAAGCAAAGTTGAAAGATGATGGTAGCAATTACTCGGACTAGGTCCGTAACTTGAGGATTATCCTCATTGCTGCACAGAAAAATTACGTCCTGGAAGCACCGCTGGGTGCCAGGCCTGCTGCAAGAGCAACACCAGAAGTTATGAACGTCTGGCAGAGCAAAGCTGATGACTACTCGATAGTTCAGTGTGCCATGCTTTACGGCTTAGAACCGGGTCTTCAACGACGTTTTGAACGTGATGGAGCATATGAGATGTTCCAGGAGTTGAAGTTAATATTTCAAGCAAATGCCCGGATTGAGAGATATGAAGTCTCCAATAAGTTCTACAGCTGCAAGATGGAAGAGAATAGTTCTGTCAGTGAGCATATACTCAAAATGTCTGGGTATAATAATCACTTGATTCAACTGGGAGTTAATCTTCCGGATGATAGCGTCATTGACAGAATTCTTCAATCACCGCCACCAAGCTACAAGAGCTTCGTGATGAACTATAACATGCAAGGGATGAATAAGACAATTCCCGAGCTCTTCACAATGCTAAAGGCAGCGGAGGTAGAAATCAAAAGAAGCATCAAGTGTTGATGGTCAATAAGACCACTAGTTTCAAGGAAAAGGGCAAAGGGAAGAAGATGGGGAACTTCAAGAAGAACAACAAGCAAGTTGTTGTTCAGGAGAAGAAACCCAAGTCTGGACCTAAGCCTGAGACTGAGTGCTTCTACTGCAAGCAGACTGGTCACTGGAAACGGAACTGCCCCAAGTATTTGGCGGATAAGAAGGATGGCAAGGTGAACAAAGGTATATGTGATATACATGTTATTGATGTGTACCTTACTAATGCTCGCAGTAGCACCTGGGTATTTGATACCGGTTCTGTTGCTAATATTTGCAACTCGAAACAGGGGCTACGGATTAAGCGAAGATTGGTTAAGGACGAGGTGACGATGCGCGTGGGAAATGGTTCCAAAGTCGATGTGATCGCCGTCGGCACGCTACCTCTACATCTACCTTCGGGATTAGTATTAGACCTAAATAATTGTTATTTGGTGCCAGCGTTGAGCATGAACATTATATCTGGATCTTGTTTGATGCGAGACGGTTATTCATTTAAATCAGAGAATAATGGTTGTTCTATTTATATGAGTAATATCTTTTATGGTCATGCACCCTTGAAGAGTGGTCTATTTTTAATGAATCTCGATAGTACTAACACACATATTCATAATGTCGAAGCCAAAAGATGCAGAGTATAATGATAGTGCAACTTATTTGTGGCACTGCCGTTTAGGTCATATCGGTGTAAAGCGCATGAAGAAACTCCATACTGATGGACTTTTGGAATCACTTGATTATGAATCACTTGGTACTTGCGAACCGTGCCTCATGGGCAAGATGACTAAAACACCGTTCTCCGGAACTATGGAGAGAGCAACAGATTTATTGGAAATCATACATACAGATGTATGTGGTCCGATGAATATTGAGGCTCGTGGCGGATATCGTTATTTTCTCACCTTCACAGATGATTTGAGCAGATATGGGTATATCTACTTAATGAAACATAAGTCTGAAACATTTGAAAAGTTCAAAGAATTTCAGAGTGAATTTGAAAATCATCGTAACAAGAAAATAAAATTTCTACGATCTGATCGTGGAGGAGAATATTTGAGTTACGAGTTTGGCCTACATTTGAAACAATGCGGAATAGTTTCGCAACTCACGCCACCCGGAACACCACAACGTAATGGTGTGTCCGAACGTCGTAATCGTACTTTACTAGATATGGTGCGATCTATGATGTCTCTTACTGATTTACCGCTATCGTTTTGGGGTTATGCTTTAGAGACGGCTGCATTCACTCTAAATAGGGCACCATCAAAATCCGTTGAAACGACACCTTATGAACTATGGTTTGGCAAGAAACCAAAGTTGTCGTATCTTAAAGTTTGGGGTTGCGATGCTTATGTGAAGAAACTTCAACCTGATAAGCTCGAACCTAAATCGGAGAAATGTGTCTTCATAGGATACCCAAAGGAGACTGTTGGGTACACCTTCTATCACAGATCCGAAGGCAAGACATTCGTTGCTAAGAATGGATCCTTTCTAGAGAAGGAGTTTCTCTCGAAAGAAGTGAGTGGGAGGAAAGTAGAACTTGATGAGGTATTTGTACCTGCTCCCTTATTGGAAAGTAGATCATCACAGAAATCAGTTTCTACGACACCTACACCAATTAGTGAGGAAGTTAATGATAATGATCATGAAACATCAGATCAAGTTATTACTGAACCTCGTAGGTCAACCAGATTAAGATCTGCACCAGAGTGGTACGGTAATCCTGTTCTGGAGGTTATGTTACTAGACCATGACGAACCTACGAACTATGAAGAAGCGGTGGTGAGCCCAGATTCCGCAAAATGGCTTGAGGCCATGAAATCCGAGATGGGACCCATGTATGAGAACAAAGTATGGACTTTGGTTGACTTGCCCGATGATCGGCAAGCCATTGAAAATAAATGGATCTTCAAGAAGAAGACTGACGCTGACGGTAATGTTACTGTCTATAAAGCTTGACTTGTTGCGAAAGGTTTTCGACAAGTTCAAGGGATTGACTACGACGAGACTTTCTCACCCGTAGCGATGCTCAAGTCTGTCCGAATCATGTTAGCAATTGCCGCATTTTATGATTATGAAATTTGGCAAATGGATGTAAAAACTGCATTCCTGAATGGATTTCTGGAAGAAGAGTTGTGTATGATGCAACCGGAAGGTTTTGTCGATCCAAAGGGAGCTAACAAAGTGTGCAAGCTCCAGCGATCCATTTGTGGACTGGTGCAAGCCTCTCGGAGTTGGAATAAACGCTTTGATAGTGTGATCAAAGCATTTGGTTTTATACAAACTTTTGGAGAAGCCTGTATTTACAAGAAAGTGAGTGGGAGCTCAGTAGCATTTCTGATATTATATGTGGATGACATATTGCTAATTGGAAATGATATAGAATTTCTGGATAGCATAAAGGGATACTTGAATAAGAGTTTTTCAATGAAAGACCTCGGTGAAGCTGCATATATATTGGGCATCAAGATCTATAGAGATAGATCAAGACGCTTAATTGGACTTTCACAAAGCACATACCTTGACAAAGTTTTGAAGAAGTTCAAAATGGATCAAGCAAAGAAAGGGTTCTTGCCTGTACTACAAGGTGTGAGATTGAGTAAGACTCAATGCCCGACCACTGCAGAAGATAGAGAGAAGATGAAAGATGTTCCCTATGCTTCAGCCATAGGCTCTATCATGTATGCAATGCTGTGTACCAGACCTGATGTGTGCCTTGCTATAAGTTTAGCAGGGAGGTACCAAAGTAATCCAGGAGTGGATCACTGGACAGCGGTCAAGAACATCCTGAAATACCTGAAAAGGACTAAGGATATGTTTCTCGTTTATGGAGGTGACAAAGAGCTCATCGTAAATGGTTACGTTGATGCAAGCTTTGACACTAATCCGGACAATTCTAAATCACAAACCGGATACGTGTTTACATTGAACGGTGGAGCTGTCAGTTGGTGCAGTTCTAAGCAAAGTGTCGTGGCGGGATCTACGTGTGAAGCGGAGTACATAGCTGCTTCGAAAGCAGCAAATGAAGGAGTCTGGATGAAGGAGTTCATATCCGATCTAGGTGTCATACCTAGTGCATCGGGACCAATGAAAATCTTTTGTGACAATACTGGTGCAATTGCCTTAGGAAAGGAATCCAGATTTCACAAGAGAACCAAGCACATCAAAAGACGCTTCAATTCCATCCGGGATTTAGTCCAGGTGGGAGACATAGAAATTTGCAAGATACATACGGATCTGAATGTTGCAGACCCATTGACTAAGCCTCTTCCGCGAGCAAAACATGTTCAGCACCAAGACTCCATGGGTGTAAGAATCATTACTGTGTAATCTAGATTATTGACTCTAGTGCAAGTGGGAGACTCAAGGAAATATGCCCTAGAGGCAATAATAAAGTTATTATTTATTTCCTTATATCATGATAAATGTTTATTATTCATGCTAGAATTGTATTAACCGGAAACATAATACATGTGTGAATACATAGACAAACAGAGTGTCACTAGTATGCCTCTACTTGACTAGCTCGTTGATCAAAGATGGTTATGTTTCCTAGCCATAGACATGAGTTGTCATTTGATTAACGGGATCCCATCATTAGGAGAATGATGTGATTGACTTGACCCATTCCGTTAGCTTAGCACTCGATCGTTTAGTATGTTGCTATTGCTTTCTTCATGACTTATACATGTTCCTATGACTATGAGATTATGCAACTCCCGTTTACCGGAGGAACACTTTGTGTGCCACCAAACGTCACAACGTAACTGGGTGATTATAAAGGTGCTCTACAGGTGTCTCCAAAGGTACTTGTTGGGTTGGCGTATTTCGAGATTAGGATTTGTCACTCCGATTGTCGGCGAGGTATCTCTGGGCCCACTCAGTAATACACATCACTATAAGCCTTGCAAGCATTGTGACTAATGAGTTAGTTGCGGGATGATGTATTACGGAACGAGTAAAGAGACTTGCCGGTAACGAGATTGAACTAGGTATCGAGATACCGACGATCGAATCTCGGGCAAGTAACATACCGATGACAAAGGGAACAACGTATGTTGTTATGCGGTCTGACCGATAAAGATCTTCGTAGAATATGTGGGACCCAATATGAGCATCCAAGTTCCGCTATTGGTTATTGACCGGAGAGGTGTCTCGGTCATGTCTACATAGTTCTCGAACCCGTAGGGTCCGCACGCTTAACGTTACGATGATAGTTATATTATGAGTTTATATGTTTTGATGTAACGAAGGTTGTTCGGAGTCCCGGATGTGATCACGGACATGACGAGGAGTCTCGAAATGGTCGAGACATAAAGATTGATATATTGGAAGCCTATGTTTGGACATCGGAAGTGTTCCGGGTGAAATCAGGATTTTTCCGGAGTACCGGGAGGTTACCGGAACCCCCCGGTAACTTAATGGGACTTAGTGGGCCTAAGTGGAAGAGAGGAGAGGAGGCCAGGGCAGGGCCGCGCGCCCCTCCCCCCCCCCAAGTCCGAATAGGACAAGGAGAAGGGGGCGGCGCCCCCCTTCCTTCCTCCCCTCCACCTCTTCCCCCTTCCTCTCCTAGTCCAACATGGAAAAAGGGGGGGAGTCCTACTCCTGGTAGGAGTAGGACTCCTCCTGGCGCGCCTCTCCTCCCTTGGCCGGCGGCCTCCCCCTTGCTCCTTTATATACGGGGGCAGGCGGGCACCTCTCAACACACAATTGATCAACGATCTTTGAGCCGTGTGCGGTGCCCCCCTCCACCATATTACACCTCGATAATATCGTAGCGGTGCTTAGGCGAAGCCTTGCGTCGGTAGAACATCATCATCGTCACCACGCCGTCGTGCTGACGAAACTCTCCCTCAACACTCGGCTGGATCGGAGTTCGAGGGACGTCATCGAGCTGAACGTGTGCTGAACTCGGAGGTGCCGTGCGTTCGGTACTTGATCGGTTGGATCGTGAAGACCTACGACTACATCAACCGCGTTGTGTTAACGCTTCCGCTTTCGGTCTACGAGGGTACGTGGACAACACTCTCCCCTCTCGTTGATATGCATCACCATGATCTTGCGTGTGCGTAGGAATTTTTTTGAAATTACTACGTTCCCCAACAGAAACTGCTTACATATTGAGCATCAAGATCTATAGAGATAGATCAAGATGCTTGATAAGTTTTTTCAATGAGTACATAACTTGACAAGATTTTGAAGTAGTTCAAAATGGAACAGTCAAAGAAAGAGTTCTTGCCTGTGTTACAAGGTGTGAAATTGAGTAAGACTCAAAGCCCGACCACGACAGAATATAGAAAGAGAATGAAAGTCATTCCCTATGCCTCAGCCATAGGTTCTATAAGTATGCCATGCTGTATACAAGATCTATTGTATACCCTACACTGAGTTTGGCAAGGGAGTACAATAGTGATCTAGGAGTAGATCACTGGACAACGGTCAAAATTATCCTTAGTGGAATAGGGATATGTTTCTCGATTATGGAGGTTACAAAAGGTTCGTCGTAAAGGGTTACGTCGATACAAGTTTTGACACTGATCCAGATGACTCTAAGTCTCAATCTGGATACATATTGAAAGTGGGAGCAATTAGCTAGAGTAGCTCCATGCAGAGCATTGTTGACATATAAATTTGCAAAATACATAGGGATCTGAATGTGGCAGACCCGTTGACTAAACTTCTCTCACAAGCAAAACATGATCACACCTTAGTACTCTATGGGTGTTAATCACATAGCGATGTGAACTAGATTATTGACTCTAGTAAACACTTTGGGTGTTGGTCACATGACGATGTGAACTATGGGTGTTAATCACATGGTGATGTAAACTATTGGTGTTAAATCACATGGCGATGTGAACTATTGGTGTTAAATCACATGGCGATGTGAACTAGATTATTGACTCTAGTGCAAGTGGGAGACTGAAGGAAATATTCCCTAGAGGCAATAAAAAAGTTATTATTTATTTCCTTATTTCATGATAAATATTTATTATATTCATGCTAGAATTGTATTAACCGGAAACTTAGTACATGTGTGAATACATAGACAAACAGAGTGTCACTAGTATGCCTCTACTTGACTAGCTCGTTGAATCAAAGATGGTTATGTTTCCTAACCATAGACATGGGTTGTCATTTGACTAACGGTATCACATCATTATAGAATGATGTGATTGACTTGACCCATTCCGTTAGCTTAGCATTTGATCGTTTAGTATATTGCTATTTCTTTCTTCATGACTTATACATGTTCCTATGACTATGAGATTACGCAACTCCCGAATACCGGAGGAACACTTTGTGTGCTACCAAACATCACAACGTAACTGGGTGATTATAAAGGTGCTCTACAGGTGTCTTCGATGGTACTTGTTGAGTTGGCATAGATCAAGATTAGGATTTGTCACTCCGATTGTCGGAGAGGTATCTCTGGGCCCTCTCGGTAATGCACGTCACTATAAGCCTTGCAAGCAATGTGACTAGTGAGTTAGTCACGGGATGATGCACTACGGAACGAGTAAAGAGACTTGCCGGTAACGAGATTGAACTAGGTATTGAGATACCGACGATCGAATCTCGGGCAAGTAACATCCGATGACAAAGGGAACAACGTATGTTGTTATGCGGTTTGAACGATAAAGACTTCGTAGAATATGTAGGAACTAATATGAGCATCCAGGTTCCTCTATTGGTTATTGACCGGAGTCGTGTCTCGGTCATGTCTACATAGTTCTCGAACCCGTAGGGTCCGCATGCTTAAAGTTCTGTGACGATCAGTATTATGAGTTTTTGTGTTTTGATGTACCGAAGGTAGTTTGGAGTCCCGGATATGATCACGGACATGATGAGGAGTCTTGAAATGGTCGAGACGTAAAGATCGATATATTGGACGACTATGTTCGGACACCGGAAGTGTTTCGGGAGGTTTCGAACATATACGGGAGTACCGGGGGGGGGGTTACCGGAACCCCCCGGGGAGTGTAATGGGCCTATTGGGCCTTCGTGGAGAAGAGGAGGGCCGGCCAGGGCAGGCCGCGTGCTCCCTCCCCCTCTAGTCCGAATTGGACAAGGAGGGGCGGGCCCTTTCCTTCCTCCTCTCTCCTTCCCTTCCCCCTTCTCCTACTCCTACTAGGAAAGAAGGAGTCCTACTCCCGGTGGGAGTAGGACTCCCCCCTTGGCGCGCCCTCCTCCTTGGCCGGCTGCCTCCCCCTAGCTCCTTTATATACGGGGGCAGGGGGGCACCCCAACACAACAATTGATCATTGATCTCTTAGCCGTGTGCGGTGGCCCCCTCCACCATAATCCACCTCGATCATATCGTAGCGGTGCTTAGGCGAAGCCCTGTGTCGGTAACTTCATCCACTAGTAGAAAAAGGGCCTTTAGTCCCGGTTCTGGAACCGGGACTAAAGGGTCGTTACTAAAGCCTCCCCCTTTAGTCCCGGTTCTTACACGAACCGGGACTAAAGGCCCTCCACGTGGCCGCTGCCTGGAGGTCCACCTTTAGTCCCGGTTGGTAACACCAACCGATACTAAAGGAAATTTTATGATTTTTTTTGAATTTTTTTCATTTTCAAATTTCTGAATTATTTTAACCTCTAATCTCCAATCACCCCTCATCACTGCTCAATTTAACCTCTAATCTCTAATCACCCCTCATCATTCCAAATCATCTAACTTCCCGGACAGTCACCCATCCTCTCACTACTCCAGCCTGAGCACGCTTAACTTCAAGGTTCTATTCTCCCTCGTTTCCAAGTCTGCACTTGTTGTTTTCCTGACAATAGTAAGATGTCAGTCCTATTAACCCTCAGGAATTTAGCTTGAGCATGAAGTCACACATTTCACTGTTTGAGTTTGAAACTATTGTTCTAAAAAACAATAATTATTTAGTAACACTAATATTTCTTGAATAAGTAGTTTGACCATAGTTTGACCAGATTTGACCAAAATTCAAAAAAACTGAAATAATTATTTAGTAACACTAATATTTCTTGAATAATTAGTTTGACCACAGTTTGACCAGATTTGACCAAAATTCAAAAAAACCGAAATAATTATTTAGTAACACTAATATTCTTGAATAATTATTTAGTAACACTAATACTTCTTGAATAAGTAGTTTGACCATAGTTTGACCAGATTTAACAAAAATTCAAAAAAAACCCAGGAATTTGAGCATAACTTTTTTTCCTTTTAGAATTTGAGGATTCTAAAAATTTGCAAACAGGCCGTAGGCGGTCAAAATCGGATGCGGATTTTCGTGCTGAACATTTTGATATATTATACTTTTTTTTGACATCGTATGCAAAAGTTATAGCCGTTTTACATTTTCCCTACACTTTTTGCAAAACATGTCCAAATTTAAGTTTTTAAATTTTCCTAACTAGTACATGTAGTAACATAACTACATCTGGAAGGATTTTAATTTTTGAAGTTTTTATCATTTTCTTTTGCTTTTTACAAAACTGAAAAGGCGATCCAGGGGTGGGAGGGGGTAGAGTTTGAAAATGGGATCTTTAGTGCCGGTTCGTGCCATGAACCGGTACTAATGTTTCAAACCCCATTAGTACCGGTTGGTGGCTCGAACCGGGACTAAAGGTCTAACCTTTAGTACCGGTTGGTGCCACGAACCGGTACTAATGGGCATCGCACCCTTTAGTCCCGGTTCGTGGTACCAACCGGGACTAAAGGTCCCATTTGAACCGGGACTAATGCCTGTACGGTGCCCTAGCCGCTCGAACCGGGACTAATGCTCACATTAGTCCCGGTTCGTAATGCAACCGGGATTAATGCTCTTTTCTGGCCGAACCAAAGCCCTGTTTTCTACTAGTGATCAACACCGTCACCACGCCGTCGTGCTGACGAAGCTCTTCCCCGAAGCTCTACTGGATCGTGAGTTCGTGGGACGTCACCGAGCTGAACGTGTGCTGAACGCGGAGGTGCCGTACGTTCGGTACTGAGGATCGGTCGATATGAAGACGTACGACTACATCAACCGCGTTGTCATAACGCTTCCGCTTACAGTCTACGAGGGTACATAGACGACACTCTCCCCTCTTGTTGCTATGCATCACCATGATCTTGCGTGTGTGTAGGAATTTTTTTGAAATTACTACGTTCCCCAACAGGTGCCCCCTCACCATTTATCATCTATGTTATTATTCTCTCATATCTATCAATGAAAAGATACGCAATCTTTGCGTATTCGTGAAAAAAAGTCTTCCACGATATTCTAGCTGCCAAAAAAAATCCTTGACCGCCCACACGCCACAGTTCCCGACAACGACCAGCGCAGGTGATGGAACAGGGCGAGAACCCCATCAGGCCTATCCTGAATCCCCGACTAAGGGAATGGCTAGACGTCAGTCGATTGAAAAACGAATTTGGGTCACTCGATAACGTTTCAGCCGTTGGATGGAAAATAAACGGTGCAGATTGCTTCTTCTACCTCCAAACTTTTTCTTTCACCCACCAAATGTGCCACCGGCCGAACCACTGGCCACTGCCGCTCGCGACCGCCTCGCTGCACCGCCCTCCCTGAACCGTTCCCAGCGGCGGTCTTGCCGCTACCCCGGCCATCCCTCTAGGCCCGCCCGCGTTCATTTTTTTTTCTTCGACGAAGCCCCACCACCGCCGTCCACCACCGCTCCCATCCTAAACCCTAAGATAGATAATGGGGTGATGACAGCGAGACCATTCCTTCTCTCCGGCAAGGCCCTTCCTTCTCCTTCCTTCATTCAAAATTGACTGACCCGAATTCGAAATTCAGCTGACTCACATGTAGCTGAAGTGCCTGACTAAACAGTGTAGTTCTTGAGAACAACAACGTTCCAAGGAATAACCAAACAGTGGACACAGCCTCTGGACACGTGTACCATTAACCAGAATACAAAAGTTATTCGATGGATTATACGTCAATATATTCGGAAAGCAAATTGTAGTACTCGTACTACGAATGATGGCCTAAACTCCGGTCAATAGCACCAAACTAACATTTAGACCAGGAAAAATCGCCCATTTTCCAGTGGAAAGAGTATTCTTCAGGTCATTGTATTCTAGATTAAAAAGAGCACACCAAAACAATCCGATCAAACACATCCTTTGATCTCAGAGACGAGCAAAGCGAACCGGCGAAAACTAAACACTTCGGTGCAAATAACATTATGCAGAGAAGATAAGCATCGTGCCTTGCACGTAACAGTGCATTTGTTAGACTGTTCCATCTAAATTGCCGATGGAATGCAGCCATTCTATTTACCTGGTGCGCCAAGAACATGGTCCAGAGAGCGCGTCAGCAAACGAAGCATGCCAAGATTGACCCAGAATTTCCCCAAAATGAGAATTCATGTCTTCCAGTACCTCCATCAGCTCAGTTGTCGGTCCATTGTAAGGAATCTGCAAGGCAAAAGAGTAGACATTAAGACAGAAATACCAGAATATTCTCTTGGATACTTTTCTCCGAAAAACATGGTATACACATACCAGAATACAACACTGTATGCTTGTTTTTGCAAATCTCAAACACAGCAAGGTTACTTCTTAAGAGATACTAGCAAGAAACATACTTCAGTCCAGCCTTGATTTGGTAATAACATATCAGGATTAGTGACTAGTAAAAGAAAAGGCTGATCAAGGTGAAAGGCAGGACAACTTGTAGCCTTTCCTCATATTAGTTATGTCTGGGTATTGGGTTAAGTCAGAGGCCGAGGGACTTTCCCCTCTTTTCGATAAAAAATGGGTCAAGTTGGTACTAGAGTACGTAGCTCAGACAATACTCCCGTACAAAAGCACTGAAGACAGTATATACAAGTGAAAAAACAGCATGCTTCCACCCCCAGGCCCCCTAAAATGCAGTGCATTTGAGAAAAAGTATTTATTTAATTACAAATTTGAGTATATAATCCCAAAATTCACGTATCAATCCAGAAATAAGACACCATCATTATCTCGTAGGCATATGTGACTGAACATGATTCAACAAAAAAAGTTTCAATAGGATAACAATATTATTGTAGTATAAGGATCGGACAATTAATACAACCAATTTGACAGTGACTTGGGATGTGTTTTGTCTGAGGCCAAGCCAACCCTTCAAAAATGTGGCTAAGGTTTTGGTTGCCCATGTGTTTGGCCAATGTTGGCAAGAAAAATGAATTAGAGTTGGCGTTGCTAGAGTGTATATGCATACCAAAATATTGGCAATAATCCAACCAAGAGCCAAAATTTCAGCTACGACAAAAAAATTGATACAGTTAGTTTTGGTTACCATCCAAACATGCCCTCGGAAACATGATCAAACTACTTGCTCCTACAAGTAAGAAGTAGCACATTGCAAGTATACGAGATACGCAGAACGAACACGAGAAAGGAAAATATAAGACTAAATATCGAATGGAAATAATAAGTGGTACCCAAACAAGAAAGAATTATTAAGATGAGTTACCAAAGATAAGTTAGCTGGCATCAATTTCTCGGGTCTTTGTCAACACGAACCAGCATGTCTGCCAAAGTCTTAGTTGTGCAATTGGTTGTCTTGCTCGAAAGTGTTCCTTCAGTTATCTCCATAGATACAAGAACTTAAACACAAATGTATATGTTTCTTCATCACAGCAAGATTTGGATCAGAAAATACTGCTAGGCATTTAACATGACAGTCGTACAGATATATGTTAGACATTAAATAGAGAAGAAAAACATTTTTACTCTACGTGATATATCACATGTACAGTGCAATCAACAAAATACACCGGATTCTCTAGTAATACATAATTCCGCCCGCAGAATTTAAGTTCAGGATAGACCACTTCTAATCATGGCCGGTTTAGTTCTGAAACGTATGAGCCTATATGAAATGATTAAGTCTACACAACATTTAAGATATCGGCCACCGCTATACACCGGCTACAGCAAGACATCGTGGA
The DNA here is from genome assembly GCF_002575655.3 of Aegilops tauschii subsp. strangulata. Taxonomy (NCBI): domain Eukaryota; kingdom Viridiplantae; phylum Streptophyta; class Magnoliopsida; order Poales; family Poaceae; genus Aegilops; species Aegilops tauschii. The sequence continues at coordinate 401,335,609 of NC_053035.3, forward strand.
TCTCCAGTCCTGAAAAAAGTGGATCGACCTCCTCTGCCGCTCCCGCGGGCGACAGGGGAGGCCTCCCGCCGCCGCCGGTTCCCGTCCCCCCTCTTCCTCCAGTCCCCTCGCCGCCGCTCAGGCGCGCCGGCCGGCGAAGCTTGCCTGGCGTGGGCGGCGGCGGGACACCTCTCCCCTTCGTCGTTTGGCTGGCACGGGACGGCCAGATCGATGGAAGGCGCTGGGCTAGCGTGGGGCACGGCGGCATGGCAGCGGGCGCTCCTGGCGGCGGCGTGCGGTCGGCGCGATGACGCTATGGTGGCGTTCTCGCGGTGCGGTATGCGGCTGCGCCGCCATTGATGGGGCTCGTTGGTTTCGCTCTGGCGGCCAGCGAGGGCTGGATCCCGGGCGGCGGCTCCGAACGGCGGAGGTTGTGTCGGTGGCTGTGGTCTCGCGACGAGCGATGCAGCGGCCGCGGTGGTGGACGATCCGTGCACATGACGCTTGATGGAGGCCATTGGAATAGATCTGGGTGAAGACCTGCTCGCGGCTGCTGCCGAGGCCGGCGATGGCGGCACTTTTCGGTGTCGTTCCCTTGTTGAAGGCATCGCTGTTGAGAAGTTCCAGGGCACTATCTGCTACCTCCGGGGAAAACCCTAGATCAGTAGATCGGATGACGGCGGCATTATTGCGTCGTTTTCCTCTTGTGGCGTCATTCTTGGAGGTGTACACGGGCTCGAGGGACCAGTGGACGGAATAATTGGTGGAGCGGTGCTTCATCCTGCACATTAATGGTGGCGTTTCTCGGCGGCGTGGCGCGGTGAAGACTCGGCGCCCGATGTGTGGCGAGGGACTCGCGCAGGAGGGTGCCGTTATTAGGCGCTGTGGTGGCGTCGATGGCAGAGAGGCCGGGCAAGGTGGTACAGCAGTACACACTAAAGATGGATTGGTGGCAGGTGGCTGCGGCGGCCTCATACCCGGCAGGCGTCCTGGTTGAGGAGTGCGCCGGTCTGGTAGGTGCCCCATACCCGGCATGCGTCCGGGTTAGGACCTCAGGTCTTAGATGTTTAGGTTTGATTGCGATGTCTGTTTGGTATTAGGCCCAGACTATCAGCGCCCCTTCATCAATTGGATAGGAGTAGCGACAGTTGTTGCATAGACGGTGGCTTTAGTCTTACTGTTGTATCACTTTGTAAGGTCTTATGAGAATAATTAATAAAGTGACCGTATGCATCGCCCAGATGCAGAGGCCGGGGGTCCTCCTCCTTTTTAAAAAAAAAATATCAGCCACCAAATCACCCCCTTCAGAAACTTCAATACAGATACAATTCGGGTCAATTAACAAATATATCCATGCTGTGCACAAAGGTTCCAAGCACATGAATTGAAAAATATGTTTGACTAAAACCTGTGCACCCTAACAATTAAAGTGCAATAAACTTCGAAGCTTCAATATCCAAAGAATCAAACATGCATGTCAAAGGAGCGATATATACCTGCCCTGGGGAGCCATGCCGGGAGTATCAGGGGCACAAAGCCGTGGTACAGAGATTTGATGTTGTCTAGAAAAGCACTCCTCCCAATCCTTTCTCCCTCAGCCAAGTCGAGAGCACTAATAAATTCACCATGCTGGAAGTACAATATGTTGGCATTGAATGGACCAATTGCAGAAATCCACGGCATTTGGTCTAACCGTGGTCTAGACTTGTCAGGCAACACCAGGTTCATTCTCATCTCATGTGTTAGCTTCCAGGAGGACCCCTCATCGTCGAGCGAGAACGAGTAGAGCATAAACGGCTCCTTGATGGTCAATTCGACATAGCGCAGCTTCCCCTCACTCACACCCAAGAGCCGGTACAGTTCCAGCTGCACCTCCATGTCAAAGTTGGGCAGCGGGCGCGGCAGCACGACGAAGCCATGCTCCGGTCGGTCAGTGAATGGGTCGACAGAGAAGACGCCGAAGTAAGGGTCGAGCCACCACAGCCGGTCCCCGAACGCCACCACCTCGTGGAGGGGCATGGCGCGCCAGCCCGGGGCCTCGGCCGGGACGGACAGCGGCGGCTCGTCCCACTCCCCTGTTTCGGACAGAAACCGGCGCACGACCCTTTGGCCGTCCCTTTCCCGGAGGCAGAGTTGGGCGACCACGAACCTGTCCGGCGGGCCGTGGGAGCCGTTGGATTGGGTGAGCAGGCCGAAGGGCATGGTCGTCTTCTCGGCATCCATGCTGGGGAGCGGGAGGCGGAACAGCTCGCCGCTGAGGGGGTTGCAGACGAAGCGCCTGACGCCCGGTTCGTAGGCGGCGGCAAAAGCAGCCACTGCGGGCAGGCTGTCGCCGTAGTCGCGGTCACCGCGGAGGGTGCCGGCGAAATCGAGGAGGAGGAGGCCGTCGCAGCTGGCGGCCTGGATGCTTACGGCGGCCAAGTCCATGCCGTCGGCCAGGTGGGCGGGGACGGAGAGCTGGGAGACGCAGGGGGGCTCGTGGTGGTCCAAGGACGGGCGCGCGCCCGGCGACGGCGCGCCCAGCGGTGCCATCCTGTAGGTGAGGGCCCAGGGAGGGCGCGAGCGCGAGGCCGCCGTGCAGAGGGAGCGTCGGAGGGGCGCCGCCACGGCGCCGGCGACGTGTCGGAGCATTTTGCTTCTGGGGGCAGAGACTGGAGTGGAGAGGGGGGAGGGTTTTGCGCAGCTTGTCCTCGCGGCCGCGAGCGATCTGTCTATGGTGCCGTGGTGGAGAGAGACGGTACGGGGATGGGAAAGAAGGAAGGGGGTTTGGTTGGTGCACATGTACTCGGTCCGGGCGGCTCTGGCACGAGGGGGTCCCTGGTCTCGCAGAGAAGACGACAGCGAGAAAGGTGAGTTCAAAAACCCATAGAGCGAGTGGAGGAGAGAGAGCGAGAGAGCGTGCGTGTGTGCCGCGCCGCCGTGCGTCACTCCGACGCCGGCGTCCACCTCCCTGCCGCCAGCCACTCCGGCTACGGCGGCCACCCTCCCTCTCCTTCTGGCCGTGGTGCGTCTCCCTCCCTCCATCCCTGGCGTCCGCATGGCCTCCAGCCCGCCTTCCGTGCACTCGTCTTTTCAGGGCGAGCGGCCGGTCGTCTCCGGCCTGGGGCTCTCGTCCTCTTCGGCGACGGAGAGCTCGTCCAGGGCCGGGGCTCCGGCGGCGGGGCCCGTGGAGGGGCTCGAGGGCGGCCCGGCGCGGCGGATCTTGTCTTGGTAGCCGGCGCCTTCGTCCAAGAGATCTCTCTGGAAGCGCCGCCATGAGGAGCGGCCGCCGGGGGAGGCCCCGCGAGGCCCGTCGCCTGGCCGCTCGGAGGTCTCGCCGGAGATGAGGGACCGCTGTTTCAAGTGCCTAGAGAAGGGGCACTTCCTCAAGGATTGTACGAATCAGGTGGTGTGTCATCGCTGCGGATTGCCTGGCCACGTCGCCAGCCAGTGCAAGAGGCCGCGCAGTCTGTCGCCGGCCGAGGAGCTCCGGTGGGATGCTGTCACTAAGGTGGCCAGACGCTCGTCTGGTGCACGCGTGGAGCTGCGTGCGGGCCCGTCCAGGCCTCCGTCGGTGCAGCGCGCTCCACCGCTCCCTTCTCCGTCGCCCATGGCTGCTCGTTTGTCGGCGGCGTGGCCGAATCCCGCACCGCCGCGTCTGGAGGTTGCGGCTGACTTGGAGTCGGAGCCGTCTGAGATCTGCGTCGTCAGGAGAACCAGGGCCATGGCCGAGCTCAAGGGCAGACTCCACAACGCCATGGTGGTCTACATTGGGGGCGACCGGTCCGACCTCTCGCCTGAGCTGGTGTTTCGGGCGCTGCAAGAGAAGAGGGGCATCGCGCCTGACAGAATCTCCGTCCACAGATTCTCGCCTGAGGACTTCCTTGTCGTGTTTGCGCGGCAAGAGGACCGAGTCAGGGTTGGCTTGCAGCCGGTGCTGGAGTTCAGAGGGCAGAGGTTGGCGTTCAGGCGATGGATCAGGCAAAATCAGGCGGTGTTCGCTGCGCTTAGGACCAAGGTTAGCCTAGAGTTGGAAGGGATTCCCCCCCATGCTTGGGAGCTGGATGTCGTGGAGAGACTGCTGGGTGATTCGTGCCTCATCGATTCCATCGCGCCAGAGTCCTCGTCGCGGTCTGATCTGGCTTCTTTCAAGCTGATTGCTTGGACGGCGGATCCGGAGTCGATCCCCACGCGCAGGTGGTTAGCAGTGCCGGAGCCAGAGGAGCAGCGGGAGGCCTTCTTGCCCAAAACTTTGCAGTATCGTGTGTTGATTCACCTGGCCACGGTCACCGCCTTCCCCGACGGCGAGGAGCCTTTCTTTCTCACGGGTGCATCTTCTGGCAGCGGTCAGAGTGGTATGCCTGATTCTGACATGGATTTGGGTAGAGGAGGGTCGACGCACAGATGTGACTGGCAATTTGGGGGTGCGCGATCAGCGTGGTGATAACTCGTGCAGCCGTGCGGGCGCGGTGACCGGCCGGTCGTCCGCCGCCGTGGTTGCCGGAGTTGGGGAGCCGGTGGCGTGGCAGCTTCCTCCGCTGGAGCCGTTGCAATTCGTGGGTCCGTCAGGTGGGCCAGCGCCTCAGGATAGGCTGACCTCACGTCAGTCCGCTTTTGACCGGCTAGGGGGAACGGGTAGCCAGGCGGTGGCGCCAGCCAGAACCACCGCCGTCATTTCAAATCAGGTGTGCGCCAATGCTCCGGCTCCGATTTCACCCATGAGGGACGAAGCGCATGAGCGTATCGCGGCCTCTCCAGTGCTGCCAGCTGGTGCTCAACCTTTGGTCCAGAGGGATTCAGATGAAAGTTCGAGAGCATTGGAACTGGTCAAGGATCAAGAGAGGGAGGCTATTGGCCCGCATTTGCCGGTCGGGCCCGGGGAGGATGTCACGGGTGGCAGAGTTCTGGTGGTTCAGCCTGTGCTGCAATGCGGGCCTCCTCAGTCGCAGCAGATGGGCCCCGCGATGGAGACTGCTCGGCTGGAGTCTATCCAGTCGATCCCATCACCGGCGCGCCCCGAGCCACATGTGGAGTCGTGCCCGGTGTCCATCCCGCCTGCACCGATGGACGCGCCCCTCGTGGCCCCGGTTCTGGAGACGGTGGGCCAGGCTCACGACTTTGGAGCGGTGCATGACCCGGGTTGGCCAAGGTGGGACCCTATGCGGAGGATGTGATTGGCCACAGCAGCGAGATGCTTGCTCCTGTTGAGATTTCGGTGCGGGAGGAGGGCCCGCATATGATTGGCGATTCTTCTCCAAGGTGTGTGGACGTGCGGGCACACGTGGCGGCTTCTGATAACCGCGCTCTCGTCCTGGGCAATTCTTACGTCCATCGAGCCATGCAACCACTGGTTCAGGGAGGAGATGGGGGGATGACACCCCAGGAGGCGATCGCTTTTGGCAAATTGAAGTGGTTTTGCAACGCCTTGGTTCGGAAGCTGCCACCACCACTCCTTTTGGAGGTTCAATCTTCCTTCAGGCCGGAAGCCGAGCCTTATACTCCACGAAGAGCCACGAGAAGCACCAAGAAGGCTCCAGCCACCAAGTCCAAGGCCACGTAGGCCGAGAATGTTCTCATGAAGGCTCTTGGGTTGGTCCCGGAAGACTTGGAAGGTAACGAGGACACCATTGCCGAGCTAGCCGAGATCTTCGACTCCCCTCTAAGGGAGCAGCATGTGAGGGTGATTGCCGCGTTGTTTGGCAAGGAGGTGCCGCCGACCCCTGATGCGTGTTCTGGTGCTGGAGGTGTTGAGCGTAGCTTGATTGCGCTCGTTTTGGGTGGGTGTTCGGGTGTTTCCTCCTTTCTCATGGATTGGAATCCCCAAGTGTTGTCTTGGAATGTGAGGGGTCTCAATAACCCCGCCAAAAGGAACGCTGTCCGGGAGTTCGTTGTCGATGCTAAGGTTAACCTTGTATGTCTCGAAGAGACAAAAATAGATGTATTTGACCCGTATTTGGTTATGCAATGCATTGGACCATCATTTGATGGGTTCGCCTACTTGCCGGCGTTGGACACTAGGGGTGGCATCCTCTTGGGGTGGAGCAGTGCGCATTTATCTATCAGCAATATCACTTTTGACAGAAATTTCCTCTCTGGGTTGGTTCATAGCCAGGATGGCTTGGAGTGGTGGTTATCGGCGGTGTACGGCCCCCAAGGGGACGAGCTTAAGACTCAGTTTCTTGTTGAGCTACAACATAGGAGGGATGTGTCTCCGGGGCCGTGGATGGTGCTTGGCGACTTCAATATGATCATTCGCGCGAACGAGAAGAGCAATTCCAACCTTAACAGGGGCATGATGAGGAAGTTCAAGGCGTTCGTGGATAACAATGAGCTTAAGGAGTTATACATGCATGGTAGGCGTTTCACTTGGTCTAATGAAAGAGATCAGTTGGTGATGACTAAGATCGACCGGGTCCTGGTCTCGGTGGATTGGGAGCTCAACTTTCCGGATGTGCTGCTTCAAGCTCTCTCCTCCAATATCTCGGATCATGCGCCACTTCATTTGTCTACCTCTGCCCTATTCTGCCCAAAGCGTAGGTTTCGGTTTGAGATCTGCTGGACTCGTTTGGAGGGTTTTGAGCAAGCTGTGAAAGACGCCTGGGTGTGTGAGGATGACACTGTTGACCCTTTCAAGAGGCTCAATGCGCTGCTTAGGAACACCGCCTCAGCCCTGCAAGCCTGGGGCCAGCGTAAGATTGGCAACATCAAAATCCATATGGCGATCGCCAACTTTGTCATCCTCAGACTGGAGCGAGCGATGGAGTCCCGTCAACTTGATTGGAGAGAGAGGTGGCTGAGAAGATCTCTTAAGCACACGCTTTTGGGTTTGGCCTCTCTCCAGCGAACCATTGAGAGACAGCGCTCTCGCTTGAGATGGATTCGTGAAGGGGATGCCAACACCAAGCTTTTCCAAGCGGTGGCCAACGGAAGGAGAACCAAAAACTTCATCCCTCACATCAGGCACAATGGAGAGCTGGTCTCGCAGTAAGAGAGAAAGGAGGAGATCTTCTCGGATGCCTACGAACAGTTGTTGGGGCAGGCTTCAGCCCGCGACGTCGACGTCGATCTTGGTTTCTTGGATATGGCTCAGCTTGACCTCTCGGAGTTGGACGCTATATTCACAGAAGAGGAAGTTTGGAGCGCGATCAAAGAGATGCACCCGGAGCGGGCGCCAGGGCCGGATGGGTTTACCGCGGCCTTTTATCAGAAGGCGTGGCCCATCATCAAGCATGAGATCATGGCGGTGTTTGTTAACCTCTGTCTTGGAGATGGTCGTGGTTTCGGAAAGCTTAATCGAGCCCACATTGTCCTTATTCCGAAGAAGCCGGACGCGGAGGAGGTTGGAGATTTTCGGCCAATTAGCCTCCCTCATAGTGTGGCTAAGATTTTCGCCAAGTTACTCGCGATGAGAGCACGCCGAAGAATGAAAGAAATCGTCACGGCCAACCAGTCAGCTTTCATTTGTGGGAGGCACCTGCACGACAATTTCCTTCTTGTCAGGCAAGTGGCCAGGAAGTTACACGCTCGCAAGGCGGACATCGCTTTTTTGAAACTTGACATCTCTAGGGCTTTTGATTCGCTCAATTGGTCGTTCCTGATGGATGTGATGAGGAGCAAAGGATTCGGCCAAAAGTGGTGCAGTTGGATCTCTATTCTCCTACGGACCGCCACCACCAAAGTGATTGTCAATGGAGTTCCCGGCAGAAGCTTCACTCATGTCAAGGGCCTTAGGCAGGGGGATCCTATCTCTCCCCTGCTATTCGTCATCGCCATGGAAATTTAGGTGTCATGATCAAGGCTGCCAATTTAGGTGTTATTGGAAATTTTCCGGGCATCGATGCTCATCAGTCGGTATCGATCTACGCAGACGACGTGGTCTTATTTGTTAAGCCAAAGGAGCTGGACCTCACGTTTGTCAGATCAGTGTTACATGTGTTTGGGGAGGCCTCTGGGCTTAAAATCAACTATCATAGGTCGATGGCCATCTTGATCCATGGGGATACCAGCGACCGAGACCGGGTGCAGTCCATCTTGCATTGTCGTTTGGGCAACTTTCCGTGCAAATACCTTGGTCTCCAACTTGCCATTCGACAGCTTTCGAGGGCCGATTGGCAGCCCATGATCGACCAAGCCAAGAGCTTCGCCCCAGCCTGGCAAAGAGGGCTTATTCATCACCCTGGACGTTTGGTGCTCGTTAAGTCGGTCATCGCGGCCAAACCCATACATCACTTCATGATCGCGGAGGCTCCAGCTTGGGTTTTTGAATGGATGCGCTCATTTTTCTGGGCTGGCAAGGAGAAAGTGAATGGCGGTCAATGCCTCGTGGCATGGAATTCGGTTTGCAAACCGACCTGGCAAGGTGGTTTGGGCGTTCTTAATCTACAACTGCAAGGGTTGGCCTTGAGAGTTCGATGGGAGTGGCTCAGAAGACGGATCCTGACAGGCCTTGGCAAGGACTGCCCATGGCGGTCGACAGAGAGGCTCGGGAGGTTTTTGACAGCATGGTGCACATCATTGTGGGGAAGGGCAGTAAGGTCTTGTTCTGGAGAGATCGATGGATCCATGGCTTTGCGGTCAAGGACATCGCACCGCTCATCCACGCTCTAGTGGACACGCGTACGATCAATCGCCGCACGGTCGAGGATGGGCTCTTGGAGGGGCGATGGCTGCATGACATCAGTGGAGAAGTCAACTTTGTTGGCCACATGCAGCTTTTACATCTCAATCTCGCGATCAGTACGATCAATCGCGACCCCACTAGGGACGATACCTTCTCGTGGCCAGCTGACCCGTCCGAATCCTATACTGCAAAGTCCACCTACAATCGTCTTTGCCAAGGCGCTGAAAGATCCCCCTTTGCCACTTGCATTTGGAGAAGCTGGGCTCTCCTGAAGTGCAAACTCTTCATTTGGTTGGCAGTTCAGCACCGGATTTGGACTTCTGACAGGAGATTCAGACATGGACTCCAGGATGCTCCGTCCGCCTGCTTCACATGTCTCCAAGATGAGGACAATGCGGAGCACATCCTCACTCAATGCGTTTATGCTAGGGAAGTGTGGCACTACATTTTTTAGACTTTGAGCTTCAGCGGTAGCGTCCCCAGACCGGAGGACACTCTTCTTGACTGGTGGCTGGCCACGAGGACTAACTTCATAAAAACATTCAAGCGCGGCTTTGACACGGTCATCATCGCAACCACATGGGCTCTTTGGAAGCAACGCAATGCCAGAGTTTTTCACCGGATCAACCAGCAGAAGACCGCATCCGAGCTGGCCCTTGCCATCATCGCGGAGCTTAAAGAATGGAGACTGGCGGGCTTGGGTGGAGGAGGTTATGGCTCGTTTTGTGAGAGTGTTGGCATAGGCTAGCTAGTTGGGTGCCCTAGGGTGTGCGCTTCCCTTAGGAAGCTCTTTTCTTTCTTGTAACCCTTGTAAATTACACTTGCTCTCTTCTTCTATAAAGGTATGGTACGCCTTTGGCGTACTCTCAAAAAAAGGTGAGTTCGAATTTCGAAATTCAAATTCATTACCACCCGTGCTTTTTTCTCAGCAAAAAATACTCTGTTTCTGTTTGCCAAATGATAAGGGCCGAACTTCAGGTAACCGGCAGTTCGGCCCGAACGTCATTAGGACATTGACCAACGCTCCACTCTGGACGGTTGCTCCAACCCTCTACATCGGATTTGGCGGTCCAGGCTAAAAAAGAGTGTTGCTTGCAGAGTGGAACAAGCGCTTGCAGAGGAGGCTGCATCTTCCCTGACAAAAAGTTGTTTCAGCTCTCTCCTAGCCAATGCCATGGCAACCTCAGCTTGCTTTATGCCAACTCCAGCGCACGATCCCAAACAGACGTCCACTTCGGTTTGCTTTCGTCCATTTGGGGCGGCAATAGGGTAGCCCATGTCCGGATCAGGCCATTGCCGTGTCGGTGCATCCAACGTGCGGCCACACCCCAAATCATGTCCGGGGTGGACATGATATAAAATAAATCGCAAAACTCAAATAAATACTGTTGGGGATATGACTATTGGATATGATCCGCCCAGGAGGGGCCGGGTTATCCCGATGACGGTTCATAAACCAAGCCCGTGAATATGTTGAAGATGGCGGTTCATGGTAGGCTTGTTAAAAGGCCCAAAGTCCAAAGGCGGCTTAAGGCCTGTGAGTATAAACCGCCATGTATATGTGACTTGTATTGTAAGGCATGTAAGATAAGTTACCGAGCCGGACACGTTTGTATGAGCCGGCCGGGACTCTGTAAGCCGCGGGGTGTCAACCCGTGTATATAAGGGGACGACCCGACAGCGGCTTAGAGCAAGAAACAACAGATCGAGAGCCAGGCTAAGCGTATTCGCTCCGTTGTAATCGAAACCCTAGCAATACCACCTCAAACTAGATTAGGCTTTTACCTTCACCGCAAGGGGCCGAACCAGTATAAATTCCTCACGTCCTTTGTCCCATTTAACCCCTTTAAGCTAACCTCGTCATGATGGCTCCACAACTAAGTCCTTCCACTAGGACATCTGCCGTGACAATTCCATGACAGTTGGCGCCCACCGTGGGGCCTGCGCACAGTGGTTTTGAGTTCTTGAAGGGCAGCTTTGAAGGGATCAAGAGATACGCTGTGGGCCGGATGACCAAGAGTCGTTGCGGCAAGCTCTACATCGATGACGCAGGCTGGGGCTCTGAGGCCGGCTCAATTGAGTACGGGTATCGGGTCCCCTTCGGCGGAATCCACGTCTTCATCGACAAGATCGGCGAACCGGGCCCTGAGCCGGACATCTGCACCGACATCATCAAGACGGCTCAGCGTGCACGACCCGCCCGGATTCAACCTGCCGTGAAGCGTGCCTTTGTTGGATTTATCCATAGGGCCGAATTGGAAGGCTCTGTGTCTGGCGGTGAGACGGCCATCTACTCTAATGGTGAATCATCCACGAGCGAGACTAACTCAATGTATCAACTACAAGACGGACGGCTTGGGGGCTGTTCCGATGGTGACAGTATTTCGGACCCCCATGAGCCGCCGAACAGGGTAGCAATCATCATGGATGGCACCCAGCCGGTTCTCGGTTCGACAGCCGCCGCGGCTATGACTTCCAGCACAGCAGCGATAACAGCAGCAGGTGCTGGCGAATCAGCACGCCCGCCGGCTCAAGTTTTAACAGATCTGTTGGAGACTCTGGCGACTCTGATGGAGGTGGAGGTAACCCCGGACAACCAGGAACAACATAAGGTGGATGTGGCTAAGTTGCGTGATGAGATAACACAAGCCAAGGTAGAACTGGCAGCGGAAAACGCTAGGATGACCGCAGAGCGGACCGTTTTAAACGCCTAAGCACGGCGGATTCATATCGGCTCACGTTGAATCAGAACACTTGAAACAAAGTCTTGAGGAGAAAACACTAGAGTCGTCTACCCTTGGTTTATGAGTCAAGGAACCTCTTTAACACACCTGGAGCAGGGGCCAGTAACCCGCCGGTGATAAACCAGATGGCTGAAGCACCAGGGGGTGGACCGCCGGGTCAGCCGCGCGTGACAGTTCCTCCGCATATGAATAACACCCCGCCTCAGCATGTGGAAACACCATCGGGTCATTATTCCAACCCTTTAGACAATATGATTGCTGCAGCTACGCGATTGGCGGCTCTGCCAGTCGAGGGTGAGACTCCGACGGCGGTTGAAACCCGAAGGGCCAGGGAACTTCTTCAAACAGCGCTGGTATAGCAGCAGGCTTATTCTTATAGTCGTGATCGGATTCACTCGACCCCTCATCCAAGCCGGAGCTACAGCAGGCACATTGACTCGCCAGCGGGTTCAAGTACTGAGCAGCGCCGTAACCAACCTCGTGGGCATGACCCGACGCGCAATGGTACCAATGCCTAGAATTTGGTGGACCAGGGCAGAGCGCGTCGGGAGGCCGAGCTGGCGGCTCAGCTGGCGGCTCATCAGCATGCACCGGTTTACCCGACGACTTCGGTAGAGGCAGGTGTGACCTCTAGAGCTTGGGGAGTGCCGTGTTTAACGGGGGCTCTGCGTAACGAGCGTTTGCCCAAGGACTTTAAGGGTCCTCGAAAGGTGCCTAATTACACGACAGATCAGCCCCCGGAGGCCTGGGTGGAGAGTTATGAGATGGCTATGGAGATGTTGGATGTTAGTGAGGCTGCATATGCTAAGTATTTCACCATGATGCTGGAAGGGACGGCTCGTACCTGGTTGAAAGGGCTGCCTGCCAACTCCATTGGGTCGTGGGCAGAGCTGAAGGCCCGGTTTATCCAAAATTTCAAAGATACGTGCAAACAGCCTATGTCGATCGTGGATTTAGTTTCTTGTGTTCAAGCTGAGGGCAAGTCGACGACCAGCTGGGTGCGCCGGGTCTCGACTATCATACATTGTTCAGACAATATCAACGTCGGCTCAGCGGTTTTAATGTTGGAGAAAAATTGCCGTTTCCTTCCACTCAAGCAGAAGCTTGGGCGGCTTAAACATCATTGCAGTGACATGGGGGAGCTCATGGCGGCTCTTGTCAAGTATGCCGACTCTGATAGTACCAAGGACCCCGACTCTGAGGATGAAAGATCGGGAAAGGGAAAGAAGAGTAGCGGTATGAGGGGGCAACAGCATGACCCGACCAATCATGGCGGTAACGGTAAGTTCAAAGCTGATGATTTTGTGGCTGACACCGGTGCATGGAATTATAACCAGCGTCGTAAGGGGAGGCCGGCTCAAGGGACAAAATTTGACCTTGACGCGATAATGAATCAGCCATGTCTGAAGCACCGAACACAGGAGAAGCCGTCTACCCATCTGTGGAAGGATTGTAGCATTATGAGACAATTCAGAGAGTCTTTCCAACACAACCATGGTCCTAATGGCGGTTCAGGGTCCGGCCCTCATGGTCCGGGTCATGGAGGTGGCAGTTCAAATTCCGGTTTTCACGGCCAAGGCAATCAAGGTGGTTACAACCAGTAGAATAATCAGGGGAATCAGCAGCAACAACAGTCTGGTTATCAAAGCAACCCGAAGCAATTGAATAGTGGGCAGTACCACATCTTCACTACTAGCTTGTGTAAGCAGGATCAGAAGCTTCATAAGAGGGCAGTAAATGCTATTGAGCCGGCGGTGCCGCGTTACTTGCGGTGGTCGGAGCAGCCAATTGTATGGAGTCATGAGGATCACCCGCCCCCGGTTGACAATCCGGGTCACCTGGCTCTAGTGGTGGCGCCTCAGGTTGGGGGCTATAAATTTACTAAGGTGCTCATGGATGGAGGCAGCAACATTAATATACTTTACTATGAAACCTTCCGTCGCATGGGACCGACCGACAAAAGTCTTAAGTCGTCAAACACCGTTTTTCATGGTGTGGTGCCGAGTAAGTCGGCATATCCAGTGGATAAGATATCTTTGGAGGTTACCTTTGGAGATGAGTATGATTCCAGATCTGAGACCCTAACCTTCGAAGTGGTTAAAATCAAGAGCCCTTATCATGCTCTGTTTGGGGGGCCGGCTTATGCTAAATTTATGGCGATGCCTTGTTATGTTTACTTCCAGCTTAAGATGCCAGGTTACAAGGGCACCATCATAGTGCATGGGAGTCGCAAGGTGGCCTTGGAGTGTGAAGAAGGCGATGCTGCTTATGCTGAGTCTGTTTGTGCAACGGAGGAGCTGAAATTTTACAAGGATAATGTTGACCCGACGGACATGATGTCCTTGAAAAAGCCAACCACATAGCATGATCCTTTACTAAAGTTTAAGTCGGCAGATGACACTAAAATGGTTGATTTTGTTCCTGGCGACTCATCTAAGCAGTTCAGCATCAGTGCTAATCTGGATCCGAATAGGAAAGCGTGCTCATCGAGTTCATCCGTGAGAACCGGGACATCTTTGCATGGAAGCCTTCAGACATGCCGGGTGTAGCGAGGGAACTCGCTGAGCACACTCTTAATGTTGATCTGAAATTTAAGCCAGTCAAGCAATTTGTTCGTTGTTTTAACGAGGAGAGGCGGAAGGGCCATTGGTGAAGAAGTGGCCCGGCTCTTGGCGGCCGGGTTTATCGTTGAAGTTTTTCATCCTGAGTGGTTGGCTAACCCGGTGTTGGTGCTTAAGAAGAACGACACTTGGCGAATGTGTGTGGACTACACGGACTTAAACAAGGCTTGTCCGGTTGATCCGTTTGCTCTCCCTCGTAGTGATCAAATCATTGATGCTACGACAGGTTGTGAGCGTTTCAGTTTTTTGGATGCTTATTCTGGTTATCATCAGATCAAGATGGCAGTTAAGGACCAGGAGAAGACAACTTTCATTACTCCATTTGGAGCCTTCTGCTATGTGTCTATGCCTTTCGGGCTCAGGAGTGCCCAGGAAACTTACCAGCGGTGTGTGAAGAATTGCCTTCACAATCAAATCGGGCGTAATGTTCATGCTTACGTAGATGACTTTGTGGTAAAATCCAGGAAGAAGGAGACCCTGATTGATGATTTGAAGGAGACGTTTGACAATCTCAGAGTTTATAAAATGATGCTTAACCCGCCCAAGTGTGTTTTTGGTGTACCGACAGGTAAGCTTTTGGGTTTTCTGGTTTCTAACAGAGGCATTGAAGCTAACCCAGAGAAGATCAAGGCTATTACTTCCTTGGCTAAGCCGGCATGCGTCAATGATGTTCAGCGTTTGGCGTGTCGTATTGCGGCCTTAAGCCGGTTCATTAGCCGGTTAGGTGAGAAGGCTATCCCTCTTTACCAGATGATGAAGAAGACAGATCACTTTGTTTGGAGTGATGCTGCTAATCAAGCGTTTGAGGATCTGAAGAGACAGTTGGCTGAACCGCCCGTTCTTGCTGCTCCCATTGATAAAGAGGCTTTGCTGTTATATGTGGCTGCCAATAGCCGAGCTGTTAGCATTGCTATTGTGGTGGAGAGGAAGGAAACATGCAAGGAATATCCGGTTCAACGACCGGTTTACTACATCAACGAGGTACTTATTGAGTCCAAGCAGAGGTATCCGCACCGGCAGAAGCTTGTGTATGGGGTTTTCATGGCAAGTCAAAAACTCAAGCAGTATTTTCTGGGTCATCCCATTACTGTGGTTAGTTCTGCTCCTTTGGGGGATATCATCCAGAATAGAGAAGCCACAGGTCGGGTAGCCAAGTGGGCCATTGAGCTTGGACCTCATGGTTTAAAGTATGTGCCTCGTACGGCCATCAAGTCGCAAGCACTCGTGGATTTCATCAATGATTGGACAGAGTTGCAGACGCGTGAGGAAAGGCCGGATAACACATATTGGACTATTCACTTTGATTGATCCAGACAGTTGGAAGGCTCGGGGGCTGGAGTTGTCTTAACTTCCCCACGAGGTGATAAATTTTCTTATGTTCTCCGGTTAATGTTCCCTTGTACTAACAATGCAGCTGAGTATGAGGCCTTGCTCCACGGTCTTCGGATGGCTAAGGAGATGAACTTAAGCCGGGTGAGGTGCTTCGGCGACTCAGATCTGGTAGCTCAGCAGGTTTCTGGCACTTGGGATTCCAAGGATCCACTCATGGCGGCTTATCGTCGAGAGGTTGATGCTGTTGCGGGTCATTTCAAGGGTTACCAAGTTGATCATATTGATCGCAAGAAGAATGAGGCGGCTGACACTTTAAGCCGGTTAGGGTCTCAGCGTAAGCCGGTGCCATCTAACACACGTTCTTGGATATTCTGCTTAACCCTTCTGTCAAATTACCTATAGAGGAGGATCTTGCTATTCCTGACCCGGAAGTACAATTGATGGCGGCGCTTCATACCATTCCTGATTGGACAATTCCGTATTTGGCTTACATGACCCGGGGCGAGTTGCCTGAGGATGAGATCTTGGCTAGGCAGATAACCCGGCGGTCTAAGTCAATGGGTAGTTGCACCATCACAGTGTCACAGGGGCGTTTCAGCATTGCATCTCTCCTGAAGAAGGATGTGAGATTCTGCGAGAGATTCACGAAGGAGATTGTGGTCATCATACCGGCTCTAAATCTCTCGTAGCCAAGGCTTTTTCGTCATGGGTTTTATTGGTTGACGGCTCATGCTGATGCTGAGGCTTTGGTCAGCAAATGTGACGGTTGTCAGAAGTTTTCATGACGAGCTCATGTGCCGGCTCAAGAGTTGAGGATGATTCCAATTACTTGGCCGTTTGCGACCTGGGGGCTTGATATGGTTGGGCCTTTCAAGAGGTCCAAAGATAAGAAGAGCCACCCTTTGGTGGCAGTTGACAAGTTTACTAAGTGGGTTGAAGCAGAGCCGGTTAGCAAGTGTGATGCAGCAACGGAGGTTCAATTCATCAAGAAGGTGATTTTCCGTTTTGGCTTTCCCCACAGCATTATAACGGATAATGGCACTAATCTATCTAAGGGTGCTATGAAAGAATTTTGTCAACGAGAGCATATTCGACTTAATGTCTCCTCCGTGGCTCACCCCCAGTCCAATGGTCAAGCGGAACGAGCTAATCAAGAGATTCTGCGAGGCATCAAGCCCCGACTTATGGTTCCTTTGCAAAGAAAGCCGGGTTGTTGGGTGGAGGATTTACCCTTAGCGTTATGGAGTATCAATACAACCCCCAACAGATCCACGGGTTACACACCTTTCTTCATGGTTTATGGAGCAGCGGTTCTCCCTAGTGACATCCGTCACGATTCACCCCGTGTGGCGGCTTATGTTGAAGCTGATAATGAAAGGGCACGTCAGGATGCACTTGACCTGTTGGATGAGGAGCGTGATCTCGCGGCGGCTCGTTCAGCGATTTATCAACAAGACGTACGTCGTTATCACAACCGCCGGGTCAAAACCAGAACCTTTCAAGAAGGCTACTTGGTGCTCCGGCTTATCCAGGATCAAACTGATATGCATAAACTGTCACCACCTAGGGAAGGACCTTTTGTGGTCAACAAGAATCTACAATGGGTCATACTATCTTATTGACGTTCGAGACCACAAGGACTCACGCACATCGGAGGAGGAGACCCGTCGGCCGTGGAATATTACTCATCTTTGGCCCTACTATACTTGAGTCACCAGCTCTCATGATGTACATAGTTTGATGATGTATATATTATAAACAGTATAATAAAGCCGGCATCCCTGATATTTCAGGGCCTCTGTCGTTTCACTTCTTCGAAGCTGAGTCTTTATCATCGTCTTACATGTTCACTTAAGAGGCTTGACACCCAAATTACAGGGACCAAAGAGAGTTGGATGCACAACACAGCTCAAACATAGGTACTCGACGAGCACAACTCATAAATATGTCACTTGGGGGCTTCCTGTTCAAACATAGGTGTATTCACCAAAGAGAACATAGCATTACTACCTTCTTTACCAGGTTATCTTGTTCAAACATAGGTGTATTCACCAAAGAGGACATAACCTTTCCGGGTCATCCTACATGTATACCAGCTGCTTCTTCATCAGGTAATCCCGATTGACCCGCCGAACTCTTAACAATCAATCTTTTACGGTGTATTCACCAAAGATCCTGAGCTTGTTAAGGTTAAAACGCCGATTTGTCATGTGAGAGCACGGCTTACAGATAGTCAGGATAGATCCAGGCTCATAAGCTGCCTTCCTTGAAACTTGGATAAATCGGCCTGTGATGCACGATGCTACTCCGACCCCGCGTACTCCTGATAAGTCTATCTTTAAATAAGACCCGAGCTTATCTGGGTTCAAATGTCGATTGGGTCATGTGAGAGCCGGCTCACGGAAAGCGCGTACCTTCCAGTGGCCATCAGGCTAGTTTCATTGAAGAAGAAACTTCGGCTTGGCGGCCTGCAAAAGCCCCGAATTTTTTCAGTTTCTTATTTTTTCTTCTTCATATAATCTTTTTTTTCTTTCCATATGGTTTTTACAAGTCAGGCCAACCTGCCCTGTTTATGTCTCATATTTGAAGCATCTTTGGGTCTTTCCAACCCGCCAGGATGGCAGACTCTAAGTCACCAGAGGATAAAATTATTATGTTTCGAGTTATAGCTCTAAACACTCTAACTACAGGGAGCTGATAAGCCGGCATGCTAAGCACACACCACACGTATGATTCTTTATTTAACAATTGTGTCAACATTGTGATTAGACGGCCCTGGTTATGGACTATCCGTCCCAGTGGTTCCAATTGGGTATCATGACCCGCCCGGCGGTAAACCGCCAGGGCACTTGTGATATGTTTGTGTGTAGGGTAATGATCAATCTAATCTGCATAAATCAACGCTATCATAAGCATAAAGTGATATTTTCTTAAACTGATGGATCAGCAGTATTGCGCAAAACAGAAACGCGCATGATGGCACGGTAGATTAAAGTTTTGCTACGCTATTACATGACTCCGTGAGCCAAACAACATCAAGTGTTTTCAAAGGATCAAATATCTAAACCGCCTGGCAGTTCACTCTTCTTGGCTTTGCTGACTTGAGGCCTCTGGATCATCCTTTTCCGGTTCTTCGTCCTCCTCCGCCGTCTGAAAGTTTGGTGATGACCAATTGATGCCACATAAAGCTTGAAATTCAGCTTCATCATCTATAAGTTCAGACGGCTCAACTTCAGGGGCAAAAGTATGCTTATGGATTGGGGGGATTAGATCAATCACTTTATAAGCCGGTGTGGGCATCTTCTGATTCTCCCTGTTATAAGCCGGATGGTATTTTGAAAGGTCCGTGTCATTTGCAATCAGAGTCGCCATCAGACGTATTCCTTTTACGCAAGCAGCGAAGTCCATTTGATAAAACGGAGTGCCATCTTCTTTCAAGCTTGGGTATCCAGTAGCTACATCAACCAGATCTAGTTCTGGTACCCATGCTTTGGCCCGGCTCAAAGCTGTCACAAACACCGGCTCTTGCAGATGATCGCTTCATCTCGTCAATCATAGCAGGCAACACAGAAAGTTTTTTCAAGACATCTATCAAGAGAGTAGGTGCTTGATTAGTTGGAGAAATTGTGGCCAGTGCACGCTGAGCTCCAGTGTATAGCTGTTCAACAAGTGTGTAAATAGCTTTGAGCTTCACAAGTATATCTTGGTTAAGATTGCTGCTCTTGGTACCTGAGTAAGTCATAGATTGGTTAGAGGCGGTTTATACTATCAAGGAAATATTCACTTTTGATGCTTAAGAAGGCGACTCACCAAAGATAGCAGAAACCATCTGGGAGACACGGTGTTTTAAACCGGTGAGCTCAGTGGTCAGCTCTTGAAGAGCCGCCTCCGCTTTTTCAGCTCACCGCGTCAAAGCAGTCTTTTCTTCAGCTCAAGTCTTTCTCTCCGCCTCAAAACTGGTGTTCAGTTTTTCCGTTTCAGCCACGCTAAATTGGAATTTTGACTCAGCTTTCCGGGTCTCACATTCTTGATTCTCCAGCCGGGTCTTTGCATCGGCCAATTGTGATTGAAGTTCAGCAGTGGCATCCTGTACAAGCACAGAGTTGCAAATACATTATTATCCGTGTTACAGGAATATAAGTCCCAAGCCTTTTGCAAGCAACAACACTTGGCACTTGGGGGCTAATGCCTGCCGAAATATTCTTCATATGCCGGCTCATGACAGTAAGTACCAAGCACTTTGCAAGCAAGAGTACTTGGCACTTGGGGGCTAATGCATATCGCTTGTGTCTCCTTACTGCTTTATGATGACCCGGTTGTGCCTTAAACTATCACAGTCGGTTCATGGGGGCTATGCAGGTAAGCTCTCCTTTATAAATAATGGTAAATATGATCGGCTCATTCATGCTGTTTAAACCGGTCCTTGGGGACTACGGATGCAATGTTCATTGTTTAAAATCCGGTTTAAACTTCAATAGTGCAAGCCGGCCTTGGAAGGGTTCTACTAAAGATGCTCATGGTTATTCTAAGTCTACAGCTTATTCAATTTTATCATACCCAGTAGACTTGGGGGCTGGTAGGATGTGCATAACTTATTTAAGCAGGAATTCATACCTCATATTTTTGATGCATCTACTTCACCATATCAATTTCAAGATCGCGGCTGGAGTGTACTTGGTTGAGGTAGCCAGAGAGTACTTGACTACTGCTCAGCTGATAATAGTGGGCGACGTCAAATCTCACTTTCTGCTTTTCAATGAACTCTTGTTTAGCGGAATGTCCGGCCAAGACAGTTGGATTTCCCGGTTCTCTAAAGCCGGTGCCAGTAATCATAACGTCATCGGTATGAGTCTCCGACGGCTTAAGTGGGTTTGATGATTCCGTACTCAAAGGATTGAGTATTGTTTGGTCGCTGGAGAGGTCAGGGACATCATGAATAGGTTCTTTTGGTTGCTTTTCAGAAATGTCTGGTGCTGGAATTTGCTGCTTTGGTTCAACAACTTTAGGATCTTCAGCTGGCTTGGCCACCTTTGACTTCTTACTAGGCTTTGCTGGCCACTGCATGGGTTATGACAAGTCAGTACAATTATAAAAGCATAAGGAGGTACAGAATAAAAGTAATTGTTGTTACCCAGGGGCAGTTTTAAAAGCCGCAGCTGGGTCTATGATGAGTCGCCGGAGGAAGAGCGGGAAACCTCCTTAGTTTGAATTGGAAGAATTAAGTGGTTGACGAATGAGACCCCCCAGCGGGTAAAAAGAGTTTAAGTTTGGAAGGACCTCGTTTTGATGTTTCCATCGAACTGGAGTATTTGGTAAGCCGGAGGATAATTCTTCACCTCCGCTGGTCCGAGTCTGTCGCCGATTCTCGAGCTACTGTTGCTTCAAAACAAAGTGAGGATCCAAATGAGCTAGGGGGTGTGAAAACCTTACTTTCCGGGTCACTCGTCGAATTTTCTATCTTGGCAAAGGTGCTGAGCCGGAGGAAATGATAGTTAACTCTTCTTCAACTGCTTGGCTGGCCCCCGTGTCATCCTGATAATAATCAGTGTCAATAAGATAATTGAAAAAGGAGCCAAGGGAGTCACTGGCTACCTCCGAATCAGAGCTGTCATTCAGTTCAAACATATCAGAAGCACTTGGTTTCTTCTTTGTCTTCTTGGCAGTTTTCTTGGCAGCTTTCTTGGAAGCCCTGGCCTTTTTGGCAGCTTCACGGTCATATTGCTTTTTCCAAAAATCAGAGTCAGCCTGTGGAAGTCATCTAAGT
The DNA here is from genome assembly GCF_002575655.3 of Aegilops tauschii subsp. strangulata. Lineage (NCBI taxonomy): Eukaryota > Viridiplantae > Streptophyta > Magnoliopsida > Poales > Poaceae > Aegilops > Aegilops tauschii. Next base: position 401,356,648 of record NC_053035.3, read on the forward strand.
CGAGTCAATAAAAAATATATGAACGATGAGGTAAAAGTAAGTAATTGGGAGACTCACGTCCAGTGGTGGGTTAAGTTTGTAGAAAGGGTTCAAACCCACTTTGCTGCAGTCTTCCACATCTTCATTCAGAAGGGTCTTTGTCATTTCATTGATTGCTTCGTTAGTTAAACGCGCGGAGCTGTGGCGCAGTGGATCTTTTGTACCGCCTGTGTAGGTACACATTAAGCCGAGTCGGTGGCTCAAGGGTATGATTCACCAAGAAACCTAGCACCGAACTAAGTCAATACCAGTTAACCCATTTCCCAGCAAAGCCTTGACCTTCCTAATAGTGGGGGCAATCTTTTACGTTCAGCAGCGGTAAGCTTTTCAGGATGATTATGCTTTGGATCAAGACGTTGGACACGATAACCCGGTAATGGATTTTCATCAGCCGGAGAGGTATCCTTGCAGTAAAACCATGTCCGGTTCCAATCCTTGGGGTGACTCGGCAGGCAAGCATAGGGGAAGATGGCATCTCTTCTTCGTTGAATTGAGATTCTGCCAAGTTCCAAGCTGGGTCCGTTCGTAAACACGTTTTGGTGGTTTAAATTAAAAAATTCCCTAAAAAGTTCGACACTGGGCTCCTCTTGAAGGTATAGTTCAAAGAAGACTTGAAAGTTGTAGATATTTGACACGGAATTGGTTCCGATGTCTTGAGGATGGAGTTGAAAGAAGTGTAGAACATCTCGGAAAAATTTAGAACCGGGTGGTGTGAAGCCCCGATTCATGTGATCAGTAAAGACAATGACTTCGTCATCCTTTGGCTGAGGTCTTTCTTCGACTGGATCAGGGGCGCGGTAATGCATGACATTCTTTGCTGGCAAGTACCCAATTTTGACAAAACCTCTAAGTGTGTTCTCAGTGACAATGGAAGGAACCCAGTTACATGAAGTGACTGTCTTTGGCGGCATTGTGAAGAGAGAAGCCTAAAGGAAAGAAACATTTTGCCGGTTCAAATTGATTCATTAAGCCGGAAGTAAAAAGCTAGAGTATATATTCAGAATGGCGGCTTAAATGGGGCCTAATGATATATGGGTAATAATAAGACGGTGATGTAAGCCGCCATGACAAGCACTGGTATTTAAGATCTGACAAGAGTGAATTTTATTAAGTGTTGGGACAAACATGTTTCACAGATTAGAGCTATAAGATTGGATCTGCAGCAGTTCAGAAAAATGAAATAAAATCTAAACCTAAGGTGGCGGCAACAGAAAAGTGGGGGTGCCTAGATGAGATCCGTTGCAATGAGGATATATTTTGATATTAAAAACAAGTGCTAAAACTACTGCCGCACAAGATTTGTGTCGTTTTCCGATCAAAACTATGCAATCTAGGAAAGAGAAGGAGGAACGGTGATGAACACCGATGAATAGGGAAACCCTAAGGCAGATCTATTAAGAGGAAAGGTGAATGCTTACCGACGCTGATGAACAGCGGAGAGGCGCCGCGATGTTCTGGTCTGTTCAGGGTGATGCAGCGGCCGGAGTTGAAGCAGTGGACGAAGGTCGACGGCGGCGGAGCTCGGGCGCGCTGGAGCGTTGCGAGGAAGAAGATGAAGGCGAGAAGGCAAAGGGAGAGTGAAAAGAGGACCCGTGGCCCTATTTATAAGGCTGGAAGGATAAGTGGCATGCGCGGGAATCGAGGAGACAAGAAAATGGATATGTGACGGTGCGAGCGCCTCGATTTTCGGGAGGTTATTAAAAAATAAGGATCTGTTAAAGCTAGGCTTGGTATTGTGCACAATTAATGATAGATGATGTCATGGCGGTTTTTCGTAATTCCAGCAGATGACGTCATGGCGGGTTACAATATCTCACAAGAAGATGAAGAAGGATTTTTTATAAGTGTTGAAGATTGACATGAACAAGTTCAAATCAACCTGGGGCCTAATGTTGGGGATATGACTATTGGATATGACCCGCCCAGGAGGGGTCAGGTTATCCCGATGATGGTTCATAAACCAAGCCCGTGAATATGTTGAAGATGGCGGTTCATGGTAGGCTTGTTAAAAGGCCCAAAGCCCAAAGGCGGCTTAAGGCCCATGAGTATAAACTGCCATGTATAGGTGACTTGTATTGTAAGGAATGTAAGATAAGTTACCGAGCCGAACACGTTTATATGAGCCGGCCGGGACTCTGTAAGCCGCGGGGCGTCAACCCGTGTATATAAGGGGACGACTCGGCAGCGGCTTAGGGCAAGAAACAACAGATCGAGAGCCAGGCTAAACATATTCGCTCCCTAGTAATCGAAACCATAGCAATACCACCTCAAACTGGATTAGGCTTTTACCTTCACCGCAAGGGGCGGAACAATTATAAATTCCTCACGTCCTTTGTCCCATTTAACCCCTTTAAGCTAACCTCATCGCGATGGCTCCACAACTAAGTCCTTCCACTAGGACATCTGCCGTGACAATTCCACAACAAATACCGAAAAAATCAAATAATACGCTAACATAATGATTAAATCATAATTAAACATTATAGTCTTCACGGTCTCCACAGTGCTTAGAACATAATTAACATAACAACTTAAAAAAAAGACAAGCGCCGCCCGCGCTCTGCTGCCGTGCCCGTCACCTTGTCACGCATCGTCGTTGTCGTCCTCGTCGCCAGTGAGGTCGATGTAGGGCGGCAGCATCCAGAGGTGGGCCAATGGCCCCTGGAAGGTGGGAGGTGTCGTGGTTTTGTCACGGCAGATGCCCTTGTGAAAGGACTTAGGTGTGGAGCCATCGCAACGTGAGTTAGCTCGAAGGGGTTGAATGGGACAAAGGACACAAGGTTTACGCAGGTTCGGCCCCTCTCGATGAGGTAAAATCCTACTCCTTTTGTTGGCTATTTCTCCGGAATCGATTACAAGGGAGCGGAATCGCTTGGCCTAGCTATGATCAATTGTTTCTTAAGTTAACCCGCCGCAGGGTCTCGCCTTTATATACACAGGTCGGGACCCTGGGCTTACAAGAGTCTAAGTTGGATCACACAACATGACCAACTCGGTTTCTAAGTCACCCTGCCTTGCAAGGTAAGTCGCCAACGTGGCAGCTTACACTCTCCGGGTCATGATCCTTCCGTCGGGTCTTGGGCCTTCAGCAGGCCCACCTTGTAAGCCACCACCGGTCTTCATGTTTCACCTTCTTGGACCTACACGGGCCTTCTTCATATTGAGTCGTCAATGATGTAACCCGGACCCTCCTGGACGGGTCACACCTCGGGGTTATATCCCCAACATTAGGCCCCGGATTGATTTGAACTTGTTCATGTCAATCTTCACTGCTTCAGGTTGGCGAATCATCGTTCCAATGTTTAATTCTTGAATAAACCATTGTAACCCGCCATGACGTCATGTAAAGTAAATTTAGAAAAAAACCTATGGCATCACAATGAATCTTTTTTGCATTAAATGGTCGTTCGAGAATCGAGGCGCCTCCAGTGTTGAGATAATCATGACATCTCCTTGATTTCCGCACCTGCCATTTTACTGTTCACTTTTTCCCTTATAAATAAGGATGGGGGCCCCCCTTTTCATTTTTACCCCTAACGCCCTCTTCTTCTCCTTTGTCTTCCATACGCCGTCACTGCGACCGGAGCTCCACCGCCGCCGTTCTTCACTAGCAACTTCAACTGGGCCGCTGCATCAGCCTGATTAGACCAGAGAACTGTGACATGCACCCACCGCACATTAGCACCTCCAGGTATTCATCTTTTCTCACTTCCAATCTGCATTAGGTTACCCTAGTTCGTCGGTGTTCATCGTGTTCCCCCAAGTTCATCGTGGCTCATACACCTGTCACTTAGTTCGATCCAAAAACAATATTGAAGTCGTGTGGTAGTAGCTTTAGCATTTGTCTCAAACCGCAGATGCATCCCTTCTTCCTGAGATTCAATCCCCTGCTCACCAGTTCTTCCACGGCCATGCTTTTAGGTTTTAATTTGTTCCCTTTTCTGAACTTCGGTAGATCCGTAATTGCAACTATAATCTGTAAAACTTGTTTGTCCAACACTTAGTAGAAATTTCGCCAACCCCATATCCGTAAACGGCTATCTTAAAAAAATTACTTGGGCGGATTAAATAATAATTCTGTCCTCTACTAGTCTCTAGCCGGCTCAGCAGATCCTGTCTTGCCATACTTTAATTTTTAATCTGAGAGTCGCCGCTCCCTCATCACCAGGGCGGCTTATAATTCCTTCATACTCTCATCATAATAATCGATCCTTTATCGAGAACCACCTCACTACCACTGATTTATTTTTGCAAATACTTAAGCGGTTTATCACTTTAATCTTAACCCGCCATACCTTAAATTTTCAGGCTGCTGCTTTGTAACCCGCCAACAATGACCAAGACTCCTACTTCTTGTGACTGGGTCGCCCCCCAAGTCTCTGAACTCTCATTGCAGGAATATGTAGATATGGGGATTTTACCATCCAAGGCGGTCATACACTGGCGGGTCCCTGGTTCCAAAATAACTCCAGAGCCCCAAGAGGGCGAAATTGTGATCTTTGCAGACCACCTCCTCCAAAATAACTCCAGAGCCCCAAGAGGGCGAAATTGTGATCTTTGCAGACCACCTCCTCCGCGGTTTTTCCCCTCCCGGGTCAAAGTTTTTCCGCGACGCTCTGAATTTTTACCAGCTCCATCCTCAAGATATTGGTCCCAACTCCATCTCCAACTTATGCAATTTTCAAATATTCTGCGAAGTGTACCTTGAAGAGGAGCCTACGGTTGACCTTTTCAGAGAGTATTTTTACCTCAATCGTCAAAGTGAGATGACTGATGGACCCAGCTTGGAACTTGGAGGGATTTCCATTCAAAGGCAGAGAGACATAATTTTTCCTAAAGTCAAGCTGTCTAGCCACCCCAAGGATTGGAATTTCACTTGGTTCTACTGCAAAGATACTTCTCCGGCTGATGAAAATCCTTTGCCGGGCTACCGCTCCTTCCGGCTCAACACCCACAGCAAGCTTCCAGACCGATTGACCGCCGCAGAGCACATTAAATATGCTCCCACTTTCTCCAAAATAAGAGCACTGGTAGCTAATGGTTTAACTGGAGTAGATTTGACCTGCTATTGGGTCGCTTGGAGGATATTACCTTTAAGCCGGTGTAGTGGTTTGATGTGTGAATATACCGGAGACACCAAAGATCCACTACGTTTCAATCAGTCATCCTTAAGCGACAAAGATTACTGATACAGTCAAGTCATTGCTCGGAGAACCTATGGACAATTGTTGCAAAGTGGGACTGAATCCCTTCTGCAAACTTAACCCGGCTCCTCCTGTAAGCCATCAGACCAAGCTTCATCTTGTTTATTTATCTCTTTAATTTTTCCTTATTGCATTACTTTGCTCACATGTATATAGGCCGACTCTCCTTTTTGGAAGAAAAGACTGCCTGTCGCTGCCCCAACCAAAAAATCCAAGACAAAAGCTCGAGGTCTAGGTCGTCCAAAGAAACCATCGGCTGAAGAACTGCTCAAACTTGACAATGAGTCGGAGGTAGAACTTGAAACCCTTGGTCTTTTCTTTGTACAACGTACTAACGCTGACTCTTCTCAGGAAGAGGCAGAGACCAGCCATGCAGATGGAATAGAGGTAACTATAATTTCCTCTGACTCGGAACCGTTACCAAGAACACAAATTCAGCGGGTCGTCCAGAAGGTGAAATTTCTCATCCTCTTGCTCACTTGGACCCCAACTTTCTTTTGAAGAAACAACAACACGATTCAAGGCGCCAAACCCGGAGTGGCGGCTCTCATGACCTTGTTTCTGGCTTACCTAATACGCCTGCTCCTCGCAAACGTCGACCTGATACCCATTAGCTGGCCTTATACGTCAACCTCTTAATCTTTCCAACTCAAATTATCAGAAGACACCTCCATCGTCCGTCGACTCTTTTGGAACCCATATGCCTGTCTTCAAAGTCGCTCAAGGGTGAGTATTTTCATTTGTTGATCAATAATTTGTAATGATATGCTCATGCTTTTATATCTTTGTCACATAGGCATAGCAAAGGCGGGCAAGAAATTGAAAGTGAGTGGTTCTTCAAAGGACCCCAAAGTTGCTGAACCGGAGAAGCAAGTGCCAAAAATCTTAGGGGCTTGAACTCAAGACCCTGAAGACCTTGCTAATGACCCGCCACCACAAGCTGATACCACATCCTTTGATCCAATGAACACTGAGGTTGACCCGACCATCACACATGTCCCGCCAAGTCCTAAACCGCCCAGCCCTGTGATATGTCTCCAACATATCTATAATTTTTTTATTGTTCCATGCTATATTATATTCTGTTTTGGATGTTTAATGGGCTTTATTATACACTTTTATATTATTTTTGGGATTGACCTATTAACCGAAGGCCCAGCCCAAATTGCTGTTTTTTTGCCTATTTCGGTGTTTCGCAGAAAAAGAATATCAAACGGAGTCCAAACGGAATAAACCTTCGGGGACGTGATTTTCGGAACAAACATGATCCAGAGGACTTGGAGTCCACGTCAAGCAATCAACGAGGAGAGCACGAGGCAGGGGGGCGCGCCTACCCCCTGGGCGCGCCCTCCACCCTCGTGGGGCCCATGTTGCTCCATCGACGTACTTCTTCCTCCTATATATACCTACGTACCCCCAAACCAACAGAGGCATCCATGAAAACCTAATTCCACCACCGCAACCTTCTGTACCCGTGAGATCCCATCTTGGGGCATTTTCCGACGTCCTGCCGGAGGGGGCATTGATCGCGGAGGGCTTCTACATCAACACCATAGCCTCTCCGATGATGTGTGAGTAGTTTACCTCAGACCTTCGGGTCCATAGTTATTAGCTAGATGCTTCTTCTCTCTCTTTGGATCTCAATACAAAGTTCTCCACGATTCTCATGGAGATCTACTCGATGTAATCTTCTTTTGCGGTGTGTTTGTCGGGACCGATGAATTGTGGGTTTATGATCAAGTTTATCTATGAACAATATTTGAATCTTCTCTGAATTCTTTTGTGTATGATTGGTTATCTTTGCAAGTATCTTCGAATTATTAGTTTGGTTTGGCCTACTAGATTGATCTTTCTTGCAATGGGAGAAGTGCTTAGCTTTGGGTTAAGTCTTGTGGTGTCCTTTCCCAGTGAAAACAGGGGCAGCAAGGCACGTATTGTATTGTTGCCATCGAGGATAACAAGATGGGGTTTATATCATCTTGCTTAAAGCGTTACTCCGTTCTTATGAACTTAATACTCTAGATGCATGCTGGATAGCGGTCGATGTGTGGAGTAATAGTAGTTGATGCAGGCATGAGTCGGTCTACTTGTCACGGACGTGATGCCTATATACATGATCATACCTAGATATTCTCATAACTATGCTCAATTCTATCAATTGCTCGACAGTAATTTTTTCACCCACCGTAATACTTATGCTCTTGAGACAAGCCACTAGTGAAACCTATGCCCCCCGGGTCTATTTTCCATCATATTAATTTCCCGACAACAAGCTATTTCTGGCGCCGTTTATTTTGCTTTCTTTACTTTTAGTCTTCATCTCAAAAATACCAAAAATATTATCTTATCATATCTATCAGATCTCACTCTCGTAAGTGACTGTGAAGGGATTGACAACCCCTTTATCGCGTTGGTTGCGAGGTTCTTATTTGTTTGTGTAGCTGCGCGGGACTTGAGCGTGGTCTCATACTGGATTGATACATTGGTTCTCAAAAATTGAGGGAAATACTTATGCTTCTTTACTGCATCACCCTTTCCTCTTCAAGGAAAAAACCAACGCAGTGCTCAAGAGGTAGCAAGAAGGATTTCTGGCGCCGTTGCCGGGGAGTCTACGCAAAAGTCAACATACCAAGTACCCATCACAAACCCTTATCCCTCGCATTACATTATTTGCCATTTGCCTCTCGTTTTCCTCTCCCCCACTTCACCCTTGCCGTTTTATTCGCCCTTCCTCCATTCAATCTTGTGTTACCATGTGCCTTCTTTTTGCTTGCATCTTCGCTTGCTAAGAGTTTATGGATCCTCATCCACTTGCTAATCTCTTTAAGAGATCCTATTATGATGAACCTATTGATAGTGAGTTGAGTGCACTAGATTATCTTTATGAGGTTTTGCTTGAAATTCGTGAATCTGAAAATTGTGATGAAGTACTTTATGAAGCGATTCATGATAGATCTTTGAATAAAAAGCATGATTGCAATGATTTTATTATAAATTATATTGATGTAAATGATGCTAATAATATGCAAAACCCTAAGCTTGGGGATGCTAGTTTTGCTATGTCTACTATTTGTTGCAATGATCATGATTGGGGTGATTCTTCTTATAATCTTGAAAATTTATTCAAGCCCCATGATGAATATGAGATTGATATTAGTATTTGCAATAGTATTGAAAGTGGGTTTGGAATAGTGTCAACTTTAGATCCCACATATTTGGAGAATGTTCAATCTTATGAAGTTTTTGATAAAAGTGGGTTTGGAGAGGTCATGACCTTAGTTAATGTTAATTCCCCTATTTTGGAAGAGTGTAAACTTTGCATACATGTGGATCGTGTTAAGAATATTTTTTGTGATAGCTATATTGTTGAATTTTCTTATGATCCTACATTTAATTATTATGAGAGAGGAAAATATGATTGTAGAAATTTTCATGTTACTAAATTACCTCTCGTTATGTTGAGATTGCTATTATTTCTTTCCGCTTCCTTGCATATGCTAGTTTTTGCTTGTCTTGATAATTTGTTTGCATATAAAATGCCTATGCATAGGAAGTATGTTAGACTTAGATGTGTTTTTCATATGATTTATGACGCTCTCTTTGTGCTTCAATTCTTGTCTTTGTGTGAGCATCGTTGAAATCTCTATGCCTAGCTAGGGGCGTTAAACGATAGCGCTTGTTGGGAGGCAACCCAATTTTATTTTAGTTTTTTGCTTTTTTCTTCTGTTTAGGAATAAATATTTGATCTAGCCTCTGGTTAGATTTGTTTTTATGATTTAATTAGTGTTTGTGCCAAGTTAAACCTACATGATCTTCTTGGATGATAGTTATTTGATCTTGCTGTAAATTTTAGAAACTTTCTGTTCACGAAAACAATTGTTAAAAATTACCAGAATGTGATATAATATTGATTGCAATTTAAGAAGATCAATAAACAAATTATTTATGTCTTACTATTTTGACTGAAATTTTAGAGTTCCAGAAGTTTGCGTTAGTTACAGATTACTACAGATTGTTCTGTTTTTGACAGATTCTGTTTTTCGTGTTGTTTGCTTATTTTGATGAATCTATGGCTAGTAAAATAGTTTATAAACCATAGAGAAGTTGGAATATAGTAGGTTTAACACCAATATAAATAAATAATAACTTCATTATAGTAACTTGAAGTGGTGTTTTGTTTTCTTTCGCTAACGGAGCTCATGAGATTTTCTGTTAAGTTTTGTGTTGTGAAGTTTTCAAGTTTTGGGTAAAGATTTGATGGAGTATGGAACAAGGAGTGGCAAGATCTTAAGCTTGGGGATTCCCATGGAACCCCAAGATAATCTAAGGACACCTAAAAGCCAAAGGTTGGGGATGCCCCGGAAGGCATCCCCTCTTTCGTCCTCATCCATCGGTAAATTTACTTGGAGCTATATTTTTATTCACCACATGATATGTGTTTTGCTTGGAGCGTCTTGTATTATTTGAGTCATTATTTGTTAGTTTGCCACAATCATCCTTGCTGTACACACCTTTTGAGAGAGACATACATGATTCGGAATTTGTTAGAATACTCTATGTGTTTCACTTATATCTTTTGAGCTATATAGTTTTTGCTCTAGTGCTTCACTTATATCTTTTAGAGCATGGTGGTGGATTTGTTTTATAGAAACAATTGTTCTCTCATGCTTCACTTAGATTATTTTGGTAGTCTTCCAAAACAGCATGGTAATTTGCTTTAATTATGATAGGCATCCAAGATTAGTAAAGAAAAAAAATCTTATGAGTGTGTTGAATGCTATGAGAAGTTTGATGCTTGATAATTGTTTTGAGATATGAAGATGGTAATATTAGAGTCATGCTAGTTGAGTAGTTGTCGATTTGAGAAATACTTGTGCTAAAGTTTTTGATTCCCGTAGCATGCACGTATGGCGAACATTTATGTGATGAAGTTGGAGCATGATTTATTTATTGATTTTCTTCCTTATGAGTGGCGGTCGGGGACGAGCGATGGTCTTTTCCTACCAATCTATCCCCCTAGGAGCATGCGCGTAATACTTTGTTTCGATAACTAATAGATTTTTGCAACAAGTATATGAGTTCTTTATGACTAATGTTGAGTCCATGGATTATACGCACTCTCATCCTTCCACCATTGCTAGCCTCTCTAATACCGCGCAATTTTCGCTTGTATCATAAACCCACCATATACCTTCCTCAAAACAGCCACCACACCTACCTATCATGGCATTTCCATAGCCATTCCGAGATATATTGCCATGCAACTTACCACCATTCCGTTTATTATGACACGCTCCATCATTGTCATATTGCTTTGCATGATCATGTAGTTGACATCGTATTTGTGGCAAAGCCACCGTTCATAATTCTTTCATACATGTCACTCTTGATTCATTGCATATCCCGGTACTCCGCCGGAGGCATTCCCATAGAGTCATATTGTTGTTCTAAGTATTGAGTTGTAATTCTTGAGTTGTAAGAAAATAAAAGTGTGATGATCATCATTATTAGAGCATTGTCCCAATTGAGGAAAGGATGATGGAGACTATGATTCCCCCATAAGTCGGGATGAGACTCTGGACTAAACAAAAAAAAGAGAAAGGCCATAAAAAAAGAGAAAAGGCCAAAAAAATGAGAGAAAAAGAGAGAAGGGACAATGCTACTATCCTTTTACCACACTTGTGCTTTAAAGTAGCACCATGATCTTCATGATAGAGAGTCTCTTATGTTGTCACTTTCATATACTAGTGGGAAATTTTCATTATAGAGCTTGGCTTGATATTCCAATGATGGGTATTCTCAAAATGCCCTAGGTCTTCGTGAGCAAGCGAGTTGGATGCACACCCACTTAGTTTCTTTTGTTGAGCATTCATATACTTATAGCTCTAGTGCATCCGTTGCATGGCAATCCCTACTCACTCACATTGATATCTATTGATGGGAATCTCCATAGCCCGTTGATACGCCTAGTTGATGTGAGACTATCTTCTCCCTTTTTTTGTCTGCTCCACAGCCACCATTCTATTCCACATATAGTGCTATCTCCATGGCTCACGCTCATGTATTGCGTGAAGATTGAAAAAGTTTGAGAACACCAAAAGTATGAAACAATTGCTTGGTTTGTCATCGGGGTTGTGCATGATTAAATACTTTGTGTGATGAAGATAGAGCATAGACAGACTATATGATTTTGTAGGGATAACTTTCTTTGGCCATGTTATTTTGAGAAGACATAATTGCTTAGTTAGTATGCTTGAAGTATTATTATTTTTATGTCAATATTAAACTTTTGTCTTGAATCTTTCGGATTTGAACATTCATACCACAATTAAGAGAATTACATTGAAAATTATGCCAAGTTGCATTCCACATCAAAAATTCTGTTTTTATCATTTACCTACTCAAGGACGAGCAGGAATTAAGCTTGGGGATGCTTGATACGTCTCCAACGTATCTATAATTTTTGATTGTTGCATGCTATATTATATTCTGTTTTGGATGTTTAATGGGCTTTATTATACACTTTTATATTATTTTGGGGACTGACCTATTAACTGGAGGCCCAGCCCAGATTGCTGTTTTTGCCTATTCTGTGTTTCGCAGAAAAAGAATATCAAACGGAGTCCAAACGGAATGAAACCTTCGGGAACGTGATTTTCGGAACAAACGTGACCCAGAGGACTGGGAGTCCACGTCAAGCAATCAACGAGGAGAGCACGAGGCAGGGGGGTGCGCCTACCCCCTAGGCGCGGCCTCCACCCTCGTGGGGCCCATGTTGCTGCCCCGACGTACTTCTTCCTCCTATATATACCTACGTACCCCCAAACCAATGGAGGCATCCACGAAAACCTAATTCCACTGCCGCAACCTTCTATACCCGTGAGATCCCATCTTGGGGCCTTTTCCGGCGTCCTGCCGGAGGGGGCATTGATCACGGAGGGCTTCTACATCAACACCATAGCCTCTCCGATGATGTGTGAGTAGTTTACCTCAGACCTTCGGGTCCATAGTTATTAGCTAGATGGATTCTTCTCTCTCTTTGGATCTCAATACAAAGTTCTCCACGATTCTCGTGGAGATCTATTCGATGTAATCTTCTTTTGCGGTGTGTTTGTCGGGACCGATGAATTGTGGGTTTATGATCAAGTTTATCTATGAACAATATTTGAATCTTCTCTGAATTCTTTTATGTATGATTGGTTATCTTTGCAAGTCTCTTCGAATTATCAGTTTGGTTTGGCCTACTAGATTGATCTTTCTTGCAATGGGAGAAGTGCTTAGCTTTGGGTTCAATCTTGCAGTGTCCTTTCCCAGTGACAGCAGGGGCAGCAAGACACGTATTGTATTGTTGCCATCGAGGATAACAATATGGGGTTTATATCATATTGCATGAGTTTATCCCTCTACATCATGTCATCTTGCTTAAAGCGTTACTCCGTTCTTATGAACTTAATACTCTAGATGCATGCCGGATAGCGGTCGATGTGTGGAGTAATAGTAGTAGATGCAGGCAGGAGTCGGTCTACTTGTCACGGACGTGATGCCTATATACATGATCATACCTAGATATTCTCATAACTATGCTCAATTCTGTCAATTGCTCGATAGTAATTTGTTCACCCACCGTAATACTTATGCTCTTGAGAGAAGCCACTAGTGAAACCTATGGCCCCCGGGTATATTTTCCATCATATTAATTTCCCAACAACAAGCTATTTCTGGCGCCGTTTATTTTGCTTTCTTTACTTTTAGTCTTTATCATAAAAATACCAAAAATCTTATTTTATCATATCTATCAGATCTCACTCTCGTAAGTGACCGTGAAGGGATTGACAACCCCTTTATCGTGTTGGTTGCGAGGTTCTTATTTGTTTGTGTAGGTGCGTGAGACTTGAGCGTGGTCTCCTACTGGATTGATAACTTGGTTCTCAAAAACTGAGGGAAATACTTATGCTACTTTACTGCATCACCCTTTCCTCTTCAAGGGAAAAACCAACGTAGTGCTCAAGAGGTAGCACCCTGCCAAGCTTACTGAAGAAGTCCCTTCTGACAAGACCGTCGAGGATGTCATCATCATTGGCACAGGCTATACAGAGCCAGGGAATCCTACTGTCTTCGCCAAACACAGCGCCAAAGAAGAGCCGCCAGCCGCAGACAAGGGCAAGTTGAAGCTGGATCTGGAAAGCTATGCTTCTCTTAGTGCAAGTGACATCCACGCAGGTTATCTGAACTGCCTTCATGCTAGCCGTGACCTGGAAGCTGGCTTAGTGAACCTTATGAAGGAACACTATGTGGTATGCTGCTAACCCCTTTCCATATGTATTTATATAGCCGTCAAGTCTATAGTATAGGAAAATGTTGAGTATGTTGTAGACTTGATGAAAATGTCCAAACTGTAGCCTCTTAGGACCGGCTTATGTTTATAAAGATGAGTCGGGTCTTCAAATATTAATCTTGAATGAACCTTGTACAGATTTTGAACCATTAAGTCATAGTAATAAGATGAGCCATACTGATAATTAGCTCTAAGATCCAAATACATAGCCCCCAATGGCCGGCTTAACTTAACAAAGTGATCCGGGACTCATAATCACGAAAACCAAACATGTAGCCCCCAAGGGCCGGCTTAACTTAACAAAGTGAGCTAGGTCTTCGACAAAGATTGAAGTGACCTACATTAGCCCCCAAGTGCCAAGTATATTGTCCGCAATGTGCTTGGGACTTTAATTAATTGTATTACCAAGACTTGCTCCTTGCGTTGTAACCAATGACTTATTCATTGTAGGTGGAATTGAACATGAAGGAATCACAAGTTGGCGATTTAAGAAGAAGCTTAAAGTTGCAGCAAACCAAAACCTCCAAGGCCAAGTCAGATCTGAAGGCCTCATTAGAGTAATTTGAGAAAATCAAAGCAGGCTTTAATGCTGAGAGAGCCACCTGGGAATCTGAGAAAACTGCATTAGTGAAGAGAGCCGAAGAGGCTGAAGCTCATCTTAAGCCGGTGACCGATGAGCTTGCCGGCTTAAAGCAACATATTACTCACATGACAGCCGTCATCTTTGGTAATTTTTAAACAATTGTGTTTCATTATTTGACCCGTCTAGTGATCCATAATAAATAATACTTAACCCGCCTGACAATTTTCGAACAAGCCCCAGAAGCGCCAATCTTGGCCAAAATATGTTGCTCAAGCTGAAGGCAGTGTATTCATTAGTTGAGCAGCTATACGCTGGGACACAATGCAACATGTCAGCCTTATCAGGCGGAAAGAAGCCGCCGGCTCTTATCAAGATGGTATTAGAGCAATTGTCAACCACGCCGGCTCAAATTGAAGAGATCAAATTATCAGCCGCCCGCGCCCAACCCATTGTTGCTCTAGGTCGGGCGAAAGCATGGCAATCAGAACTTGATCCAGAGGAGATAGCCACCGGATGTCCGGAGTTCAAGGACGACTAATCAAGATTTGAAGCATAAGACTTCTACAACTCTGTCAGGGAGATGCGGCCTGTAGCGTGCAAGCTTGTAGAAGAATTGAACTTGAACCATTATACCACGGATTATGATAAAAACAACAACAAAGTTAAGCCGCCCACTCATGAAGTGATCGATCTTGTTCCTCCCAGGCGTAAGCACACCTTCACCCCTGATCTTGACTCTTCAATTATACTTAACGATGAGGCCATGTTCGAAGCTTTAACCGACATCGATTGGGCATCAGCTGACCTTCAGATGATACAAGAGGAAGAGCCGGCGCAGGATGACCCGGAGTCTTCAAGGCTCCACGAGGAAAACTGACCCTAACAACGATGATCCAGGCGGCTCGCAGGCCGGGTTGTAGGAGGGCGGTTTAAAAACACTTGATGCACTATCTTTTGGGCTCAACTAGAAGCCTTGTAATAGGATAGCTTTCAAACAATGATCCGCCATGTCATGCCTTCATGCATGTTGATCCTGACTTTGATCCGCTAGTTTAATATTTATAACAAGCCTGTTGTGATCATATATATGAGCCGTACAAAACTCTCATGTCCATCTGAAGTTTTGCATCTCCTGTAGAGTCGAATCATGCTGGCGGTTTAGATATCAATAGCCAGTGTGGGTGACAACCCCAAAGGCTTGCAGCCACATAGTGATAGCCATTCCAATTAGTTATATTGGCGACTTGAAGTCCAAAGCCAGGGCGGGTTAAACCCCAAAATTTGACAAAAATGAATGTCATAACCTGGAGCCTCATGACCCGGGTATTTCAAAATGTGCACAAAAATAAAAACATCAAAAAAATCCAAAATATGCAACAAATCTCAAATCTTGCTAGGTCGTCTTCCAAGACAGGACCAGACAAGTTGGCACATAGGCCTTGTGCTTTCAAGGCCGCACAACCGTTGAGTGTATCCTAGCTCACTGTAAGCCGGCTCTCACGTGACACAAGCCACCGTTTTAACCTTAACATGTTCAAGGTCTTAAAAAGATTGACTCTTAAGAGTTCGGCGGGTCACCTAGCGGAGTAGCAAGTTGCAAACAGGCAGGATAACTCATAATTTGGCATCTCATGCCTGGTCAAGAGGGTATGAAAGCTAAACCCGGTGGGTTGGAAGCCCCCAAGTGTCCTTATGATCAAACTAATAAAGACTCGGATACACAGAAATGAAATGACAGAGGCCCCGAATATCTCAGGGATGCCGGCTTTATTACATTTGATCATAAAAAGATATATACACATCATCAAAAGTATGTACAATGATAAGAGCCAGTGGCTCAGGTGTAGTAAGGCCGAAGATGAGCAATGTCCCAAGGCCTGTTGGTTTCCTGCTCAGAGGTGCGTGACTCCTTGCGCTCACATATATCAATGAGATAATACGAGCCATTGTTGAGGTTCTTACTGATCACAAAAGGTCCTTCCCAAGGTGGAGACAGCTTATGCATATCAGTTTGATCTTGAATCAGCCGAAGCACTAAGTCGCCCTCTTGAAACGCCCAAGTCTTAACTATGTGGCTATGATAGCAATGCTGGTCTTGCTGGTATATTATTGAACGAGCTGCCGCAAGGTCACGTTCTTCATCCAAAGCATCAATTGCGTTCTGTCGAGCTGTCTCGTTCTGTTGATGACCCAAAAGTATAGGGGATCAATCGTAGTCCTTTTGATAAGAAAGAGTGTTCAACCCAACGAGGAGCAGAAGGAAATGACAAGTGGTTTTCAGTAAGGTAATGTCTGCATGCATTGAAATTATAAGTAATGAGTAGTTTGATAGCAAGATAATTTTGATGGGGAACGTAGCATGCTATTTCAAAATTTTCCTACGCTCACGCAAGATCTATCTAGGAGATGCATAGCAAAAAGAGGGGGATAGTGTGTCCATGTACCCTCATAGACCGAAAGCAGAAGCATTTGAAAACGCGGTTGATGTAGTCGAACTTCTTCTCGTTCCGACCGATCAAGCACCGAACGTACGACACCTCCGAGTTTTGCACACGTTCAGCTTGATGACGTCCATCGAACTCTTGATCTAGCAAAGTGTCGAGGGAGAGTTTCGTCAGCAAAACGGCGTGGTGATGGTGATGGTGAAGTGATCCACATAGGGCTTCGCCTAAGCACTACGAAGATATGACCGGAGGTGTAATCCGTGGAGGGAGGCGCCGCACACGGCTACCATATGTTGTTGTGTCCTCTAGGCGCCTCCCCCCTCATATATATAGGCGGGAGGGAGAGGGGGCAGCGAAGGGGGCTCCCAAGTAGGAGGAATCCTACTTGGGGCCCTAATCCTATTTCACCCCCTTACCATAATTCCCGGAGGGGGGAGGAAGGAGGAGGGAGGAGAGAAGGAAGGGGGAGCTCGAATCCCTCCCCTTCCTTTCTCTCTTCTCCTATTTCCTTCCCCCCTTATTTCGGCCTAAATGGGGTGCACCAGCCCCTTAGGGCCTGGTCTATCCCCTTCTTGGCCCATTAGGCCCATGTAGTTGTCAGGGGGATGCCCGGAACCCCTTCCGGTGACCCGATATCTACCCGGTACCCCCGGAACACTTCCAGTGTCCGAATATCATCATCCAATATATGAATCTTTACCTCTCTACCATTTCGAGACTCCTCGTCATGTCCGTGATCTCATCTGGGACTCCGAATATTCGGTCACCAAATCACATAACTCATATAATACAAAATCGTCACCGAACGTTAAGCGTGCGGACCCTACGGGTTCAAGAACTATGTAGACATGACCGAGACACCTCTCCGGTCAATAACCAACAGCAGAACCTGCATGCTCATAATGGTTCCCACATATTCTATGAAGATCTTTATCGGTTGTACCGTAATGACAACATACGTTATTCACTTTGTCATCAGTATGTTACTTGCCCAAGATTCTATCGTCGGTATCTTCATACCTAGTTTAATCTCGTTGCCGGCAAGTCTCTTTACTCGTTCCATAATACATCATCCCGCAACTAACTCATTAGTCATTGCTTGCAAGGCTTATTATGATGTGCATTACCAAGAGGGCCCAAAGATACCTCTCCGATACTCGGAGTGACAAATCCTAATCCCGATCTATGCCAACCCAACAAACACCTTCGGAGATACCTGTAGAGCATCTTTATAATCACCAGTTATGTTGTGACGTTTGATAGCACACAAGGTATTCCTCTGGTATACGGGAGTTGCGTAATCTCATAGTCAAAGGAATATGTATATGACATGAAGAAAGCTATAGCAATAAAACTGAACGATCAATATGCCAAGCTAACGGATGGGTCTTGTCCATCACATCATTCTCCTAATGATGCGATCCCGTTCATCAAATGACAACACATGTCTATGGTTAGGAAACTTAACCATCTTTGATTAACGAGCTAGTCTAGTAGAGGCTCACTAGGGACACTATGTTTTGTCTATGTATCCACACATGTATCAAGTTTTCGGTTAAAACAATTCTAGCATGAATAATAAAAATTTATCATGATATAAGGCAATATAAATAACAAATTTATTATTGCCTCTAGGGCATATTTCCTTCAGTCTCCCACTTGCACTAGAGTCAATAATCTAGATTACATTGTAATGATTCTAACACCCATGGAGTCTTGGTGCTAATCATGTTTTGCTCGTGGAAGAGGCTTAGTCAACAGATCTGCCACATTCATATCCGTATGTATTTTGAAAATCTCTATGTGTCCCTCCTTGACTTGATCACGGATGGAGTTGAAGCGTCTCTTGATGTGTTTGGTTCTTTTGTGAAATTTGGATTCCTTCGCCAAGGCAATTGCTCCAGTATTGTCATAAAAGATTTTCATTGGACCCGATGCACTATGTATTACACCTAGATCAGATATGAACTCCTTCATCCAGACTCCTTCAATCGCTGCTTCCGAAGCAGCTATGTATTCCGCTTCACACGTAGATCCCGCCACGACGCTTTGCTTGGAACTGCACTAACTGACAGCTCCACCATTCAATATAAATACATATCCGGTTTGTGACTTAGAGTCATCCAGATCAGTGTGAAAACTAGCACCGACGTAACTATTTACGACGAGCTCTTTGTCACCTCCATAAACGAGAAACATATCCTTAGTCCTTTTCAGGTACTTCAGGATGTTCTTGACCGCTCTCTAGTGATCCACTCCTGGATTACTTTGGTACCTCCCTGCTAAAATTATAGCAAGGCACACATCAGGTTTGGTACACAACATAGCATACATGATAGAACCTATGGCTGAGGCATAGGGAATGACTTTCATTTTCTCTCTATCTTCTGCAGTGGTCGGGCAGTGAGTTTGACTCAACTTCACACCTTGTAACACAGGCAAGAACCCTTTCTTTGACTGATCCATTTTGAACTTCTTCAAAACTTTATCAAGGTATGTGCTTTGTGAAAGTCCAATTAAGCGTCTTGGTCTATCTCTATAGATCTTGATGCCCAATATATAAGCAGCTTCACCGAGGTCTTTCATTGAAAAACTCTTATTCAAGTATCCTTTTATGCTATCCAGAAATTCTATATCATTTCCAATCAACAATATGCCATCCACATATAATATTAGAAATGCTATAGAGTTCCCACTCACTTTCTTGTAAATACAGGCTTCTCCAAAATTCTGTATGAAACCATATGCTTTGATCACCTCATCAAAGCGTATATTCCAACTCCGAGATGCTTGCACCAGTCCATAAATGGATCGCTGGAGCTTGCACAATTTGTTAGCACCTTTAGGATCGACAAAACCTTCTGGTTGCATCATATACAACTCTTCTTTAAGAAATCCATTAAGGAATGCAGTTTTGACATCCATTTTACATATTTCATAATCATAAAATGCAGCGATTGCTAACATGATTCGGACAGACTTAAGCATCGCTACGGGTGAGAAGGTCTCATCGTAGTCAACTCCTTGAACTTGTCGAAAACCTTTCGCAACAAGTCGAGCTTTGTAGACAGTAACATTACCATTAACGTCTATCTTCTTCTTGAAGATCCATTTATTCTCTATGGCTCACCAATCATCAGGCAAGCCAACCAAAGTCCACACTTTGTTCTCATACATGGACCCTATCTCAGATTTCATGGCCTCAAGCCATTTATCAGAATCTGGGCTCATCATTGCTTCCTCATAGTTTGTAGGTTCGTCATGGTCTAGTAACATGACTTCTAGAACAAGGTTACTGTACCACTCTGGTGCGGAACATGCTCTGGTTGACCTACGGGGTTCGGTAGTAACTTGATCTGAAGTTTCATGATCATTATCATTTGCTCCCTCTCCAGTTGGTGTGGGCATCACTGGAACTGATTTCTGTGATGAGCTACTTTCCAATTCAAGAGAAGGTACAATTACCTCATCAAGTTCTACTTTCCTCCCACTCACTTCTTTCAAGAGAAACTCCTTCTCTAGAAAGGATCCATTCTTAGCAACAAAAATCTTGCCTTCATATATGTGATAGAAGGTGTACCCAACAGTTTCTTTTGGGTATCCTATGAAGACGCACTTCTCCGATTTGGGTTCGAGCTTATCAGGTTGAAGCTTTTTCACATAAGCATCGCAACCCCAAACTTTAAGAAATGACAGCTTAGGTTTCTTGCCAAACCACAGTTCATATGGTGTCGTCTCAACGGATTTAGATGGTGCCCTATTTAAAGTGAATGCAACTGTCTCTAATGCATAACCCCAAAATGATAGTGGTAAATCGGTAAGAGACATCATAGATCGCACCATATCTAATAAAGTACGGTTACGACGTTCAGACACACCATTACGCTGTGGTGTTCCAGGTGGCGTGAGTTGTGAAACTATTCCACATTGTTCTAAATGAAGGCCAAACTCGTAACTCAAATATTCCCTCCATGATCAGATCGTAGAAACTTTATTTTCTTGTTACGATGATTCTCCACTTCACTCGAAAATTCTTTGAACTTTTCAACTGTTTCAGACTTGTGTTTCATCAAGTAGATATACCCATATCTGCTCAAATCATCTGTGAAGGTCAGAAAATAATGATACCCGCCGCGAGTCTCAACACTCATTGGACCGCATACATCGGTATGTATTATTTCCAATAAGTCCATGGCTCGCTCCATTGTTCTGAAGAACAGAGTTTTAGTCATCTTGCCCATGAGGCATGGTTCGCAAGCATTAAATGATTCATAATCAAGTGATCCAAAGTCCATCCTCATGGAGTTTCTTCATGCGCTTTACACCAATATGACCTAAACGGCAGTGCCACAAATATGTTACACTACCATTATTAACTTTGCATTTTTTGGCATCAATATTATGAATATGTGTATCACCATGATCGAGATTCAACAAAAATAGACCACTCTTCAAGGGTGCATGACCATAAAAGATATTACTCATATAAATAGAACAACCATTATTCTCTGATTTAAAAGAATAACTGTCTCACATTAAACAAGATCCAGATATAATGTTCATGCTCAACGCTGGCACCAAATAACAATTATTCAGGTCTAAAACTAATCCTGAAGGTAGATGTAGAGGTAGCATGCCGACGGCGATCACATCGACCTTGGAACCATTCCCGACGCGCATCGTCACCTCGTCCTTAGCCAATCTTCATTTAATCTGTAGCCCCTATTTCGAGTTACAAATATGAGCAACCGAACCGGTATCAAATGCCCAAGCACTACTACGAGCATTAGTAAGGTACACATCAATAACATGTATATCAAATATACCTTTGTTCACTTTGCCATCCTTCTTATCCGCCAAATACTTGGGGCAGTTCCACTTCCAGTGACCAGTCCCTTTGTTGTAGAAGCACAAAGTTTCAGGCTTAGGTCCAGACTTTGGCTTCTTCCCGGGAGTGGCAACTTGCTTGCAATTCTTCTTGAAGTTCCCCTTCTTTCCTTTGCCCTTATTCTTGAAACTAGTGGTTTTGTTAACCATCAACACTTGATGCTCCTTCTTGATTTCTACCTCTGCAGCTTTGAGCATACCGAAGAGCTCGGGAATTGTCTTATCCATCCCTTGCATATTATAGTTCATCACGAAGCCTTTGTAGCTTGGTGGCAGTGATTGAAGAACTCTGTCAATAACACTATCATCTGGAAGATTAACTCCCAGCTGAGTCAAGTGGTTATGATACCCAGACATTCTGAGTATGTGTTCATTGACAGAACTGTTCTCCTCCATCTTGCAGCTATAGAACTTGTTGGAGACTTCATATCTCTCAACTCTCGCATTTGCTTGAAATATTAACTCCAATTCCTGGAAGATCTCATATGGTCCATGACGTTCAAAACGTCTTTGAAGTCCCGATTCTAAGCCGTAAAGCATGGCACACTGAACTATAGAGCAGTCATCAGATTGAGCTTGCCAGACGTTCATAACATCAGCATCTGCTCCTGCAGCAGGCCTTTGACCTAGCGGTGGATCATGGACATAATTCTTCTTTGCAGCAATGAGGATAATTCTCAAGTTACGGACCAGTCCATGTAGTTGGTACCATCATCTTTCAACTTGGTTTCTCTAGGAACGCATTAAAATTCAAGCTAACGGTAGCACGGGCCATTGATCTACAACATAGACATGCAAAAACTATCAGGACTAAGTTCATGATAAATTAAGTTCAATTAATCATATTACTTAGGAACTCCCACTTAGATAGACATCCCTTAAGTCATCTAAATGATTACGTGATCCAAATCAACTACACCATGTCCGATCATCACGTGAGATGGAGTAGTTTTCAATGGTGAACATCTCTATGTCGATCATATCTACTGTATGATTCACGTTCAACCTTTCGGTCTCCAGTGTTCTGAGGCCAAGTCTGTACATGCTAGGCTCGTCAACTTTAACCCGAGTATTTTGCATGTGCAAAACTGTCTCGCACCCGTTGTATGTGAACGTAGAGCTTATCAAACCCGATCATCACGTGGTGTCTCAGCACAACGAACTATCGCAATGGTGCATACTCAGGGAGAACACTTATACCTTGAAATTTTAGCAAGGGATCATCTTATAATGCTACCGCCGTACTAAGCAAAATAAGATGCATAAAAGATAAACATCACATGCAATCAAAATATGTGACAAGATATGGCCATAACATGTTGTGGCTTTGATCTCCATCTCCAAAGCACCATCATGATCTCCATCGTCACCAGCTTGACACCTTCATCTCCATCGTAGGGTCGTGGTCGTCTCGCCAACTATTACTTCTAGAACTATCGCTAACTCATAGTGATAAAGTAAAGGAATTGCATGGTGTTTTCATCTCATACAATAAAGCGACAACCATAAGGCTCCTGCCAGTTGCGGATAACTTTTACAAAACATGATCATCTCATACAATAACGTATATCACATCATGTCTTGACCATATCACATCACAACATGCCCTGCAAAAACATGTTAGACGTCCTCTACTTTGTTTTGTTGCAAGTTTTACGTGGCTTCTATGGCTTCTACAAGAACCGTTCTTACCTACGCATCAAAACCACAACGGTGATTTATCAAGTTTGCTGTTTAACCTTCAACAAGGACCGGCCGCAGTCAAATTCGATTCAACTAAAGTTGGAGAAACAGACACCCGCCAACCACCTTTATGCAAAACTAGTTGCATGTCTGTCGGTGGAACCGGTCTCATGAACGTGATCATGTAAGGTTGGTCCGACCGGTTCATCCAACAATATCGCCGAATCAAAATAAGACATTGGTGGTAAGCAGTATGACGATCACCGCCCACAACTCTTTGTGTTCTACTCGTGCATATCATCTACGCATGGACCTGGCTCTGATACTGTCGTGGAATTGTCATGGCAGATTTCCTAGCGGAAGGACTTAGTCATGGAGCCATCGCAACTAGGTTAGCTTAAAGGGGTTAAACGGGACAAAGGACACATGGAGTTTATACTAGTTCGGCTCCTTGCGGTGAAGGTAAAGGCCTATCCAGTTTGAGGTGGTATTGCTTGGCTTTTGATTACCAGGGAGCGAATACGCTTGACCTAGTTCTCAATCTCTTGTTTCTTGTCCTAAACCGCCGCCGGGTCGTCCCTTTATATACACAGGTTGACGCCCGGCGGATCACGGAGCCCTGGCCGGCTTATACAACGTGTCCGGCTCGGTGACTAACTACGCCTGCCTTACAATACAAGTCACACATACATGGCAGTTCATCCACCTGGGCCGTAAGTCACCTCTGGGTCTTGGGCCATCAACAGTCCCTTATGATCCGCCATCTTCATTGGTTAAGCCGCCAGTGGTATAACCCGGCCCCTCCTGGGCAGTTCATACCCAGTAGTTATATCTCCAACATTTGGCCCCAGATTGATGTGAACTTGTTCATATCAATCTTCAATACTTAGAAAAAAATCCTTCCTCATTTGCTCTTGCAAGATCTTATAACCCGCCATGACGTCATCTCCTAGGATTGTGGTAACCCGCTGTGACATCACCTGTCATTAATATTATGCAAGGCCCAAATCTTAATATACCCTCTCTTTTAATGGGCCTCCGAAAATCGAGGGGTCTGTGCTGTCACATATCCATTTTTAGCCTCCTCGATCCGCGCATGCCACTTATCTTTCCAGCCTTATAAATAGGGCCAGGGGTCCCTTTTCAATTTCCCCCTTGCCTGCTCATCTCCATCTCCTTCCTCACGACGCCTCTGCACCCGAGCTCCACCGCCGTCGTCGACCTTCACCATTGCCACAACGCAGGCCGCTGCATCAACCTGATCGGACCAAAGAACTCCAGCGAGCCACCGCAATCTATCGACAACTGTAAGCACTTCTCTCCCTCCACTTCAGATCTGTATGAGGGTTCGGACTTGTTCGTCGGCGTCCTTGCTGTTCTTCGCCGTTCCCTTTATCTTTAGCAGTTTGTAATCTGGATAAACTACCAACCTTGCGCGGAACTAGTTGTAGCATTCATTTTTATCTTTAGAAGAACATCCCCCCCTTTGGATGATCTCATTGAAACATCCACGCTTTCCATTGTCACCACCTTAGGTTTAGAATTTTACTGCCTTTTCTGAACTGTGGTAGATCCAAAATTATTGCTCCATCTTGTGAAATCTATTTGTCCATTACTTAGCCAAATGTGAAGTACCATAACTGCTATGGCGGCTTATACCACATACCATGAACCACCTTAGAGCACTAAATCTTGTTAAACCACCACCATACGCTTTAGAACTTTGCCTGACCTGGCAATATAACTCCGGTTTACCATGCTTGCTCATGATCTTAATTCTGCAACGCATATCTTGATTGTCAAACTCTGTCCGGCTTAACAACAAAATCCTTAATCCGGTAGGTACCATTAGTCCCCTTTTAAGCCACCAGTACTTCAATATTTATCGCCCGGCTTAATCTATCAATTATTCATAGCACTTTACCTTTGAATCAATGATCCAATTTAATAGCATGACCTTAAACCGGTAATGTTTTCTTCATTTAGCACCTTGTTTTCGAAGATGGTCAAGACCGTCACCGCCTGCAACTGGGTTGTTTCCCGGGTTATGGAAGAAGATTTGAATACATACGTTCAGACTGGCGTTTTAGCCAAGAAAGAAACTATCCACTGGAGGGTTCCGGGAAATGAAACTTGCCCTGAGCCCGAAGATGGTGAAGTGGTGGTCTTTATGGATCATATGGTCCGGAGCTTTAGTCCTCCTGGCTCAAGATTCTTCTGTCATGTGCTGCATTTTTCCAAACTCCATCCGCAAGATATCAAACCAAACTCCATTTCAAATATCTGCAATTTTCCAGTGTTCAGCGAGGTGTACCTTCAACAAGAGCCCACCGTGGAACTGTTCAGGGAGTTCTACTATTTGAACTGGCAGAATGAGTTCACAGATAGACCTAGCCTTGAACTAGGCGGCATATCCATACAAACGCTGAAAAGAAACCATCTTCCCCGCTTGTTGAGGATATAGACCTTAGAGTCACCCGCCAGGAGGGGCCGGGTTACTCGCGTGGTCAATGCCAGAAGCCCGGAGCCAAGTTTGAAGACGATGGGCCAGAGATGGGCTGAGACCCGGATACGGCTTAAAGCCCATAGTTACAATCGTTATTATGGTAGAACTTGTAGTGTAAGGCAAGTATGATTGAGAGTCCGAGCCGGACACTCTTATGAGCCGGCCGGGACTCTAAGGGCTGCTGGGCGTCAGCCTCCCTATATAAAGGGACGACCCGGCAGCGGTTTAGGGTGACAACAATCTCATCGAGAACCGGGCATAGCTGTTTAGCTCCCTGGCGATCGTAACCCTAATCAATATCACCTCAAACTGGACGTAGGCTTTTACCTTCACCGTAAGGGGCCGAACCAGTATAAACCTCGTGTTCCTTGTCCCACATAACCCCTTCAAGCTTCCTAGTTGCGATGGCTCCACGACTAAGTCCTAGCTCGAGGACATCTGCCGTGACAATTCCACGACAGTTGGCGCCCACCATGGGGCCAGCGCACGGTGGATTTGAGTTCTTGAAGGGCAGCTTCGAAGGGCTCAAGGGATACGCTGTGGGCTGGATGACCAAGAGTCATCGCGGCAAGCTCTACATCGACAATGCGGACTGGGGCCCCGACACCGGCTCAATTGAGTACGGGTACCGGGTCCCCTTTGGCGGAATTCATGTCTTCATTGGCAAGATTGGTGAGCCGGGCCCCGAGCCGGATCTCTGCACCGATCTCATCGAAACGGCTCAGCGCGGACGACCCGCCCGGGCCCGGCCTGCCTTAAGGCGCGCTTTTGTGGGATGCATCCATGGAGGGCCCTCTGATCCATATGGGTCTGGTGATGAGGCGGCCGCCGGCTCTGACGGCGAGTCGGTCACTGATGAGTCAAACTCGTTGTACCAACTTCAAGATGGCAGGCTCATGGGTTATTCCGATGGCGACAGTATTCCAGACCTTTTTGAGCCGCCAAGTCAGGTTGGAGTTTTTATGGCTGGTGCGCAGCCTGTTCAGAACCCCGCTGCTGGATCGGGAAACCCGGTGCCTTCTCCGGCTCAGGTGCTGATGGATCTGACGGACAAGATGACGGCCCTGTTAACCACCACGGTTGACCCGGCAGATCAAGCTCAGCATGATGCGGAGGTGGCGCAGTTAAAATTGGATCTGATAAAAGCTAAAGAGGATCTTGTAGCAGAAGGGATCAGGCTGGCTGCGGAGCGGGCGGCTCTCGACGCCCGGACTCAGCTGATTCAAGCGCAGTCCTTCCAACTCACGATGGATCAGAACGCGGCCAATGAGGTCATGAGAAGGAGGCATCAGAAGGCCCAGTCTCGACTCCCACCGGTTTACGATCCACGCAATCTCTTCAACACGCCGGGTGCAGGGTCTATTAACCCGCCAGGGGTCATTGCGCCCGGGTCTGGACCCCTTACTCAGCCACGGGTGATGGGGCCTCCCCAGGTGCTCCCTGCCCCGCCTCAATATGTGCCAATACCCCCGGGTCATTATGATAACCCGCTGGAGAACATGGTAGCTGCGGCGGCACGGCTGGCGGCTCTCCCCGTTGACGGCGATTCTCCGGCGGCCATCGAAACTCGCCGGGTCAGGGAACTCCTGCAGACGGTGCTGGCGCAGCAAGAGGCGTACTCCTACAGCCGGGACAGGATCCACTCGACTCCTCGTCGAGGCCAGAGCCCGAGTTATAGCCGGCACATGGTCTCGGCAACCGGCTCAAGCAACGTCCGACGCCATGACCCGCCCCCTGGCCATGGCCCGGCTCATAATGGAGCCTTTTACGCAGCGGACCAAGCACGGCAAGAGGCGGAGCAAGTGCCTCAATTGACGGCTTACCAGACCCCACCGGCTTATCCAACGACTTCCGTTGATGTGGGTATCCCTACCAGGACCGGAGGTGTCCCTTGTTTGGTGCCAGCTATCCGTAATGAACGTCTACCCAAGGACTTCAAAGGCCCTAGGAAGGTGCCTAACTATACAGCTGACTTACAGCCTGCAGCCTGGATTGAGAGTTATGAGATGGCTATGGAATTGCTGGAGGTCAGTGAGGCGGCCATGGCCAAGTATTTCACCATGATGTTAGATGGAACTGCCCGCACGTGGTTGAAAGGGCTACCACCGAATTCCATTGGGTCTTGGGCTGAGCTGAAAGCCCGGTTCATCCAAAACTTCAAAGATACCTGTAGGCAGTCTATGTCAATTGTGGATTTGACTAACTGTAAGCAGCAGGAGGGTGAATCCACGACCCATTGTGTTCGCCGGGTCAAGGAGATCATACATTCATCAGATAAGATGGATGCCGACTCTGTAGTCTTAATGTTGGAACCGAACTGTCGCTTTGTGCCCCTAAAGATGAAGCTCGGGCGGCTTAAACGCGACTGCACAGATATGGGTACGTTAATGGCGGCTCTTGTCAAGTACGCCGATTCCGATGGTACCAAGGATCCCCCTTCAGATGATGAAAGGACAGGGAAGGGAAAGAAGAACGGCAATGGCAAGGGTCCTCAGTTTAACCCGGGGAACCAAGGAGGAGGCAAGCGCAAGGCTGATGGCAGCCTAGAATTTGTAGCCAATGCCAACTCCCAAGGTAATAACCAGCGACGCAAGGGGAGGCCCCCTCCCCGAGGTAGCGGATCAGGTCCGACGCTAGAGCAGCTGTTGAATGAACCTTGTCCAAGGCATGGCTCTAGAGAGAAGCCAGCGACTCATCTGTGGAAGGATTGTGCGATCATGAAGGCCTTTAAGAATTACAATGGCCCGGGCGGCGGTTCAGGTGCTGGCGGCTTTCAAATTCCGGCCCTCAGAACGGTCAAGGGGGCTTTAATCAGTAGTCTGGCCAGGGCCATCAACAGCAGCAGGGGGGTTATCAGACCAATCCAAAGCAGCTTAGCGGTGGACAGTATCATGTGTTTACCACTAGTTTGTGCAAACGAGATCAGAAGCTTCACAAGAGGGCTGTGAATGCTGTTGAGCCGACAGTCCCACGCTATTTGAGGTGGTCTGAGCAGCCTATAGTGTGGAGTAGGGAGGATCACCCTCCCCGGGTGGATAACCCGGGCCACTTGGCCTTAGTAGTGGCTCCTCAGGTGGGAGGCTATAAGTTCACAAAGGTACTCATGGATGGAGGCAGCAGCATCAATATCCTCTATTATGAGACTTTTCGCCGTAAGGGGCCGAACCAGTATAAACCCTCGTGTTCCTTGTCCCACGTAACCCCTCAAGCTTCCTAGTTGCGATGGCTCCACGACTAAGCCCTAGCTCGAGGACATCTGCCGTGACAATTCCATGACAGTTGGCGCCCACCGTGGGGTTGGTTGATAAGAACCTTAGCCAGTCAAACACTATCTTCCATGGTGTGGTACCTGGTAAGTCGGCTTATCCAGTCGGCAAGATCGAATTGGAAGTGGCTTTTGGTGATGAGAACAACTACAGGGTGGAGAAGTTGACCTTTGAGGTGGTCAAGATAAGAAGTCCATACCATGCTATATTTGGATGGCCGGCTTACGCCAAGTTCATGGCACGACCGTGTTATGTGTACTTACAGCTCAAGATGCCGGGTCACAATGGGACCATTACGGTTCACGGCAGCCGGAAAGTGGCTCTGGAGTGTGAGGAAGGTGATGCGGCTTATGCAGAGTCTGTTTGTGCTACAGAGGAGTTGAAGTTTTACAAAGACAATGTTGACCCAACAGACATGACCTCTCTGAAGAAGCCGACTATGGAGACTGAGCCGGCGATGAAATTTAAGTCGGCTGATGAAACTAAGCTTGTTGATTTTGTTCCAGGAGATTCATCTCAGCAGTTTAGCATCAGTGCCAATCTAGATCCAAAATAGGAAAGCGCGCTCATCGAGTTCATCCGTGAGAATAGGGACATCTTCGCGTGGAAACCTTCTGACATGCCAGGTGTACCTAGAGAACTCGCTGAGCACACTCTCAATGTTGATCCGAAATTTAAGCCGGTCAGACAGTTCCTTCGGCGGTTTAATGAAGAGAGGCGAAAAGCTATTGGTGAAGAAGTGGCCCGGCTCTTGGCGGCCGGGTTTATCATTGAAGTTTTTCACCCAGAGTGGTTGGCTAACCCGGTGCTCGTACTCAAGAAGAATGGCACCTGGCGGATGTGTGTGGACTACACGGACTTGAACAAGGCGTGTCCGGCTGATCCTTTTGCCCTCCCCCGTATTGATCAAATCATTGATGCTATGGCAGGTTGTGCACGCTTAAGTTTCTTGGATGCTTATTCCGGATATCATCAGATTAAGATGGCAGTTAAGGACCAGGAGAAGACGGCGTTCATCACTCCCTTTGGAGCCTTCTGCTATGTGTCTATGCCCTTTGGACTCAAGTGTGCGCAGGCGACTTACCAGCGTTGTGTACAGAATTGTCTTCATAAGCAGATCAGTCGCAATGTTCACGCATACGTGGACGATATTGTGGTTAAATCCATCAAAGAGGAAACCCTGATAGATGATTTAAGAGAAACCTTTGATAATCTCCGGGTCTATAAGATGATGCTTAACCCGGCCAAGTGTGTCTTTGGTGTTCCTGCAGGCAAGCTCTTGGGTTTCTTGGTTTCTGACAGAGGCATTGAGGCTAACCCGGAGAATATCAAGGCCATCACCTCCCTGGCTAAGCCGGTGTGTATAAATGACGTTCAGCGATTGGCGGGTCGCATCGCAGCCTTAAGCCGGTTTATAAGCCGTTTGGGTGAAAAGGCCATGCCCTTATATCACTTGATGAAGAAAACTGATAACTTTGTCTGGAATGATGCAGCTAATACCGCTTTTGAAGAGTTGAAGAAGCAGCTGGCAGATCCCCCGGTCCTTGCTGCTCCGGTTGATAAGGAGCCCTTACTACTGTATGTGGCGGCAAACGCGCGAGCAGTCAGCGTGGCTATTGTGGTGGTGCGCAAGGAGGCGGGTAAGGAGCATCCGGTTCAGCGGCCGGTTTATTATGTCAGCGAAGTGCTCACTGAGTCCAAGCAGCGGTACCCGCATTGGCAGAAGCTTGTGTATGGTGTGTTCATGGCGAGCCGGAAGCTTAAGCATTATTTTCAGGGTCATCCTATCACTGTGGTCAGTTCTGCCCCTCTCGGTGATATCATTCAAAACAGAGAGGCCACAGGGAGAATTGCTAAGTGGGCTATAGAACTTGGACCCCATGGCCTCAAATATGTGCCACGCACTGCTGTTAAATCTCAGGCTTTGGTGGATTTCATCAATGATTGGACAGAGTCACAGGTGCCTGAGCAAAAGCCGGATAACACTTATTGGACTATTCACTTTGATGGGTCCAGACAGCTGGAGGGCTCGGGGGCTGGCGTTGTATTGGCTTCCCCTAAGGGTGACAAGTTCCATTATGTGCTACAGTTGATGTTTCCTTGCACTAACAATGCGGCTGAATATGAGGCTTTGCTCCACGGTCTTCGGGTGGCTAAGGAGATGAGTTTAAGCCGAGTAAGGTGCTTTGGTGATTCAGACTTGGTGGCTCAACAAGTATCAGGCACGTGGGATTCTAAGGATCCTCTCATGGTGGCTTATCGCCGCGAGGTTGATGCCATTGCTGGGCACTTTCAGGGATACCAAGTGGAGCACATTGATCGCAGGAAGAACGAGGCGGCTGATGCTTTAAGCCGGCTAGGCTCTCAGCGAAAGCCGGTGCCGCCTAACACTTTCCTGGATGTCCTGTATAACCCTTCGGTTAAGTTGCCTACAGAGGAGGACTTGGCTATCCCTGACCCGGAGGCACGACTGGTGGCGGCTCTTCATGTCATACCAGACTGGACAATGCCATATCTGGCTTATATAACCCGGGGAGAGTTGCCTGAGGATGAAACTTTGGCCAGGCAAATAACCCGGCGGGCTAAGTCAATGATCGTCATCGATGGCGAGTTACATCATCGCAGTGTTTCAGGGGCATTTCAGCGTTGTATCTCCCCTGAGGAAGGCCAAGAGATCTTGCGTGAGATCCATGAAGGGGATTGTGGCCATCACGCCGGCTCAAAATCCCTTGTAGCCAAGGCTTTCCGTCATGGTTTTTATTGGTTGACGGCTCATGCTGATGCAGAGGACTTGGTCAGTAAATGTGATGGTTGCCAAAGGTTCTCACGACGGGCTCATGTGCCGGCTCAGGAGTTGAGGATGATCCCAATCACTTGGCCCTTTGCGGTCTGGGGGCTTGATATGGTTGGGCCTTTTAAATGGTCCAAGGATAAGAAGACCCACCTCTTGGTGGCAGTTGACAAATTCACAAAGTGGGTGGAAGCTGAGCCAGTTAGCAAGTGCGATGCAGCCACGGCGATTCAATTTATGAAAAAGGTGATTTTCCGCTTTGGTTTTCCACACAGCATTATAACTGACAATGGCACCAATCTCTCCAAGGGCGCCATGGAGGAATTTTGTCAACGAGAGCATATCAGACTTGATGTTTCTTCAGTGGCTCATCCTCAATCCAATGGTCAAGCTGAGAGAGCTAACCAGGAAATTCTGAAGGGCATCAAGCCCCGGCTTTTGGTCCCTTTGCAACGGACGCCGGGTTGTTGGGTGGAGGAGTTGCCCTCCGTCTTATGGAGTATCAACACTAATCCTAACAGGTCTACAGGCTTCACGCCTTTCTTCATGGTTTATGGAGCAGAAGCAGTCCTTCCTAGTGACATCCGTCACAACTCACCTCACGTGGCGGCTTACGTTGAGACGGATAATGAACAGGCGCGTCAAGATGCTCTTGACTTGTTGGATGAACAGCGTGATGTGGCAGCAGCCCGGTCAGCGATTTACCAACAAGACTTGCGCCGTTACCATAGCCGCCGGGTCAAATCCCGGGTCTTCCAGGAAGGTGACCTTGTGCTCCGGCTCATCCAGGATCAAACAGATGCACACAAGTTATCCCCACCTTGGGAAGGGCCCTTTGTGGTCAGCAAGAACTTGCACAACGGGTCATATTACCTCATTGATATTCGGGAGCACAAAGATTCACGTAAATCTGAGGAAGAGACCCGTCAGCCGTGGAACATAGCTCAGCTTCGGCCTTACTACACTTGAGCTACCGGCTCTCGTGGTGTACATACTTATCTCAGCCATGTATATATTATGATAAGCAATAAAGCAGGACCTCTGTCCTTTTCTCTCCTCCAAATATGTGTGTGTTGTTTTTATTACAAGATTACATGCTGACTTAAAGGAGGATCCGGCTTACGATCGTATTCGAATCTAGCCGTAAGCAGTAAAGTCACTTGGGGGCTTCCTGTTCAAACATGGGTCGTATTCGAACCAAAGAGAACATAGCTGTCGATACCCATTTGATTGGAAAAGTGCCGAGCTCATTGGGAGGTTATCTTTGGTCATATTTGAATCATAGTTTAACCCCTCTGAGAACCGACGTGGATCGTATTCGAATCAGCGTCGTTAAACAATTTTAGATCACTTGGGGGCTTCCTGTTCAAACATAGGTCGTATTCGAACCAAAGAGAACATAGCTGTCGGTACCCTCTTGATTGGCATCGCCACACCCACTGGGGGCTATGTGATCGTATTCGAATCTTAGCTTAACCCCTTTGTGCCGGGTTTCTGGTCGTATTCGAACCGGAAGCCCCTAAGTTCTTATATTTTGTCACAAGTTTACTCTGATTACGTCAAGGTGTGTGCTGCCGGGTCTCACTTGCCGGCTTAATTTTGGTTTATCTTGTTAGTTGAACATCATGGATGTCATCAAGGCAAGTAAATTAGGGTTAAGGTACCAACCGTGCTACCCGGGTTATTTAAACCAGAAGTATACTTGCAGGCCATTAAGTGTGTTATCACGGCTACGTTCAGGGTATAATTACGGACCAGTCATTTTTGATTTGTATTCCGGGTTATCCATCTCAAACACCTGATTCTCAAGGCGGTAAGCCGCCTTGAGACTTGTGATTTGCCTTTCTATGCAGATACTTAAAGGCACCTTTTAAGGTTGAGAAGGACAAAGGGATGATTATGACCCGGAGAAACATCAAAAGGATAACTTCACGGGATTTCAGCATTCATTACGTGCACGATGGCACGGCAGAGATAAATTGTTGCACCTATTCTATTACAAAATTCATCAAGTCTCAAGGATGGAGCATTGTTCGGTGAACCGCCAGCCGATTTATGATGCCTGCTGAGTCGAAGTCTCCGGCTCGTTCCTGTCCTCTCCTCCGGCTGACCCCAAGACTTGGAAAGTTGATGACTTCCAGTCGATGCCGCGGAGAGCTTCGAATTGGGCTTCTTCATCAATTAACCCCGCCGGGTCAATCTCTGGGGCAAAGGTGTGCTGACTTGCCGGCGGAATTAAACTCAGGTCTTCATAGCGAGGGGTTGGAATCCTCTGATTCTCCGCGTTGTAGCCCGGCTGGTACTTGGTTAGATCAGTGTCGTCCCCGATAAGGGTGGCCACCGGGCGTACAGCCTTCACGCACGCTGCGAAGTCCTTCTGATCGAACGCTGAGCCGTCTTCCTTCAGGCTTGGGTAACCTAGGGCGATGTCTGCCGGGTCTAGCTCCGGCAGGAATGCTTTGGCCCGGCTCAGCGCGGCGATTGCTCCGGCTCTCGCGGAGGCCCGTCATAGCTCCTGGATCCGTTGCGGCAGAACAGCGAGCCGACGCAGGACTTCGGCCAGATGAGTTGGCACCTCGTTGGATAGGGCCACCACAGCTAAGGCCCGCTGTGACCCGGTGTAGAGCTGTTCCACCAGGGTGTACACGGCCTTTAACTTGGTGACCACGCTCTGGTTGAGGTTGGCACTCCTAGGACCTGTTTAACAGAGTCAGATAAGCCGGTGACAAGGATGAATCATGACATATACTAACTTGATGAAAGCCGGTTAGACGACTTACCGAAGATAGCAGCCACCATTTGGGAAACCTGGCGCTTTAGGCCGGAGAGCTCGGCGGTCTTCTCAGCGAGGGCCTTCTCCGCCTGTTCCGCCCGGGTCACCAGTGCGGCCTTCTCTTCGACCCAGGCTTTTCTTTCAGCATCAAACTCGGTCTTCAATTTTTCTTGAGTGGCGATGCTGGATACAAACTTGGCGTTTGCCTTTCGGGTCTCCATCTCCTGCATCTTCAGCCGGCTCTTGAGATCCTCAAGATCCGCCTCTAGTTTCTTGCCAGCAGCCTGCATATATTTCTGGGTTAATTAACAGTCATCATATAAGTCCCAAGCGTTTTCCAAGCAAAGACACTTGGCACTTGGGGGCTAATGCATGTTGAACGTATCTATCTACGTACTGCCGGCTCAATTGAGTAAGCCGGAACCTAAGTCTACAACATATTCAAGTATAAGTCGTCGACTTGGGGGCTAGCATGGCAAAGGTAACTATGCAGTAAAGTAAGAAGACAGCAGAAGGATACCTCAGATTTTTGTTGGATCTGGTTGACCATGGCAACCTCGGCGTCCCGGCTCTTGTGTACTTGGCTGATGTAGTCAGAGACGAGCTCTCCAATTCTCAAGTCGGTGTAGCCGGAGAGGTCCAGGTTCACCCGGTGGGGCTGCAGCAACTCCCCCTTCACGGAGCATTTGGCCAACGCGGTCGGTCTCCCCAGCTCAACGAATTCCGTCCGGGTGATTACCACGTCCGGGTCGTCTGCTGGTGGAGCTGAGCCGGAGGCCTCCGGATTAACCGAAGCTTCGGTCGTTGCCTTGGTGGTTGGGGCAGGGGCCTCAGGCGCCGTGTCCATTGGAGTGGCGGCTTCGGGGGTGGAGGCAGCTGGCGGTTCTTGGACTGTCACCGCCGGCTCAGGCAAGTCCGGTACTCCGGCCGACTTGGTTTTCTTCACCCTCTTGGTGAGCTTTGCTTGAGCACTAAAAGAACAACAAAGGTTAGTACAAAGCATATGAGTAAAGATCAGAACGACATGAGATGATTGTTGTTACCCGGGCGCGGTCTTGAAAGCCGGCAGATTTGACTGCATGGAGTCACCCGAAGAGGGGGAGGTCTCCTGATAATTGGAGTTAGAAGAGTTGAGTGGCTGACGGATAACACCAGCCAACGGATGAAAAGGGTATAAGTGAGAAAAAACCTCAGTACGACGCTTCCTTGTTGCGTCGGGTAACCCGGCGAAGAAGTCGGTGTCCGTGCGGGCCCGGGTGTGACGCCGGCTTTCGTGAACCTGCTGCTTCAAAAGAAATTGAGGGTCTTGATGAGCTAACGGATGTGAAAAGCTTACTTTCCGGGTTACTCTTTGGACTTTCAGCTGTGGCAAAGGCTCCGAGTCGGAGGAAAGTGACATTACCTCTTCAACCACCGGGTTACTGGCGCCGGTGTCATCCTGTCAATGAGCAAAGTGTTGATAAGGCGGACAGCAACAAACAACAAGTATAGCAAGAATGTAAAGGTTTAAGGGTTACCTCTGACTCGGAGCTGTCGCTTAATTGCATTAGCTCCGAAGCAGTGGGTCGGCTTCCCTTTTTGCGAGGGGCGGCTTTCTTGGTGGTTTTCTTTGCCTTCCTGGCCTTCTTGGCCGCTTCATGGTCATATTTGACCCGCTAGAACTTATCATCAGCCTGAAAGATACAATGATTGATTCTTAAAACGGTTCAGATAAAGGTTATATACAGACGAAGATAAAAGTTAAAGTCAGCGGCTTACCGCTGGGGCTGGATTGGTCTTGCAGAAGGGGGCTAACCCGGTTCTTTCGCAATCTGCCAGGCTCTCGTTTAGAAGAGCCTTGGTCTCTTCCTCTGCAACGTCTTCTGGAAGATCATTGCGACTGTGCCTCTGCGGGTCATCCTTTCGCCCGGTGTACTCACACATTAAGCCGGGGCGGCGGCTTAATGGGATCACCCGCCATGAGATCCAGACTCGGACCAGGTCAATTCCGTTCAGACCGTTGCCTAGCAGGGCCTTGATTTTATTGATAGTTGGAAGCAGAGGCTGGCGTTCCGCTGCAGTCAGTTTGTCCGACAGCGGATGAGTCGGCTCTAGACGTGTTGGGCGAAAGCCGGGCAGCGGGTTTTCATCAGCCGGGGACGTATCTTGGCAGTAGAACCAAGTCATATTCCAGTCCTTGGGGTGGCTCGGCGGCTCGGCATATGGGAACAGACAGTCCCTGTGTCGTTGGATGGATATGCCACCTAGCTCCAGACTTGGCCCGTTGGCGCACTAATTTTGGCAGTTTAAGTAGAACAGCTCTCTGAAAAGCAGCAAACTGGGCTCTTCTCCAAGGTACACTTCGCAAAAGACTTGGAAGTTGCAGATGTTGGATACGGAGTTGGGTCCTATATCCTGAGGCCGTATGTCAAAGAAGTTGAGCACGCCCCTGAAAAACTTTGAGCCGGGCGGTGCGAAGCCCCGGCTCATATGATCCGCGAAAATCACTACCTCCCAGTCCCTCGGCTGTGGTCTTTCTTCTGACGGGTCAGGGGCACGGTAGGACATCACTTCCTTCTTGGGCAGATATCCGGACTTAACAAAATTGGCTAGGGTCTCGTCGGTGACGTTGGACCTCATCCAGTTGCAAGTGATGGGAGCCTTAGGAGGCATGGTGAAAGTTGGTGGTCTATGACCAAGGGAAAAAATGTCCGGGTTGATTATGAGCCGACGATATACAGTTTAAACTAAGGTGGCGGCTTATGAAGGGGACTAATGATATATACTCAATTAAGCCGGAGGATTCTACAACGCGAGGGTTCTTTAACCCGGGGTTGTAAGCCGCCAAGATTCAATGGTTGCAGTTTTTACTAAGTATGGTAAAACAGGTTTCACATATGGCAGTAACTTTTTTGGATCAAAATGGTCAGGTGAAACGAAAATTTTCTAGACCTAGAAACAGCAGTGAGGGAGTTCTTGGGTTCAAACAGAGTTCTTATGAAGTTCAAGGAAGGCTACTTGCGTGTAAAATGGATCTTAAACGACCACCGCACTAGTTCTATGCAGGGCTAACATCAAGCAGGAGCAGTAACTAGGAGAACTACCGAACTTGCGGGCAACGGTGACGAACACGAAGAACTGGAGGATCCCTACTGCAGATCTACTCTACGGGGTGGTGAGAACTTATCAGAGCTGAAGAGGTGCGGGAGTCGCCGCTGTTTATCTGGTCCGAGTCAGGGTGATGCAGCGGCCGGGTTGATGAAGATCAGGGGCGCGACGGCGGCAGTGGCAGAGCTCGGGCAGAGGAGCGACGGAGCGAGGAGGAAGAAGTGAGCGTGAGAAGAGACCGTTGGGCCGGCCTATTTATAAGGCGAGGTCATAAGTGGGCGCGAGATTCAAGGAGACTACGGCGTGGTTATCTCCCCCCACGACGCCTCGATTTTCGGAATGACAGTAAAAGCAAAGATCCGTTGCGCATCTGGCGGAGTAAAAAAACGGACTTAATGGAGGATGACGTCACTCCGGGTTATGGCCTTCACATGAATGGTAAGCCGGATATTTTTTCTGTCAGAAGAGTTGAAGATTGACATGAGCCGGCTCAAATCAATCTGGGGCCTAATGTTGAGGATATAGACCTTAGAGTCACTCGCCAGGAGGGGCCGGGTTACTCGCGTGGTCAATGCCAGAAGCCCGGAGCCAAGTTTGAAGACGATGGGCCAGAGATGGGCTGAGACCCGGATACGGCTTAAAGCCCATAGTTACAATCGTTATTATGGTAGAACTTGTAGTGTAAGGCAAGTATGATTGAGAGTCCGAGCCGGACACTCTTATGAGCCGGCCGGGACTCTAAGGGCTGCTGGGCGTCAGCCTCCCTATATAAAGGGACGACCCGACAGCGGTTTAGGGCGACAACAATCTCATCGAGAACCGGGCATAGCTGTTTAGCTCCCTGGCGATCGTAACCCTAATCAATATCACCTCAAACTGGACGTAGGCTTTTACCTTCACCGTAAGGGGTCGAACCAGTATAAACCCTCGTGTTCCTTGTCCCACATAACCCCTTCAAGCTTCCTAGTTGCGATGGCTCCACGACTAAGTCCTAGCTCGAGGACATCTGCCGTGACAATTCCACGACACCGCTGCTAACCCACCCAGTCACGCTAAGGACTGGAACTAGACTTGGTTTTACTGCCAAGATACCTCGCCAGAAGGGGGAAATCCCCTGCCGGGTTACCGCGCCAGCCGGCTTAGCAGCAGACATCCTCTTCCGGATCGTATTAGTACAGCAGAATGGAAGAAATATGTT
The DNA here is from genome assembly GCF_002575655.3 of Aegilops tauschii subsp. strangulata. Classification (NCBI taxonomy): domain Eukaryota; kingdom Viridiplantae; phylum Streptophyta; class Magnoliopsida; order Poales; family Poaceae; genus Aegilops; species Aegilops tauschii. The sequence continues at coordinate 401,395,444 of NC_053035.3, forward strand.
CCAACATTTGCAAAAATCCGAGCTCTGATGGCCAATGGCTTGACCGGAATTGATCTAGTCCGCTGCTGGGTTGCGTGGAGAATATTGCCTCTAACCATCCGGCCCGGCTTAACGTGTGACTATACTGGCGAGCTAACAGATTCTCAGCGCCATTGTTCAATCGATATAGCTGAAGAAGATATCAACAATATGACCAAGACTCAATTGAATGAGAGTTTGGAAGATTGCAGTCAATTCGGACCGAGTCCTTTTTGTATTCTGAGTAAGCCACCAGCTGTAAGTTTCAAGCCTCTACTTAATTCACACCTTCATTTCTGCTGCTAGCTCATACTTATTCATTTGTTTACAGGCCAACTCACCTTTCTGGGACAAAAAATTGCCCGAAAAAACAAAGAAAACCCAGACAAAGACAAAAGCCACCAAGAAGCCTGCTAAGAAGAAATCCAAAGCCGCCGAGTTATACGATTTGCATGACAAAGATGATGACGATGAGTCGGAGGTTGAACTTGATTCCCTTGGTTCATTTTTTGTACATCTTATTGATAATGACTATTATCAGTATGAAGTGGAAGCCAGCTGTGCAGATGACGCAGAGGTAATTATTCTTTCCTCTGGCTCAGAAGCTCTGCCAGCACAGAAAACCCGACAAGCAAGACGGAAAGTAAGCTTTTCTCACCCTTTAGCTCACTTGGATCCCAACTTTATTTTGAAGAAGAAGCAACACGAAGCTCGCCGTACAACCCGGCACAGTGGCGGTGTAGTTTTATCCTCCGGTTACCAAACACTCCAGCACCTCGCAAGCGTCGACATGAGGTCTCAAAAATTTCTGACTTAGATTATCCCAAGGCGGGTCTTGTTCGTCAACCTCTTAACCCATATGATTCAAATTATCAGGGAACGTCTCACTCTTCTTCTGGCGACTCAACAGGAACTCACATCCCAGCCTTCAAGACTGTGCCTAGGTAAGGGTGCATTTAATCCATCAGACCTCATAATTGACTGATACACTGACATCTATATACTTCTTATTTCCAGGGGCCAGGTTAAACCTAGCAAAAAGGCAGAAGTGACTAAACCGGTCGACGACGCCAACCCGTCTGAGCCGGAACACCAACAACCAGAAATCTCTCATCCAATTGCTGCAGATATTATTGATGATCCGCCACCAGAGTAGCATGAAGTTACCATGGATCAAATGGATGTTGAACCGGTCATTCCTAATCCTCCGAGTCCCATCAAGCCTTTAGAAGCAAAGACTGATGGTGTTGTTGTCACTGGGTCTGGGTATACTACGCCGGGTAACCCCACTGCTTTATCCAAGCACAGCGCCAAAGAAGAGTTTTCCACTGCTGATAAAGATAAGTGGAAAATAGACTTGCAAATCTACTCACAATTCAGCGCTCAAGAAATCCATTCTGGTTATTTAAACCATCTACACACAAGCCGCGACTTTGACGCCGTCTTAGTCAACTTGATGAAGGAACGCTATGAGGTAACCCACCGCAACTTTCTTCACCATTATATCTCTATTAGCCGCCAAGTCTATAGAGTATGATAGGATTGAATATGCTATAGAATTTCCAATTGCCATAAAGAAATTGAACATCATCACTAGTAGCCCCCAAGGACCGGCTTAAATCACAGAATTAAACTTGGACTTTAAGTAGTAGTAATGAACTTCACATCCGTAGCCCCCAAGGGCCAGCTTAACTCATGGATTTAAGCTGGGACTTATCAACATTGATAAATCAATCACTTCAACGTATAAACTTGTTAAACCGGATCATATCATTGTACCAGAGTCACCATATAGGTTCGTCTTTGAAAAGAGCAATAGGCATTAGCCCCCAAGTGCCAAGGAAAATACCTGTATTGTGCTTGGGACTTAAAAGATTTGTCTTAAAAAGAGCAATATGCATTAGCCTCCAAGTGCCAAGGATAATACTTGTATTGTGTTTGGGACTTCAAAAAAATAATCATGGTCGTAATACTTTCCATGTGTGCTCATGTCACAGGCAAAATTAACTAAGAAAGACTCACAACTCAATGATCTAAAGGCCAACATCAAAACTCAGCAATCCGAGACATCCAAGGCCAAGTCAGAACTGAAAACTGCTTTGGAGAGCATTGAGCAGCTTAAACAAAACTTCAACACTGATAAGAACAGCTGGGAGACCAAAAAGGCGGCTCTATTGAAAAGAGCAGAAGAAGCTGAAGCCGCATTTAAGCCGGTGACTGATGAGCTGTCCGGCTTAAAGCAGCAAATTAATAACATGTCATTGGCTATCTTCAGTAAGTAGTAATCTCGACTCCATTCATCCCAATGAACCTTTTATAAACATCTGCCGGCTTATCAATAAATGAACTGACACAGGTTCTCGGAGCACCAAGTTGGGCTCAGACATGCGCATCCGGTTGAAGGCCGTCTACACTCTTGTAGAACAATTATATACTGGCGCTCAATGAACCATTGATGCCGCTCTTCACAAGAAACAGCCGCCCACTCTTATCAAGGATACATTGGAAAGGTTGTCAGTGGTGCCCAAGAGGATTGAAGAGCTGAAGCGAGCTTCTCCCAGAGCCGGTGCTTTAACTGCTTTAAGCCGGGCCAAGGCATGGCAAGCAGATCTTGATCCGGAAGACCTAGCCAATGGCTGCCCAAGTGAAAGGAAGATGGGTCACCCTTCAGTGCAGATGAATTTGCATGTATAGTAAGATCAATGCGTCCGTTAGCAACCCGGCTGGCTGAAGAAACCGATTTATCTCAATATCAGGCGGCTTATGATGCTGATAATAAAAAGGTGAAGGTGTCGATTCATAAGGAGACAGATCTCATCCCGCCGAATCGTAAGCACACCTTCGCTCCTGGCATTGATCCATAAGACCTTATTGATGACGAAGCTGTGTTTAAAGCGTTGACCGGTATCAACTGGGCTACGCCTGACTTCCAGCTGATGGATAATCAAGGAGCTGGAGAAGAAGAGGAAGCGCAAGATGACCCGGAGGCTTCAACCCGTCAGGAGTCATGAACCGGCATATGAACCATGAGACTTTGATATTTGCGTCTTAAAAACACTTATCCTCTTTGGGCCACTGTATGCCTTGTAATAGGCTTAGTTAAACGTTTGATCTGCTGTGCCATCGTGCACATTTTGTCTGCATAATACTACTGAGCTGGCAATTTGAAGATCTGCCACTTATGCTTTATGATATCATCAAGTATGTCGGACCGATTTTAATTTCCCCGCACCTACACAGATCACAAGTGCTGTGGCGGTTTACCCCAGAGCGGGTCATAATACTTTATATAAAAACCACTGGTGACTAAAACAGTCCATAACCAGGGCCGGTTTAATCATAACCTTATATAATCATAACAAAATATCATACCTGTAATATTTGCTCACAGTGTCGGCTTATCATACCTGTGCAGTAAGGGTTATAACTCCAAAGATTGAGCGCACAATGCCTTATTCAATTGACTTATACTGTTGGCTTACAACACCGTATGCAGCAAGGAGTAATATCCCAAAACTTAGAGCACCACACTTCTAAGCATATAAAATCATCATACACTGGCGACTTATACTCCAAAGTCAGGCCGGGTTAACAAACGCCAAATAGATTCAGATATAAACCATAAGGCAATATGGTCCTTATCGGTTTTCCACCATGTATTTAACACGGCACAAAAGATAAATATCCAAAATATTCAAATCTAAAAAGAAATTAAAAGGCAAAATAAGGATTTCACAGGCTGTCAAACCTTCAAGTCAAGTGCTTTCAAAGGGCCGCATAGCCACTGAGTTAAACCTTCATTCAATCTTATAAGCCGGGCCTCACATGACCAATCGTCGTTTTAACTTTGACAAGTTCAGGGTCTTTATAAGATTGACTTGTCAAAAGTACGGCGAGTCATTCCAGTCAATCTGGGTGGAGTGGCAGACTTAAAAAGGCAGGATAACCCAGGTTTATAGGTGAATACACCTGGCTTCCAAGCCTACTACACGGGTCATAAAAACTCTTGTCTGTTGAACAAAGAGCCCCCAAGTAATATTTCATTCCAAGCGTACAAGCCGGATCAATAGGGTAATCATATCTATGCTCAATGAGCAGGAAGCCCCCAAGTATTTTGTAATCATGGCATACAAGCCGGATCAACAGGGTAGTCATAGCTATGCTCGATGAGCAGGAAGCCCCCAAGTGACCATATGAAGTGACAATAAAGACTCATTATTCTAAAAAATGAAACGACAGAGGCCCTGAATCATCAGGGATGCAGGCTTTATTATATTAATCATAATATATACATTATCAAAATATGTACATCATAAGAGCCAGTGGCTCAGGTGTAATAAGGCTGAAGATGAGCAATATTCCACGGCCGACGTGTCTCCTCCTCTGACGTGCGTGAGTCCTTGTGGTCTCGAATATCGATAAGGTAGTATGACCCGTTGTTCAGATTTTTGCTGACCACAAAGGGTCCTTCCCAAGGTGGGGATAGCTTGTGCATGTTAGTTTGATCCTGGATAAGCCGGAGCACCAAGTTGCCTTCGTGAAAGGTCCTGGTTTTAACCCGGCGGCTATGATAACGGTGCAGATCTTGCTGGTAAATCGCCGAACGAGCCGCCGCAAAGTCACGCTCTTCATCCAACAGGTCAAGTGCATCCCGACGCGTTTTTCCATTATCAGCTTCAACATAAGCCGCCACACGAGGCGAATCGTGACAGATGTCACTGGGGAGAACCGCCTCTGCTCCGTAAACATGAAGAAAGGCGTGTAACCCATGGATCTGTTGGGGATGGTATTGATGCTCCATAACACAGAAGGTAACTCCTCCACCCAAAAACCCGGCGTCATCTGCAAAGGGACCATAAGCCGGGGCTTGATGCCTTTCAAGATTTCTTGATTGGCCTGCTCAGCTTGACCATTGGACTGGGGGTGAGCCACTGATGATACATCAAGCCGAATATGCTCTCGTTGAAAAAACTCTTTCATAGCACCCTTGGAGAGATTAGTGTCATTATCAGTTATAATGCTGTGGGAAAAGCCAAAATGGAAAATCACCTTTTTGATGAATTGTAGTGTTGTTGCCGCATCACACTTACTAACCGGCTCTGCTTCAACCCACTTTGTGAATTTGTCAACTGCCACCAAAAGGTGAGTCTTTTTATCCTTGGATCTTTTGAAAGACCCAACCATATCAAGCCCCCAGACTGCAAATGGCCAAGTAATTGGAATCATCTTTAACTCTTGAGCCGGCACATGAGCTCGTCTTGAAAATTTCTGACAACCATCACATTTACTGACCAAATCCTCAGCATCAGCATGAGCCATTAGCCAATAAAATCCATGATGGAAAGCCTTGGCCACGAGAAACTTAGAGCCGGCATGATGACCACAATCTCCCTCATGAATCTCTTGTAGGATCTCACGACCTCCTTCAGGAGAATTATAATGTTGAAACGCCCCTCTGATGCCGCGATGATGCAACTCTCCGACAATAGTCATTGACTTAGACCGTCGGGTTATCTGCCTGGCCAAAGTTTCATCCTCAGGTAACTCGCCCCGGGTCATATAAGCCAATATGGAACTGCCCAATCAGGAATGGCATGAAGAGCCGCCACCAATTGTGCTTCCGGGTCAGGAATAGCCAGATCATCCTCTGTAGGTAATTTGACTGAAGGGTTATGCAGGATATCCAGGAAAGTGTTAGGTGGCACCGGCTTACGCTGGGACCCTAAACGGCTCAAAGCATCAGCCGCCTCATTTTTCCTGCGATCAACATGTTCAACTTGATAACCTTTGAAGTGACCAGCGATAGCATCAACCTCTCGGCGGTAAGTCACCATGAGTGGATCCTTAGAATCCTATGTGCCCAAAACTTGCTGAGCTACCAAATCTGAGTCGCTGAAACACCTCACCCGGCTTAAGTTCATCTCCTTAGCCATCCGAAGACCGTGGACAAAGGCCTCATACTCAGCTGCATTGTTAGTACAAGGGAACATCAACCGGAGAGCGTAACAAAATTTATCACCTCGTGGGGAAGTCAAGATAACTCCAGCCCCCGAGCCCTCCAATTGTCTGAATCCATCAAAGTGAATAGTCCAATATGTGCTATCCGGCTTCTCCTCAGGCATCTGCAGCTCTGTCCAATCATTGATGAAATCCACAAGCGCTTGAGACTTGATGGCTGTGCGAGGCATATATTTCAAACCATGAGGTCCAAGCTCAATGGCCCACTTGGCTACTCGACCGGTGGCTTCTATGTATTGAATAATATCCCCTAAAGGAGCAGAACTAACCACAGTGATGGGATGACCCAAAAAATATTGCTTGAGCTTTCGACTAGCCATGAACACCCCATATACAAGCTTCTACCAATGCCGATACCTCTGCTTGGACTCAATAAGCACCTCACTGATGTAGTAAACCGGCCACTGAACCGGCTTTTCCTTGCCTGACTCCTTTCTTTCCACTACAATTGCCACGCTGACAGCTCGACTATTGGCGGCCACATATAATAACAATGGCTCTTTATCAATGGGAGCAGCAAGTACCGGCAGCTCAGCCAATTTTTTCTTCAAGGCCTCAAACGCCTGATTAGCAGCATCACTCGAAACAAATCTTCTTCATCATCTGGTAAAGAGGAATAGCCTTTTCACCCAACCGGCTTATGAATCAGCTTAAGGCCGCAATTCGACACGCCAGACGCTGAACATCATTAATGCCGGCTTAGCCAGGGAAGTGATAGCCTTAATTTTCTCTGGATTAGCGTCAATACCTCGTTCAGAAACCAGAAAGCCCAAGAGCTTCCCTCTTGGCACACCAAGGACACACTTGGCCGGGTTAAGGATCATCTTGTAGACCCAGAGATTATTAAAGGTCTCTTCCAAATCATCTATCGAGGTTTCCTTCTTCCTGGACTTCACCACAATATCATCCACATAAGCATGAACATTGCGCCCAATCTGATCATGAAGGCAATTTTGCACACACCGCTGGTAAGTCGCCTGGGCACTTTTGAGCCCAAAAGGCATAGACACGTAACAGAAGGCTCCAAAGGGAGTGATGAAGGTTGTCTTCTCCTAGTCCTTAACTGCCATCTTGATCTGATGATAACCAGAATAAGCATCTAAAAAGCTCAAACATTCACAACCCGCCGTAGCATCAATAATCTGATCAATACGGGGGAGAGCAAAGGGATCAGCAGGACATGCTTTGTTTAAGTCCGTGTAATCCACGCACATATGCCAGGTACCATTTTTCTTAAGCACCATCACCGGGTTAGCCAACCACTCAGGATGAAACACTTCAACAATAAACCCAGTTGCCAAGAGCCGGGCCACTTCTTCACCAATGGCCTTGCGCCTTTCTTCATTGAAACAGCAAAGGAATTGCTTGACCGGTTTAAACTTTGGATCAATGTTGAGAGTGTGCTCAGCGAGTTCCCACGGTACACTTGGCATGTCTAAAGGTTTCCATGCAAAGATGTCCTGGTTCTCCCGGATGAACTCGATGAGCACGCTTTCCTATTTTGGATCCAGGTTAGCACTGATGCTGAACTGTTTGGATGAATCACTAGGAATGAAGTCAACTAGCTTAGTGTCATCCACCGACCTTAACTTCAACAAGGGGTCATGCTCCGTGGTTGGCTTCTTCAAAGATGTCATATCCGCCGGGTCAACATTATCCTTATAAAATTTTAACTCCTCTATTGCACAGACAGACTCAGCGTAAGCAGCATCGCCTTCTTCACACTTCAAGGCTATCTTCCGGCTCCCATGTACCGTGATGGTGCCCTTATGACCCGGCATTTTAAGATGCAGATAAACATAACACGGCCTTGCCATGAACTTAGCATAAGCCGGCCGTCCAAACAAAGCATGATACGGACTCTAGATCTTGACAACTTCAAAGGTCAGAGTCTCCGCTCTGGAATCATGTTCATCCCCAAAGGCCACTTCCAAAGTGATCTTTCCCACATGATACATCGACTTACCAGGCACCACTCCATGGAAAATGGTATTGGATGGCTTAAGATTTTTGTCAGTCAATCACATTCGACGGAAATTATCATAATAAAGGATATTGATGCTACTGCCTCCATCCATGAGCACCATAGTGAACTTGTACCCTCCAACCTGTAGTGCTACCACCAGGGCTAAGTGGCCTGGATTATCAACCCGGGATGGGTGATCCTCACGACTCCAAAGAATAGGGTGTTCAGACCACCATAAATAACGGGGAATCGCCGGTTCAACCGTGTTCACTGCCCTCTTATGGAGTTTCTGATATCACTTACACAAGCTCATGGTGAAGACATGATACTGTCCACTATTCAACTGCTTCGGATTACTCTAATAACCAGACTGCTACTGCTGATTCCCTTGACCAGACTGTTGATTAAAACCACCCTGATTGCCTTGGCCTTGAAAACCAGAATTTGAACCGCCACCACCGTAACCCGGACCATGAGAGCTGGGTCCTGAGCCGCCGTCCGGCCCATGATTGTTCTGAAAATAAATTGAATTTATGTACTCCCTCATAATGAAGCAATCCTTCCAGAGATGAGCGGCCGACTTTTCCGTGTACCATGCTTCGGGCGGGGCTCATTCATCATCTCCTCAAGATTGAAATTTGGCCCTCCAAACCGAGGAGGTGGCTTTCCCTTGCGATGCTGACCATTATTCCGCGTATTGGTGTTAGCCACAAATTCCAAATTACTGTCAGCTTTGCGCTTACCATTGCCACCATGACTCGCCGGGTTATGCTGCTGCCCTTTCGTGCTGCCGCTCTTCTTTCCCTTACCTGGCCTTTCATCATCAGACTCGGGGTCCTTGGTACTATCTGAGTCGGCGTACTTGACAAGAGCCGCCATCAGCTCCCCCGTGTCGTTGCAGTGGCGTTTAAGCCGCCCCAGCTTCTGCTTAAGAGGCATAAAACGACAGTTTTTTCCAACATTAGAACTGCTGAATCGGCATTGATACGATCCGATGAGTGTAGGATGGCTGAGACCCGGCGCACCCAATGGGTTGTTGACTCACCCTCTTCTTGGATACAGAAGTCCAAATCAACAATTGATATAGGCTGCTTACACGTGTCCTTAGAATTCTGGATAAACCGGGCTTTTAACTCGGCCCCTGATCCAATGGAGTTGGCAGGCAGCCCTATCAACCAAGTACGAGCCGTCCCATCCAACATCATAGTAGCATAAGCAGCATCGCCAACATCCAGCAGCTCTGTTGCCATCTCATAACTTTCAACCCAAGCTTCAGGGGGTTGATCTGCTGTGTAGTTAGGCACCTTACGAGGGCCCTTGAAATCCTTAGGCAAACGCTCGTTACACAGAGCCGACACTAAACATGGCACACCCGAGGTCCTAGAAGTCATGCCTGCCTCCACCGAAGCTGACGGATAAACCGGGGAATATGGATGAGCCGCTTGCTGAGCCGCCAGTTCGGCCTCCCGACGCGCTCTGCCCTGATCCACCAAAGTCTGAGCATTAGCACCACCACGCACTGGGTCATGACCACGAGGCTGGTTACGGCGCTGTTCACTGCTGGAAACCACTGCTAAGTCAATGTGCCTGCTGTAACTCCGGCTTGGACGAGGGGTTGAGTGAATCTGCCCGCGGCTATAAGAATAAGCCGACTGCTGAGCCACAGCCGTCTGAAGAAGCTCTCTGGCCTTCCGTGTCTCTATCGCTGCTAGAGACTCGCCTTCAACTGGTAAAGCCACCAAACGTGTTGCCGCAGGAATCATATTATCCAAAGGGTTAGATTAATGACCCGGAGGTGTCGGGACATGTTGAGGCGGAGTATTATGCAAACGTGGCGGGTCCACCACGCGTGGATGAACCGGCGCTCCAGTCTCGGGTGCTCCGGCCGCCTGGTTCACCATTGGCGGGTCGCTGGTCCCTGCTCCGGGTGTATTGAAGAGGTTCCTTGCCTCATAAACCAAAGGCAGACGACTCTGGTGCCTCCTCCTCATGATCTTATTTGAAGCGTTATGATCCAATGTGAGCCGGAAAGACTCTGCATGAATCCGTTGTGCCTGGGCGTCCAAAGCGGCCCGCTCTGTAGCCATCCTAACGTTCTCAGGCGCCAGTTCTTCCTTGGCTTGAGCTATCTCATTAAGTAACGTAGCCACATCCACCTTGTGATGTTCCTGGTTGTCCGGGGTTACTTCCACCCCCATCAGAGTCGCCAAAGCCTCTAACAATTCTATGAGAACTTGAGCCGGCGGGCGCGCAGTGCCGCTAGCACCAGCCGCTGCCGCCGCCATTGAACTGGAGGTCATAGCCGTGGCAGTTGTTGAACCAAGCACCGGTTGTGTGTCGACCATGAAGATCACAACCCTATTCGGCGGCTCGTAGGGGTCCGGAATACTGTCACCATCGGAATAGCCCCCAAGCCGGGCGTCTTGTAGTTGATACAATGAATTGGTATCGCCCGTGGACGACTCAGGATCAGAATAGATGGCCGTCTCACCGCCAGACACAGATCCGTCTTCAATTTCTGCCCCATGGATAAAACCAAGAAAGACGTGCTTCACGACGGGTTGAACTTGGGCAGGTCGTGCACGCTGAGCCGTCTCGATGATGTCAGTGCAGATGTCTGGCTCACGGCCCGGTTCGCTGATCTTGCCGATGAACACGTGGGTTCCGCCGAAGGGGACCCAGTATCCGTACTTGATTGAGCCGGCCTCGGGGCCCCAGCCTGCATCGTCGATGTAGAGCTTGCCGCGACGACTCTTGGTCATCTGGCCCACAGCATATCCCTTGATCCCTTCGAAGCTGCCATGTAAGAACTCGAAACCACCGTGCGCTGGCCCCACGGTGGGCGCCAACTGTCGTGGAATTGTCACGGCAGATGTCCTAGCAGAAGGACTTAGTCGTGGAGCCATCACAACTAGGTTAGCTTAAAGGGGTTAAACGGGACAAAGGACACAGGGAGTTTATACTGGTTCGGCCCCTTGCAGTGAAGGTAAAGGCCTAATCCAGTTTTAGGTGGTATTACTTGGGTTTCGATTACCAGGGAGCAAATACGCTTGACCTATTTCTCGATCTCTTCTTTCTTGTCCTAAACCGCCGCCGAGTCGTCCCTTTATTTACATAGGTTGACTCCAACGTGGACACGGCCTAGACGCGAGATGCGCTCCGATGCGAACCGACTTGCCTGAAAGATGGTATAACACGCCAGGTCAGTACATTGAATGTACTTGCAAGCTCACAACAAACATAAGCACGATGACAGACAATATCATGATATTTAATCAGGCTAATGCAAAGCAAAAACTACTACCGATGCAATACAAACTATATGTGCAATGAGTCCAACGGACTCGCTTACCAAACGGTTACCTCATAACCAAACGGTGACCATACCGGGGTCACATCTGAAACCATTCACTCATGAACAACTCCCGAGTTCATGAACCACACGAATCACAATGCATCACAACAATCATTTTAGTCTGGAAGATTAATTATAAAAGTTGATCCATGGTGTGACTTACTCACGAGTTGTGCCCATAACCGAGGACGCGGCTATTGATAGATTAAATACACTCTGCAGAGGTAGCGTACTTTACCCACACTACAGAACACCTGGCCTCGCATTCCCATTCGGGTGGACCAAAGCGTTCCGACGAAACCCTCCCTTTGTCATGCACTCTCCCCGGCCACTCCGACCAACTCCCTCTAAGGGCTAGGTCTTGGGTGGCCCCCTGTCTACCAAAGACACCAACGGCCACCCTCGTGGCAAAACGGCCCCAAACGGGGAGAAGGTACCATAAAAACAAAAACGAGCACACAAGGTTATGTCTGCCTACCGGGCCAGGGTATGCACGCCCATAACCTTCCCTCGCGGGAGGCACCGGTGAGAGTGACGACAAAAGACCGAATCAAGACCTTCCCACAAGGTAAATGTGTTCGCACTGAATAAAAACCCGATTCAATGGCACCATGATGTGATCAACATCATATTCAAGTTGAACTTAATCAAATTTAACTTTGATAAAAACTTTTTTATCAAAATATGATATAATGCCATAATCATGCAACTACCAATCATGCAAAGCAATCAACTCATAATCATGGATCAAACTTAACAATTTAATTATCTTACAATACTTAGAATCAAAACTTCTCTGGTTATAAATCATTTTTATTATCAAGCAATATTTTTATTAGTTTATCATTTAAATAAAAGTATCTCTCAATAAAAGAACTTTCATTATTTACCATAACAATATAGCTAGTGCAAACTCTTATCCTACTTGACCAAACAAGTTCATGCATTCAACCAGTAACTAAAACAAGCATATCAAGCATGATAAAATAACTAATAATTAACCAAAGTTATTCATCAAATTTTAAATGCAAATAAGAACTCATGTTCAAGTAGAAATACTAGGTATTGAAATAACACCATCCAAATGCTAGTGTGGCTTGCCTTAGGGTAGAGGAGGATCACACCCCTCTTGGTTTGCTTCAAGACAAGCTTCTCCTTCTATAAAGAATTTAAAACCACAAAACAATTATCAAAACACATCCTGAAAATCACCAGAAATTCTATGCAGCAAGGAAAAATCCACCTTTTGGTGTGCTGCTAGAGCTTTCTGAAACAAAGACAATGCAAAAAGAATCAAATCATTTGGACTTATGGTTTAGAAATGGTGACTGGTCAAATTTAGTCAAATCTCTGAATAACATATGAATTAAACAGAAATCCTGGGGGGGGTGACGTCGAAGGCGTAAACAGAAAAGGCGCCTCCACTCGTACCGCTTCTGGCGCGAGTGGTGAGGCCGACAGGTGGGTCCCGCGCGTCAGGAGAGAGAGGGGGAGCGCGAGATCAGAGAGAGGGGGGCTTCGTCGGAGCTCACGCCGGTGACGAGGGGGTTTGGGGCTAGGCTAGAGGGATAGGATTGACGCTGGGCTCGTGGCGCACCTGCCCGTACCCATGGCTTGGCGTGGGGTCGACGGAGCTGCTCGCGGTTGAGCTCGCAAGCCTCGGTGGTGGACGGGTTTCGCCGAAGAGGTTGAAGACGACGGCTAGGGGCGGCTCCGAGGGCTCAGCGGCGTCCAGGCAGCACCAACAGACCCCCAATGCCCCGCCCGAGCAGCTGCTTGAGCTCGAGGGGCACCGGAGAGCGACGGCCAGAGGCCTGCCCGACCGAGCTGCTGCTCGTCTACGTGTTCGTGGAGGTGGTGTGGAGTGGTGCTTGGCTAGAAATCGAGGAGGGGAGCACTATATATAGCCGGAGCAAGGGGGGAACGTGTCGCCGCCGGAGCTCTCTAGACACGCGGCGAACGGCGACGAAAAGCTCCAGGGCGAGGCGGCAAACACTCAGCGTCAACGCAGGAGCTTGCCCATGCTCGCAGACGAACACAGGAGGCGGTGGGGGAAGCGGACAAGCACACGCGCGCACTGTGGCTTTTGGCCACGACGTGCCCATGCTTGTTGTGGCGGCTCCGGCATCGGCGAGCGTGAGGGAGAGGTCAAGAGTGATGGGTCGACGCTGTAGGTGCGGCGCGACAGGCGTCGGCGAGCGCTGGAACGAGCACTCGCGAAACAGAGAGGAAAGCGCCAGCTAGAGCGCGTTGAGACGTTGCCAGGCGCCGTGTCTTCACGCGGTCACCATGCTGGCATGGTCAAGACGACGCCCAGGCGCATCCAAACCTTGTCTACGCTTTCTTCCATGCAATGTTTAGTCTAAGAGTGGTGATAGCTCATACCCGGGCCGACCAGATTGGACTCAACTAAGCTGACAAGTTTCTGACCAGAAACTTCGTCGCCAAGTTAAGCAATCTTCTAGAAGGCCATTAAGGCTGATCTCCTGGGGTTTAGGGTTTCTTAGGAGGGTGTTTAAGCTCAAGAAAGATCAGAGCCAAAAGATCAAGGGAAAATGTACTTGTTGTACAAACTGGAATTTTGGGCCAGAAGAGAAATGATTTTCTATAGCAAAAATATTCCAAAAAGTGATGCAATATTTTTGCAACGGAAGGTGTGCCAAGGTTCTAACAATATTCAGGAATTATTTCAGATTTTTCTGGGCAAGAAAAATTGGGGTTGCTTTGGAGCACACGTTTCTGAATTGAATTTCAGAGGAAAAAATGAATATTTTTCTTTTATGAAAAATATCCATTTGATTATTTTAGGGATTTATCAGAGGAATAAAGTAGATAGGTCACTTGAGTGAAAGTCAAGGATATGACCAAGTGACAAGTCCATTTGAAATGATTCCAAAATCCAAATCAAGTCAGGGCAAAATCACGGCAAAAACCAAGTCTGGAAGAAGAGAGAAGACAAGTCCGGAAAAAGAGAGAGAAAGCAAAATCAAGGCTGTCACAAACCTCCCCCACTAAGGATGAATCTCGTCCTCGAGATTCGGTTACTTGGGAAAACCACTCTAGGTATGCAGTCCTTAAAAATTATTCTCTTTCCCAGGTCGCTTCCTCTTCGGTGTGATGCTCCCACTGAACCTTGTAAAACCTTATTTCTTTGCTGCGAGTGATCCAATATTCTGATTGACTTTTCCTCATAAGTCAAGTCCTTAGACAATTCTATCTCTGCCATATCAGTCTTCTTCTCCGGTGGCGAAATGCATCTCCTTAGCTGTGAGACGTGGAACACATTGTGTACTTCTGACAGTTCCGGTGGCAATTCTAACTGATATGCAACTGTTCCGACTCTGGCCATGACGGGGAATGGACCGATATATCTGGGTGCCAATTTTCTGTGGGTCTGAAACCTCTTGACTCCTTTTATAGGGGTGACTCGGAGATATACATGTTCTGTGGGTTTGAAACTGATCTGACGATGTTTGACATCATAGTAGCTCTTCTGTCGGGATTTGGCCAGCTGTAGTCTGTCTCGGATTTGCTTAACTTGCTTCTCTGCCTCGAGCATTAACTCATTGAAACTCCATTCGCAGTCCTCAGTCCATTCAAAGTTCTTGTCCTTCTTTAGGAGCTCACTCATTGGCTTGGCGATCTTGGAGAATCCTTCAATAAAATGGCGGTAATATCCGGTAGTCCAAGGAAACTCCGGATTTCTGAAACTGTTCTGGGTGCGGACCAATCAAGGCCATCCTTCACCTTGCTTGGATCCACTGAGATTCCTACTGACCAAAGGACATGCCTGAGAAATCCCACTTGCTGGAGCCAAAACTCACATTTGCTGAATTTGGCATAAAGTTGATGGTCGCGAAGCTTTTGCAAAACTGCTCGGAGATGCTCCTTGTGTTCATCTTTGCTCTTGGAGTAAATGATTATGTCATCAATGAACCCCACCACAAACTTATCCAAAATATCCATAAACACCTTGTTCATCATATGCATGAAGAAGGCTGGGGCATTGGTGAGGCCGAAGGACATAACGGTATACTCATAAAGACCATACCGAGTGGTGAACGCGGTCTTAGGAATATCCTTGATACGTCTCTGTCGTATCTATAATTTTTGATTGTTCCATGCCAATATTCTACAACTTTCATATACTTTTGGTAACTTTTTATACTATTTTTGGGACTAACATATTGATCCAGTGCCCAGTGCCAGTTCCTCTTTGTTGCATGTTTTATGTTTCGCAGAAACCCCATATCAAACGGAGTCCAAATGGGATAAAAATGGACGGGATATTTTTGGAATATTTGTGAAATATGGGAAGAAGAATCAACGCGAGACGGTGCCCGAGGGGGCCACGAGGCAGGGGGCGCGCCCCTGACCCTCGTGGGCACCCCGTAAGGCGGTTACTGCTCTTCTTTGGCAGCAAGAAAGCTAATTTTCGGAGAAAAATCTAGGCGAAGGTTTCAATCCAATCGGAGTTACGGATCTCCGATTATAAAAGAAACGGTGAAAGGGCAGAATCGAGAGCGTAGAAACAGAGAGAGACAAAGAGACAGATCCAATCTCAGAGGGGCTCTCGCCCCTCCCACGCCATGGAGACCAAGGACCAGAGGGGAAACCCTTCTCCCATATAGGGAGAAGGTCAAGGAAGAAGAAGAAGGGGGGCTCTCTCCCCCTCGCTTCCGGTGGCGCCGGAGTGCCACCGGGGGCCATCATCATCCCCGCAATCTACACCAACACCTCCATCATCGTCACCGCAATCTACACCAACACCTCCGCCATCTTCACCAACATCTCCATCACCTTCCCCCATCTATCTACAGCGGTCCACTCTCCCGCAACCCGTTGTACCCTCTACTTGAACATGGTGCTTTATGCTTCATATTATTATCCAATATGTGTTGCCATCCTATGATGTCTGAGTAGATTTTTGTTGTCCTACCGGTAATTGGTGAATTGCTATGATTGGTTTAATTTGCTTGTGGTTATGTTGCTGTCCTTTGGTGCCCATCATATGAGCACGCGCGTGGATCACACCATATGGTTAGTTGTATGTTGATAGGACTATGTATTGGAGGGCAAGAGTGACAGAAGCTTCAACCTAGCATAGAAATTGATGCATACGGGATTGAAGGGGGACCAATATATCACTACAAAAAAAGACACATCCATGACACTTTGGGCCGAACGAAATTTTTTTCTGTCATACGTATGACACTTCTATGACGATAATTGTGACAAAACCCGGTATCATCATAGATGTGGTGGGCTCCTACTTCTATGACAAAAAATCATGACAGAATATGGGCTTTTCGTCCTGGGCGGGCCGGAGACGCAGCTGCATGACATTCTTTGGGCCGTCCATGACAGAAAAAACCGTGGTAGAAGCGAGGGCGAGGAAAATTTCGGGGAGTTCCCGGTTACGGTGGGAGGTCGGGGTCCGAGCGATGCGCGTTTCTCTCGTACACGTACGCGCGTGTGTGCAAGGCGTTGGCTCTAACTAAACCCAAGTGATTGCACTGCAGGCTACGTGTTACTGAATCCGAGCGATCGATCGATGGCTGTTAACTGAACCCGATCGAGCGATTCCTTCGCTACTGCTGCTAACTGAAGCCGATCGATGCTGCCTTTGGATCAACAGTGAGCGTTGCTGGGGGACGGGGGTTGGATGAACAATTCCCGGTGGGGGTGGATGTACAGGACCCCGTGGTGTTGCCTCTGAATGAACAGGACCCCGATCGATCGAGCCAGTTGGGGCTGGATGAACAGGACCCCGTGGGGGGTAGGATGAATAGGACCACCCCGTGGAGGGCAGAATGAACAGTAGACGGTGGAGGGCTGGATGAACAGTAGCCCGTGGAGGGGTGGTTGAACAGGAGCCCGTGGAGAGGGCTGGTTGAACAATAGCCGGTGGAGTAGCGCGTGGTGGAGGCTGGATGAACAGGAGCCCGTGGATGAACAGTTGCAGGTGGAGGCTGGAGGAGGTCGACGGTGGATGAACAGTAGCCCGTGGAGGCAGGAGGGGGTCGACGGTGGAGATGAACAGTGTCCCGTGGAGTCCCGTTTTGCGGTACGCCACACGCCTCCCGATGAACAGGACCCCCGTTTCGACCGTAGCGCTCCAACACAAGTCCGTTTCCTCCGTTTTGCGGTACGCCACACCCCTCCCGATCAATAGGACCCCCGTTTCGTCCATAGGAGGTCCGTTTCCTCCGTTTTGCGGTACGCCAGACCCCTCCCGATGAACAGGACCCCGTTTCAAACGTGTCCAGTCGAACACAAGGCCGTCTCCTCTGTTCTGCGGTACGCCAGGCCTCGTTTCCATCGGTTGTTCCATCCAAGCCCTCCCGATGAACACGACGACGCATTCAGTTCCGACCCAGCCGGTTGGCTCCCCATGAACACGACGACGATGCTGTTTCTCCGTTCCGACCCAGCCATGTACACGAGCCCTGGCCGTACGTATGCGCGAGTAGGCGTTCGAGACCCTGCCCGTATGTACGTACGTGGCCGTATTTTCTTTCTTGCACACTGGCCGCTGTACGTACGTGTACATGCTACGTGCGCGCTCTACTACGACACGTGCGCGCCTCTACATCGACCAGTATGTAAATACACGTTCGCGACCAGAATGACAATGCTACGTACGCTTCGACCAGGTGGGTCCCGACTGTCAAGCACCTCCTTGCCTGCGAAGATGTACTGGTGGGTCCCAGCAGTCAAGGGGCGAATCAGTTTTTTTTTGCCCGGACGCACTTCCTTGCATGCGACGATGTAGCTGGTGGGTCCCAGCAGTCAGGGGGAAACATTTTTTTTCGCGAAATACAGTGGCCCGTTCGGTGGGTCCCAGTTGTCAGGTGGAGGAATCATTATTTTCCGCGTAATAAGGAGGCACTTCCTTGCTGCGGCCATGGACCCAGCTGTCAGCCTCTCCACGTACGGTCCACGTCCGATGGAAGTCGTTCCTTGACCACGTTGACCACGCCGCACCGAGAGCACCAGGGCCGTGGACGACGGCGAGGCCTAGGAAGGGGACGAAGGGGAGCCGGGGAAGACGTGACAGTGGAAGCCCGCGCAGAGAGGAGTACGAGGGTTCACTAGTTCGGCTGCAGTGTGAGGCTGCCGTCGCCGCAGGGCCTGGCCAGCGGTGGGAATAGTAGGGGGCGGTGAGGCCTCCGTAGGAGCACAACCGGCCACGGGAGGCAGGAGCATGCGGCACGACCGGCGCAGCTTTGGGCGGCTGGAGCAAGAAGACCAGAGGTTGAACAAGCACTACGGCCGTTGGATGGACATCGTATGGTCACTGGAGCTAGAATTGTTCATATTGACTAAAGTTGACAAAGGCCCCCATCCTAGTCAACTTAGTAGGCCCACAAGTCAGCCTGCCACCATGGTGGGTCCCAGCTAGCAGGGGGAGTATTCATTTTTTTTGTGCGTAATAAGGAGGCACTTCCTTGCGTGCGAAGATATAGCTGGTGGGCCCGAGTTGTCAGCGGCGGTAACATTTTTTCACGAAATACAGAGGCCCTTTCGGTGGGTCCCTGATGTCAGGTGGAGGAATCATTATTTTGCGCATAATAAGGAGGCATTTCCTTGCGTGCGGCCATGGACCCAGCGGTCGGCCTCTCCACGTACAGTCCACTTCAGATGCATGTCGGTCGTTGACCACGTTGACCAGGCTGCGGCGAGAGCACCAGGGCGGTGGACGACGGCGAGGCCTAGGAAGGGAACGACACGGAGGTAGGGAAGACTTGGTAGTTGTTTGCCATGCGGAGGGGAGTATGACTGTACGAGGGTTTACTGGTTCGTCTGCCGTCGCCGGAGAATAACAGCAGGTGTGGGTGAGTAGAGGGAAGGCTAGGCCGGCGATGGGAGTACGGTGGGGCGGTGAGGCCTGCGCGGCAGCAGAGCCGGCCGCGGGGAGGAGGGAGCAGGCAGTCCCGCTGGCGCTTGTTTGAGCGGCTGGAGCAGGAAGAGCAGAGATTGAAGAGGCACGACGGCCATTGGATGGCCATCCGACAGTCACTGCTTGTGCGTCAACCTTTTTTAGAAAAGCCTCAAATCTGTGGAAAACAGCATACAGCCCATCTGCCATTATTTCTAATAATTTACAGCCCATTTGCTAATTATTAAGGTTTTTTTGGAGCCCATGTTCTTTTTGTTAGCATTACAGCGCATATTGTGGCCACGGTTAAAAAATTATACGAAATTTTGCATATTTCGGTGCGGTCCGAACTGTTTTTAATCCTGAAATTTTGACTCACATTCAAACTGATTTTAAAAATAAATATATATCAATATAAAATCCAACAAATTCTCCACGCATAAAAATTAATGTAATTTAAAATCTCAAAATGAAAAAAAAGATATTTGAAACTAATTGCCGGTTTGATGTGTTTTAAAAATGTACAGCCCATTTCTCATTACTGATGGGCCATTTTCTCGGCCAGCTGAATGAAAGCTCTCCTCGTCTTGAAAGATTTGCAGCCCAACAGGCCTGACAAAGCGACTTACTTGGCAAATCACAAAAAAACTGGGCTGTGGCCGTGGACCCAGCTGTCAGCCTCTCCACGTACAGTACTCTTCTGATGGAAGTCGTTCCTTGACCACGTTGACCACGCCGCGCGGAGAGCACCACGGCGGTGGACGACGGCGAGGCCTAGGAAGGGGACGACGCGGAGCCGGGGAAGACGCGGCAGTGGAAGCCCGCGCGGAGAGGAGTACGAGGGTTCACTGGTTCGGTTGCGGTGTGAGGCTGCCGTCGCCGCAGGGCCTGGCCAGCGGTGGGATAGTAGGGGGCGGTGAGGCCTCCGTGGCAGCACAGCCGGCCACGGGAGGCAGGAG
Source organism: Aegilops tauschii subsp. strangulata (assembly GCF_002575655.3). Lineage (NCBI taxonomy): Eukaryota > Viridiplantae > Streptophyta > Magnoliopsida > Poales > Poaceae > Aegilops > Aegilops tauschii. The sequence continues at coordinate 401,415,642 of NC_053035.3, forward strand.
CATGCGGCACGACCGGAGCTGCTTTGGGCGGCTGGAGCAAGAAGACCAGAGGTTGAAGAAGCACTACGGCCGTTGCATGGACATCGTACGGTCACTGGAGCTAGAATCGTTCATATTCACTAAAGTTGACAAAGGCCCCCGTCCCAGTCAACTTAGTAGGCCCACAAGTCAGCCTCCCACCATGGTGGGTCCCAGCTAGTAGGGGGAGTATTCATTTTTTTTGTGCGTAATAAGGAGGCACTTCCTTGCGTGCGAAGATATAGCTGGTGGGTCCGAGCTGTCAGCGGCGGTAACATTTTTTTCGCGAAATATAGAGGCCCTTTCGGTGGGTCCCTGATGTCAGGTGGAGGAATGATTATTTTGCGCGTAATAAGGAGGCATTTCCTTGCGTGCGGCCGTGGACCCAGCTGTCGGCCTCTCCACGTACAATCCACTTCAGATGCATGTCGGTCTTTGACCACGTTGACCAGGCCGCGCCGAGAGCACCAGGGCGGTGGACGACGCGAGGCCTAGGAAGGGAACGACACGGAGGCAGGGAAGACTCGGTAGTTGTTTCCCACGCGGAGGGGAGTACAACTGTACGAGGGTTTACTGGTTCGTCTGCCGTCGCCGCAGAATAACAGCAGGTGTGGGTGAGTAGAGGGATGGCTAGGCCAGTGATGGGAGTACGGTGGGGCGGTGAGGCCTGCGCGGCAGCAGAGCCGGCCGCGGGGAGGAGGGAGCAGGCAGTCCCGCCGGCGCTTGTTTGAGTGGTTGGAGCAGGAAGAGCAGAGATTGAAGAACCACGACGACCGTTGGATGGCCATCCAACAGTCACTGCTTGTGCGTCAACCTTTTTTTTAGGAAAGCCTCAAATCTGTGGAAAACAGCATACAACCCATCTGCCATTATGTCTAATAATTTACAGCCCATTTGCTAATTATTCAGGTTTTTTTGGAGCCCATATTCTTTTTGTTAGCATTACAGCCCATATTGTGGCCACGGTTAAAAAATTATACGAAATTTTGCATATTTCGGTGCGGTCCGAACTGTTTTTAATCCCAAAATTTCGACTCACATTCAAACTGATTTTAAAAATAAATGTATATCAATATAAAATCCAACAAATTCTCCACACATAAAAATTAATGTAATTTAAAATCTCGAAATGAAAAAAAAGATATTTGAAACTAATTGTTGGTTTGATGTGTTTTAAAAATGTACAGCCCATTTCTCATTACTGAAAGCTCTCCTCGTCTTGAAAGATTTGCAGCCCAACAGGCCTGACAAAGTGAGATTACTGTAATAGTGGGACTAGTTGATGAAACATACACTAACAAATAGAAGCACCCTCATTATCTTAATGGGTAAAGTTAGCAACATAGTAGTCTTGCTTAAAGAGAGGTATTAGTTTATTTAATCAGTGCCAATTAGCTCAACTCAACACTCAAAGCATTGCCATTTATCATAGGTTGCAAAACTTTAATGTGCTAAGATAAAGGAGTTTCTCATGACAGTAGCACGATACAAATAGAGATGACAGCAAACTAATATGGGTGAAGGCCTTAGGCCCGTACCAACCTGAGAAAAAAAGCTTATTCATGTAGTCCCATAAGAGATGATAAAGCACTCACTGGAATCACACAATAGTATATATTTTTGTGCACTTCAAATGTATGGTTGAAATCACTCTTGTTTACCAGTGCTGAGATTATATCGAAAGATTATCAAGAACTTCCAGCAGAGTTAAAGCACTGGCTGGGATACAGTTCATTGTATTGTCTTGTGTAGTTCCACTAAAATGTATGATTGGCACAACATGATCCCTGTTTGCACAAGTAGGAACAAGGTGAAACCTTCATTAGCTTAGTGAGAAAGGATAGGAAGACATTAGCATATTACTCAAATAGTAGCATCAAATTGATGATGGACAATACGCAAAACATTGCCTCATTGAACCAATGGCAATAAATTGACATGCAAAACAATAGCACTATTATGTCATGACACTAATAATATTCCCTCCCTGCTCCACCACATGATTCACCTCCATAGACAAACATACACACGTACATGATTCAGCATAGGGTCCTACTAAAGATTTGTTAAACTCCAACAGGAAAATTAGGCAGTAATAAATTAGTGGTACTTAAGTACTCCTAATTAATTAAGTGAGACAGCAGAAGTGGAAGGGCTCCCTGGAGGATCGTCTCACATGTAAGGTAGTCGTTGCCGGAGCCCTTGAATGGCCTCGACTGAGGCCTCTGGCTTCAGCAAGATCGCCTTGGCACTGTTTATTCTTCTTCTCCTTCCTCTTCATGCTCTGCTTCTCTTTCTCCTCACCAGTTGGTGAAACCAAGTACATGATTGGCCTTCTAATTCAGAATTGGTTTTGTCAGTGAGGGAGTACAAGTGTACTAGTAAAAACAACATTATTTTCTCATGGCAGTCGGAAAATAGAGATGAACACATGCATTAAATATCATTCTTACCTAAAGGAAGGTTATGGCGCCAATATGGATGATGAGGATTGGAACACAAGTCTTCCTTTGTGCAGTTCCACCAAAATGAACCAACTGTTCCATTCTGACATTCCAGTTAAACAGCACAAAAGTCACTTCTTTTAAGAAGAGTTTTGTGCAGTGCACCGAAAGGTCACAACAGCAACCAGGTGAATTGGATATCCCTGTTTGCACAAAAAGGCACAGAGGAAACAGTCAGAGTCTCAAACAATTACAGGCAAAAACATTTGGCTAAACTTGTCATGGCTTATAACAGTGGCATGGCTTCATTTTTACCAGGGACATTAGATTAAGAACAACTAAGGCTGCGTTCGGTTCACAGGTTTGGTGCAGGATTTTCGTAGGAACACAATTCCTACGGTATTCTTTCCCTTCCAACCGTTCGGAACACGGGAAAGGTGAATAGTGTTTCATAGGAAAGCTGGTCCGGTAGTACTAATTCCATAGGATTAGAAACATCCACGCGCTGCTCATTTTTTGGGCGGAAGCCCGAGGCAGGCGCTCGCTGCCATGCATTAGACAGGTTGTTGTGCTGTGTTGCCGGAAAAAGAAAATCAACCTATGTGTGGTACGTGAGGTGAGGACAAGAGTAGTCACTGTGCAGCTGAATAAACAAATAGCATCTCATACTTCCAAGCATGCTACTCTAGAAAAACAAATCTGTACATTTCGTAGTCCATCCGAACACATTCTCTTGAGAGTTTCCTCCGGTTCGCTGTTCCATAGTTTTATACCTACATTCCTTTCCTATTCCTCTATTTTCATCAAGACCTATGTTTTCTGCCCCTTTATTCCGAACGGAGCCTAAATATTTGGTATAAGGGCATGGGACAGTGGGTGCACCAGCAGTCCAACACCATGTACGTAAACAGGGGCATAAAGTGGTGATTCATAGTTTGTTGCCCCGAGAAACAAACATCCAAGAAACATATCTGGGTTGGTCCCATTTTTGTTCACTCTAGCCACCTACTCCTATGTGTGGATAGCAAATCTAGTCCTTGTCATACCACTGTGTACAGCGTTACCCCTATATTTCCCTTTTCGACCAAGAGACCGGTTGGATGACCAGTCTATACTACTTTCACTCCCTTTCCTTCCTGTTTGTACCAAGTCCGATGTACTCCCTCCGTTCGGCATTACTTGTCGCAGAAATGGATGTATCTAGATGTATTTTAGTTCTAGATACATCCATTTCCGAGACAAGTAATTCTGAACGGAGGGAGTACATACTAAATTCCCCCACCCCCACTTTATTTCTTGTTTGAACCAAGTACTCCCTCTGTCCGGAATTACTTGTCATCAAAATGGATGTGTCTAGAACTAAAATACATCTAGATAGATCCATTTCAATGACAAGTATTTTCGGACGGAGGGAGTACAAGATTCGACCCCATGAAGTAGCTTTACCTCTAACAATAGAAGAAAAAAATGCGACGTTGGACCATCCGATCGAGAGGGGCTGAGAGGTAGAAAATGATGCACATGCAGCAACGTAGTGAGCTGGGGAAGTAGAGCTAAGGTGGTTTCGAACGAAGATATACCTGAAGGTCGTCGGGATGTGGATAGGTGGGCGGCGGGAGGCCGGATCCGCCCACAGGCAACGACGAAGGGATCGGAGGACCTCTCGCGCCGGCGCTCGGCCAGAGATAACGGTGCGGCCGGCAGTGGGTCTCCTCCCTCGCTGTCGACGACGGCCTAAACGCTGCCCCTCCTCCCCTTCACCGGCGGAGGGGGATACGTCCGGATCTGTAACCAGCGGTGAGGATAGAAAGCCAGTGTTTTTTGAAGGGAGAAAGACAGTGTTACTACCCCTATCTTGTTTAGATCTGGAGAGGATGAGAGTGTGTGAATAGAACAACCCTAGCAAGCAAGCGCGGAGGCTCCGACCTATATATACGTAGTGGGGTAGTTTTCCTTTTTCACTCCATCAAAACAATCGTTTAAAATTGTGTACTACTACATGCCAGGTCGCGGTTTTTTTAGTTGTTGGTTGTTTTTTGAGATAGCTACCCGCTTGTTCCAAGTGTTGTTACGGTGTGCCAGGTCGCACTTTGTATTGTTCAAGTCTGGTACTACAAGTCCCTCCATTAAATGAAGAACCAACCCCTCGTAAAAATTGTGAACAAGCCCACGGCTAAAATTAGCGGAAACGTGGGTTGCCCCAACATGCATTATTATTTATATTTTCTACTCAATCTGTTCGTAAATATAAGTCTTTTTTATAAGCCACACCTAAGACAAGAATTTTTTTATTAGCAGTGAACCCCACATGTCATAGACACAAAAATTGTGGCAAGATTCCCTTAGGCAAGCCAAAGTGTGTCTAACAATTTGAGCAACTCAGGTTAGGCAAGTGTGGGAAAAATAATGTGGCAACATAAGACAAACATAGTCACAATCCAAACAGCCCCGTAATTTTTTGTGACATGCATGAAAATTTGGTTAGTTAAATTTATAGTCAAAATTTGGCAAGGTGCATCAAATCAACACATGCAAGTATCAAAAGGAAAGTCACGGCATGCATGCATGCGTTGTACTCCCTCCGTTTCCAAATTTAAGTCTTTTCAGAGATTGCAACAAGTGACTACATACGAAGCAGAATATGTCTACTCCTACGTACGAAGTAGCCCATTTTAAATGTGTAAAAAGACTTATATCGAGTGCAGTGCTTTGATGTGTGGCGTCAACTCGTACAAGACCGAGAAATTTGATTACTACAACGCCCTCTCCCTCGCGGACTGAGCTCCGGTGCCTTAACTGCACCTGCCTTTGGCTGCATGGCAGGAGGGCCAACCACCTGTTGGGCCCATCTGTCATAGACGCAAAGGCAGGAGAAGTAAGTAGAAGCTTTCGCTACACGCTATCCCTCCCGCACGAGGTGGATGGACATGCATTAGTGGATTTGATACTGTAGAAGTAGGAGTAACATCATTGTTAGTCTTCTCGAAGAGGCGAAGAGCCAAGCGCAGCCCGAACGTGGCAGTTGCGAACGCTCGCGTGGTGCGGTTCCTTGGACTACTAGCCAGGCTCTTGCATGAGACAAAATTGCTATTGTTTAACAATTAAACTCCATTATCCATTGGTTGATACTCATTCTGGATAGGTCCACGCGCTTAGCACCGTTTCCTCCTGGGGTCACCAATGTTTATTTGCTAATTAATAGCATTGCATGCAATGAACCAGCCATTGCAAGTCATTAAAAGCATGCACACCTCCCATCTCTTATTGGTTGATATGTCAAGAAACAAGAAACAAGGTAGAAGTTAATGCACCGCGCCTAAGTGTTTTGGGACTATTTGGTTTTCGTAAGATGACTTACACACCTAGACGGAGGGAGTAGTATAGCCCTGTAAACCGGAAAGGAGTATTTGCCTTTCTAGAGATTTCAACAAGTGACTAGACTACACCGTGTGCAGTACTCCCTCCCTTCCGGTTTATAGGGCTCAAATCTCAAATCTCATGAACCAAGGCATTTTGTGCTTGGAGGAATGTATCTCGTACTTTACAAAACTACCCTAATTAAACTCATGCATTAATTACGTAGTTCTCTCTTTTCCTCTCCGCCTTGGTCGCGGTGCACAATATTGAGCACTCCTATATGACTAGCCGCTCTATCTACATGCGGGACATTTCAAAGCATCCGGGCCCGCGTGCCATCCACCAAATCACAGCGAGGTGCTACAGTCAAGACTCACCTGTCACCCCGGTGTGGCCGTCATGACCCATCATATCACAAAACCCACACCTTTACCAGCAGTGGTAAGGTGGCCTCCAAGTTGGACTGGACGAAGCAACCATCATTTCACTGGAACGCTCGTTCAAGCCCTTTCTTCCCTTTCTTGAAGAAAACCTCACTCCAGGCTACTCACTTCTGCCATTTTTCTTCTGTACCGACGAAGGAAAGGTGGGCGAATCAGTTATGCTGCTATATTTTCATTCCAAGAATCTTCTTTTTGCGAAGCACCGACCGATTCTCACATCCTATTCTTTTCCCGTTTTCATTGCGATTGTGGTTTCCTTTTGATTGCTTTTTGTTTGTCAGTTCATTGATGGATCCTAGAGCACTAGGCAAAGAGTTGCCGGCGGACAACCCACTGGAGACAGCGATCTCCAGGAAACGAGCACCGACCTACGAGTTGACCATGTTGGCGGGCCAACCCATGGAGACGAAGAACTCCACGAAACAAGCACCAGCCAAAGAGTTGAGGACGTTGGAGGACGAACTCCTCAAAGAAAGTTGGAAGAACAGCAAGGGCCCCACCGTGCCTACCCCAGGAACTCTGATTGCCACCTATGTGAGGCTCAAGACCGAGTTTGAGGAGATAGTCGCCATTGAGAAGCAGTATTCCCCTGGCAAGGTGATGGCCCATATCGAGGACGAGGAGATGGCCCCCGGAGGGATGAGATCCCCCGGTGAGCTGCACAAGGTAAAAAATAATGGCTTATTACCATAGTTGTGGTTTTTGATTATTTGGAATGTGCTTGCTAATATGTTAGGGTTGTGCAGGTGCCGGTGGACGTCCTTGATGATTCCGATGTCGTGGCCCGTCCTGTTGGCATCGCCTCGGAGATCGATTCCGATGCCGCTGTCCATCCTGTGGACATCGCCCGAGAGATCGATTCCGATGTCGCGGTCAGTCCTGTGGACATCGCCCCAGAAAACGATTCCCATGCCGCTGTTCGTGCTGTGGTCATTGCCCGAGAGATCGATGACAAGAAATAGTTGGTCACACTAATCCTTCAGGGTAGGTTGCATTACCCTGTGTTTAATTACCAGAACGATGCGTGTTATCAAACCATCTTAGGGCTAGTGCACTGTCTTGTGTGGGCGGATCTTGCTACTTTTGTTTGATAGTGAATCATGCGATGAATCATGCGAACCCTCTCCGAGATATGGAAACAGATGTATCCTCGCCAGCTTTTGATGTAATATATGGCATGCTTAGATGTAAGTTTGAACTGTTTATCATATCAGCAGGGCTTGTTTGATGATTCTTGGTGTTAGTAGGCTAGCTACTGTGCGAGCTATAGTACCTGCAAAACACTCACCGAAGAGAAACATTGGGGCTGATGAGCTCGTGGTAGGCTTATACTTATCCCTCGTCGATCGACCAATAGCCCTAGCTCCTAAAATTGTAGGCTTAGCGATCGATCAGATAATAGTCGACATACATTCAGGCCTCATTTGGTTCATAGGGTTGGAAAATCGTAGCAAAAGTACAAAGAACGTGCAACACAAAAACATAGCAGTGCAGAGATGTACTCCCTTCGTTCCAAAATAGATGACCTAGGCGGGCTAGTTTGGCCTAGTGGGTTTCAGTGATATGACGTGGTATAGTGCCGTCCAGTCTTCGCGTGTGGTAGCAGTATTGCGGGTACAGTAAGTTTTCTTGAAGAAGCGGAATTCAACGAAGTCATGATGGTTCCTTCGTCCGAACAACTTACAGTGGGAAAGGTTGGGCCTGCGATACGACTGGGGTAGACCAGGATAATTTTGTGCATGGCAGGTGGACCAGGATGGTCGACGTCCCACATGTCGGCGAATGAAAGTATTCTTTCCGATATAGAGGACGAGCAACGAGTATTCATTGTTTATCTTTGATGAAAGCTATTGTCTCCACTGTTACGGCGGAGGAGTGTGAAACACGGCAGCCCAGTGAACTTGGCATGTGCACCACTCCCTCCTTCCTCGTGTAATGCCCAGGTTACAACTTTTTCTCACTTTCTCTCTATCTATTTCCTCTCAAAAAATTTTACCTTTCTTTTTTTAAGACACAATTGTTTTTATGCCTTTTTTAGAATTATTTTTTATACCTAGGAGCACGTGTAGAGACGGGCTCTTGCAGAGCCCACTCCTTGACTTTGTCAATGCCTCTCTCTCCTCCACATAAGGAGTACTACTTGCTATGCATGCATGCGGCGGGCAGCTAGCGTCTTGAGGGGCCAGGGCGGTGAGAGCGGTCTCCGGAAGCGGTCTGGACTCCAGCATGGCCCACCTCACATTATCACCATATATTTCTTGGAGTCCATGCGCGGCGGGCGGGCGATCTCTTCTCCCTCCCCCGTTTCTCTCTTCTCAGCCGACGCCCGCCGAGCGATTAGATTTCGGCTATCGACGGTTGATTCAATTACGGTCCCACATGTCAGTGAAATTACAAGACAACGCGTGTCCCCTCTGGTGAGCGGCGTGCGAGCCGGACTGTCGGGGTTGCGACGCGTCGGAGTCGTAAGTGTGCCGCCTTTTCCTTTAGAACTTGCGAAGCGTAACTTTTTCGCATGATCGATCGATAGAAATCCAGGACAAAATGACGAGGGTGGTGCTTTCCCGCTCGTTAGGCGGGCTAGTTCGAGTGATATAACGTGCTATAGTGTCGTCCACTTGCTCCATTTTTATGTAAGCAAGAGTTTACACTCTTACGCGGGAGGATTGCGAAACACCGCAGATCTGATTTTGATCGAGGGATAACTGTTCCCTGTCAAATAATGGAGGATTGTTAGCGATTATAGCATGACAGTTATGGCATCTCCAGCGCTGGCCCACAAATTTACACCGGCATCTATCCGAGGACACTGATGGATGCCATCTGATGCTGCCCGCATACCTTTCGACAACTATATGAACTAACCGGACGAAATTCGTGCAAACAAAGCAAATTTCAAATTAACCGGATGAAATTCATTACATTTCGAAAACTTTTCCTTCAAACTGGACGAAATTCATTACATATTTCGCACAAACCGTACTAAAACCTACTGCAAACCTAATCTAAACGATCGACGGCGCCCGACCACCATGTCCGGCCATGATCACGAGAAAGTCGGCCATTGCCTTTGCCTCCTCCTCATCCGCCTCGATAACCTCCTCCTCCAGAGCGGCGACGACCTACCGTGTACTACTCTTCCTCGCTGCCGGCTGCGCCCGCGGACGCGTGCCAGTTTCGTGGTCATGGCGGCGGAGGGCGGCCGGGGGGTGCCGGCGATCTCCTTCGTTTGCTCCTGCGACAGTACGTCGAAGAGAGCTTTGGAGCGCGCCTGGAGCGGAGCCGCCGATGTCCCTCGTCTGCTCCTGCGACAGTACGTCCAAGAGAGCTTCGAAGCGCCAGGAGGCCATGGTTGAAGTGGTGCCGACATAAGGAAGGGACCGGAGGAGAATAAGTGTGGGTCTTTGGCTATGGCTGGGAGCTGGGGCTCAAGTTAATATAGCGGGCGAATGGCAATGAGCCGCGGCAGATGGATGGGCAACTGGCGCCGGAGTAGGTTCGTCGAGCGTGAATGCGGACGCTGCTTCAGTGACTTAACTGCAGATGCGTTTGGGTTACTGACATGTGGGTGCAGGAAATATGCCCTAGAGGCAATAATAAAGTTATTATTATTTCCTTATATCATGATAAATGTTTATTATTCATGCTAGAATTGTATTAACCGGAAACATAATACATGTGTGAATACATAGACAAACAGAGTGTCACTAGTATGCCTCTACTTGACTAGCTCATTGATCAAAGATGGTTGTGTTTCCTGGCCATAGACATGAGTTGTCATATGATTAACGGGATCACATCATTAGGAGAATGATGTGATTGACTTGATCCATTCCGTTAGCTTAGCACTCGATCGTTTAGTATGTTGCTATTGCTTTCTTCATGACTTATACATGTTCCTATGACTATGAGATTATGCAACTCCCGTTTACCGGAGGAACACTTTATGTGCTACCAAACGTCACAACATAACTGGGTGATTATAAAGGTGCTCTACAGGTGTCTCCAAAGGTACTTGTTGGGTTGGCGTATTTCGAGATTAGGATTTGTCACTCCGATTGTCGGAGAGGTATCTCTGGGCCCACTCAGTAATACACATCACTATAAGCCTTGCAAGCATTTTGACTAATGAGTTAGTTGCGGGATGATGTATTACGGAACGAGTAAAGAGACTTGCCGGTAACGAGATTGAACTAGGTATCGAGATACCGATGATCGAATCTCGGGCAAGTAACATACCGATGACAAAGGGAACAACGTATGTTGTTATGCGGTCTGACCGATAAAGATCTTCGTAGAATATGTAGGAACCAATATGAGCATCCAGGTTCCGCTATGGGTTATTGACCGGAGAGGTGTCTCGGTCATGTCTACATAGTTCTCGAACCCGTAGGGTCCGCACGCTTAACGTTATGATGACAGTTATATTATGTGTTTATATGTTTTCGTGTACCGAAGGTTGTTCGGAGTCCCGGATGTGATCACGGACATGACGAGGAGTCTCGAAATGGTCGAGACATAAAGATTGATATATTGGAAGCCTATGTTTGGATATCGGAAGTGTTCCGGGTGAAATCGGGATTTTTCCGGAGTACCGGGAGGTTACCGGAACCCCCCGGTAACTTAATGGGCCTTAGTGGGCCTAGGTGGAAGAGAGGAGAGGAGGCCAGGGCAGGGCCGTGCGCCCCTCCCCCTAGTCCGAATAGCACAAGGAGAGAGGGGGCGGCTGTAACACCCCGGATGTAACTTGCCATATTTGTAACTCCGACTCTTGCCATTTTCGGCTATGTGTTATGATATTCCCTCCGTGGTCGGGTTTTGTTTTTCGTTTTGCTTTTTGTTCATGTCATGCATACCATATCATGTCATCATGTGCATTACATTTGCATACGTGTTCGTCTCATGCATCCGAGCATTTTCCCCGTTGTCCGTTTTGCAATCCGATGCTCCTATCTCCTCCGGCGCATCCCTCTTGTTTTCTTTCGTGAGCGGGTGTCAAACTTTCTCGGAATGGACCGAGGATTGTCAAGTGGCCCGAGTATACCACCCGGAGACCATCGGTCAAGTTTCGTTCCATTTGGAGGTCATTTGATACTCCAACGGTTAACCGGGCATCCGCAAAGTCCTTCTGTGTGTTGCAGAAAAACCTCCTCAAAAAACAGCCCAAAACCCACCAAACTCTCTTCCATGCTCTAGGTCGTTCGATCACGATCGTGTGGGCGAAAACCACACCTCATTTGGAGCCTCCTAGCTCCCTCTACCTATTTATAAGTGAGACCCCGAGATTACATTCGCAGTCGAAACCCTAGAAGATCCCCTCGCGCCGCGCCGGACGCGTCCAGCGCCGCCGGATGAAATCGCCACCGCACCCGCAGCCAATCCGGGGCCGACACGTGTCGCCGCCGCCACCTCCACCGCGCCGGCCCGCCCGGCCCACCGCGGGCCCGCCGCCGCCCGACGCGCCTGCCCCTCCGCCTGCGCCAGCCGCCCTCGAGCCGCGCCCGTCGCCTCCTGCCGGTCACCGCCGCCTGCCCGCACGCCGGCCGGCCGCCGCCTCGCCGTCGGTCGCCGCCGCGCGGATCCCCGCCGCCGCGGCTCCTCTTCCCCCGCGCCGCCGTCCTCTCCCTCCGGCCGCCCGCCTCCTGTTCTCTCCCGTCGCCGGCCCGAGCTCGAGGAGCTCCTCAGATCTCGATCGACTCTGTGAGCGTTGACTTTTTCCCGTGCCATTTTTTCTTCCAAGTCATATTTTCTACAGCAAGTGCTCATGTTCCTCGTTGCATAACTGCTTGCACGTAGCTCCGATTCGCGCGTGTAATATGTCAACTTGTTCGTCTCGTGATGCTCTTCATTTTGTTCAATTGCACCATGTTCATTAGAGGTCATCTTGATGCCCAAATCTCTGTTGCAAGAGGGCTAGTTGCTGTTATCTGCTGGTTCTTAACAGAACTTGGAGATTTGTCATTTTTGTAACATTTAATCTGTGCATCTTATGGGCATGAGCTCCACATGTGTTTTGTTGTATGCCATACCATATTTCCAGTGCTGTATTCCGTGTATTTTTTTAATCTCTGTCGTGACTAGCACAAGCATGCAAAGTAGGCTCCGTAATGTTTCTGATTTCAGGGACTTGTCTGCTGTTATTTTCTTGCCATGTAAACTTGATGCTATAGAGATATCCATGCATATTTTGGAGATGTTCAGTAAGGATGTTTTGTAGATATAGTTGTAATTGATCCATTCCTGCCCTTGTTTCCAATTATGGAGTACCATAGCATGACTCAATCTTGCTCTACGTTTGCTATAAAATATTTCTGTCAGATTCTTAACATGATATTCTTTTTTGCCAAGCTTGTTGTAGTTGATCCATACATGCTATGCTCTTGTTCTTGCCATGGATATCTTCATAAACATGCCATTTTGCTGTAGGTATGCTTTTTTTGTCATGCGTTGCTTTGTGATGAGTGCATCAAGCTCACAAACATGCCTTCATATTGTTGTTTCTGCCATGCTCTGAAACCTGATAACGAAACTTGCTATGTTCACATGCTTGCCATCATATCTTCTGGTCCTTTTTGGCTTATGGTCAGTAAGGGACTTTTGTCATTTGCATTTAGTAGAATACTTCCATGCCTTGTTTTACTATGTTAAGTTCCTGTAGCATGTTGAATTCGTGCTCTGAACATTGCTACCTGATGCTGTTTTCTACCATGTCCAGTTATCTTTTGCACTTTTGCCATGCTTGTTTGAGCTTGATATGTTGTGATCTAGCCGTAGCTCAGTGTTCATCTTTTGTCAAGCATCTCCTGTAGATTACTGACATGTGCTTTGTTGCTATGTTGGAGTGCTGTAGCATTGTTGCTTGTTGCATTTTAAGTGCTATCATGCTGTTAATCGCAGATTCGCGTCATTCTTGTTTTGCTTGCCATTTGCAAACCGTGCATCCGTTTCCGGTGATCTTTATATCGATTTCGACCGAAATCATCTCATCTTTCCAGTGGCATGCTTGGTTTGCCAAGTTACTGCCTTTTTCATCATTTTCCTTCCGGAGCACGCATATGCATCGCATATCATATCTTGCATATCATACATGTTTTGCATCATGTTGCTTGTGCATTTCTCGTGGTTGATTGTGGTTCCGTTTCTTTGTGTTCTTGTCTTGGGTAGAGCCGGGAGACGAGTTCGTGAACGAGGAACCTGTTGAGTACGCTTACGAGGATCAAGCTTTCGACAACTCTGAGAACCTTGCAGGCAAGATGACCACCCCTCGAAATCACTTCTATCTTTGCTTTGCTAGTTGTTCGCTCTATTGCCATGTTGCGCTACCTATCACTTGCTATATCATGTCTCCCATCTTTTCATGTCAGCCCTAACCATCCTTTCCTAGCAAACCGTTGTTTGGCTAAGTTACCGCTTTTGCTCGGCCCTTCTTATAGCGTTGCTAGTTGCAGGTGAAGTTGAAGTTTGTTCCATGTCGGAACATGGATATGTTGGAATATCACAATATCTCTTATTTAATTAATGCATCTATATATTTTGGTAAAGGGTGGAAGGCTCGGCCTTATGCCTGGTGTTTTGTTCCACTCTTGCCGCCCTAGTTACTGATATACCGGGATCATGTTCCTTGAGTTTGCGTTCCTTACGCGGTCGGGTGATTTATGGGACCCCCTTGACAGTTCGCCTTGAATAAAACTCCTCCAGCAAGGCCCAACCTTGGTTTTACCATTTGCCGCCTAAGCCTTTTCCCCCGGGTTTTCGCGAGCCCGAGGGTCATCTTTATTTAAACCCCCGGGCCAGTGTTCCTCTGAGTGCTGGTCCAAACTAGAGCCACTTGCAGCGCCACCTCGGGGAAACTCGAGGATTGGTTTTAGCTGTACGTAGTGTTCATCCGGTGTGCCCTGAGAACGAGATATGTGCAGCTCCTATCGGGATTTATCGGCACATTCGGGCGGCTTTGCTGGTCTTGTTTTACCATTGTCGAAATGTCTTGTAAACCGGGATTCTGAGACTGATCGGGTCTTTCCGGGAGAAGGTTTATCCTTCATTGACCGTGAGAGCTTATGATGGGCTAAGTTGGGACACCCCTGCAGGGTATTATCTTTCGAAAGCCGTGCCCGCGGTTATGAGGCAGATGGGAATTTGTTAATGTCCGGTTGTAGAGAACTTGTCACTTGACCCAGTTAAAATACATCAACTGCGTGCGTAGCCGTGATGGTCTCTTCTCGGCGGAGTCCGGGAAGTGAACACGGTTTGAGTTATAAATGACGTAAGTAGGAGTTCAGGATCACTTCTTAGTCATTGCTAGTTGACGACCGTTCCGTTGCTTCTCTTCTCGCTCTCATTTGCGCAAGTTAGCCACCATATATGCTTATTGCCGCTGCAGCTCCACCTCATTACACCATCCTTTCCTATAAGCTTATATAGTCTTGATCTCGCGGGTGAGATTGCTGAGTCCTCGTGACTCACAGATTCTACCAAAACAGTTGCAGGTGCCGACGATGCCAGTGCAGATGATGGGATCAATCTCAAGTGGGAGTTCGATGAGGAACGTGGTCGTTACTATGTGTCTTTTCCTGATGATCAGTAGTGGAGCCCAGTTGGGACGATCGGGGATCTAGCATTTGGGGTTATCTTATTTGCATCTGGATTTTGACCGTAGTCGGTCTATATGTGTGTATTTTGGATGATGTATGAATTATATTCATGTATTGTTTGAAGTGGCGATTGTAAGCCAACTCTTTATCCCATTCTTGTTCATTACATGGGATTGTGTGAAGATGACCCTTCTTGCGACAAAACCACTATGCGGTTATGCCTCTAAGTCGTGCCTCGACACGTGCGAGATATAGCCACATCATGGGCGTTATAGCGGCGCCCCCCTTCCTTCCTCCCCTCCACCTTTTCCCCCTTCCTCTCCTAGTCCAACATGGAAAAGGGGGGAGTCCTACTCCCGGTAGGAGTAGGACTCCTCCTGGCGCGCCTCTCCTCCTTGGCCGGTGGCCTCCCCCTTGCTCCTTTATATACGGGGGCAAGGGGGCACCTCTAGACACACAATTGATCATTTATCTCTTAGCCGTGTGCGGTGCCCCCCTCCACCATATTACACCTCGATAATATCATAGCGGTGCTTAGGCGAAGCCCTGCGTCGGTAGAACATCAACATTGTCACCACGCCGTCGTGCTGACGAAACTCTCCCTCAACACTCGGCTGGATCGGAGTTCGAGGGACGTCATCGAGCTGAACGTGTGCTGAACTCGGAGGTGCCGTGCGTTCGGTACTTGATCGGTCGGATCGTGAAGACGTACGACTACATCAACCGCGTTGTGTTAAAAGCTTCCGCTATCGGTCTACGAGGGTACGTGGACAACACTCTCCCCCTCGTTGCTATGCATCACCATGATCTTGCGTGTGCGTAGGAATTTTTTTGAAATTACTACGTTCCCCAACAGTGGCATCCGAGCCAGGTTTTATGCGTTGATGTTATGCACGAGTAGAACACAAGTGAGTTGTGGGCGATATAAGTCATACTGCTTACCAGCATGTCATACTTTGGTTCGGCGGTATTGTGAGATGAAGCGGCCCGGACCGACATTACGCGTATGCTTACGCGAGACTGGTTTCACCGTTGCGAGCACTCGTTGCTTAAAGGTGACTGGCGGGTGTTTGTCTCTCTCACTTTAGTTGAACCGAGTCTGGCTACGCCCGGTCCTTGTGAAGGTTAAAACAGCACCAACTTGACAAACTATCGTTGTGGTTTTGATGCGTAGGTAAGAACGGTTCTTGCTAAGCCCGTAGCAGCCACGTAAACTTGCAACAACAAAGTAGAGGACGTCTAACTTGTTTTTGCAGGGCATGTTGTGATGTGATATGGTCAAGATGTGATGCTATATTTTATTGTATGAGATGATCATGTTTTGTAACCAAGTTATCGGCAACTGGCAGGAGCCATATGGTTGTCGCTTTATTGTATGCAATGCAATCGCCATGTAATTGTTTTACTTTATCACTAAGCGGTAGCGATAGTCGTAAAAGCAATAGTTGGCGAGACGACAACGATGCTACGATGGAGATCAAGGTGTCGCGCCGGTGACGATGGTGATCATGACGGTGCTTCGGAGATGGAGATCACAAGCACAAGATGATGATGGCCATATCATATCACTTATATTGATTGCATGTGATGTTTATCTTTTATGCATCTTATCTTGCTTTGATTGACGGTAGCATTATAAGATGATCTCTCACTAAAATTTCAAGATAAAAGTGTTCTCCCTGAGTATGCACCGTTGCGGAAGTTCTTCGCGCTGAGACACCACGTGATGATCGGGTGTGATAGGCTCTACGTTCAAATACAACGGGTGCAAAACAGTTGCACACGCGGAATACTCAGGTTAAACTTGACGGGCCTAGCATATGCAGATATGGCCTCGGAACATTGAGACCGAAAGGTAGAGCGTGAATCATATAGTAGATACGATCAACATAGTGATGCTCACCATTGAAAACTACTCCATTTCACGTGATGATCGGTTATGGTTTAGTTGATTTGGATCACGTAATCACTTAGATGATTAGAGGGATGTCTATCTAAGTGGGAGTTCTTAAGTAATATGATTAATAGAACTTAAATTTATCATGAACTTAGTACCTGATAGTATCTTGCTTGTCTATGTTAATTGTAGATAGATGGCCCGTGCTGTTGTTCCGTTGAATTTTAATGCGTTCCTTGAGAAAGCAAAGTTGAAAGATGATGGTAGCAATTACATGGACTGGGTCCGTAACTTGAGGATTATCCTCATTGCTGCACAGAAGAATTACATCCTGGAAGCACCGCTGGGTGCCAGGCCTGCTGCAAGAGCAACACCAGAAGTTATGAACGTCTGTTAGAGCAAAGCTGATGACTACTCGATAGTTCAGTGTGCCATGCTTTACGGTTTAGAACCGGGTCTTCAACAACGTTTTGAACATCATGGAGCATATGAGATGTTCCAGGAGTTGAAGTTAATATTTCAAGCAAATGCCCGGATTGAGAGATATGAAGTCTCCAATATGTTCTACAGCTGCAAGATGGAAGAGAATAGTTCTGTCAGTGAGCATATACTCAAAATGTCTGGGTATAATAATCACTTGATTCAACTGGGAGTTAATCTTCCGGATGATAGCGTCATTGACAGAATTCTTCAATCACTGCCACCAAGCTACAAGAGCTTCGTGATGAACTATAACATGCAAGGGATGAATAAGACAATTCCCGAGCTCTTCGCAATGCTAAAGGCAGCGGAGGTAGAAATCAAAAAGGAGCATCAAGTGTTGATGTTTATATGTTTTGATGTACCGAAGGTTATTCGGAGTCCCGGATGTGATCACGGACATGACGAGGAGTCTCGAAATGGTCGAGACATAAAGATTGATATATTGGAAGCCTATGTTTGGACATCGGAAGTGTTCCGGGTGAAATCGGGATTTTTCCGGAGTACCGGGAGGTTACCGGAACCCCCCGGTAACTTAATGGGCCTTAGTGGGCCTAGGTGGAAGAGAGGAGAGGAGGCCAGGGCAAGGCCGCGCGCCTCTCCCCCCCCCTAGTCCGAATAGGACAAGAAGAGAGGGGCCGGCGCCCCCTTCCTTCCTCCCCTCCACCTTTTCCCCCTTCCTCTCCTAGTCCAACATGGAAAAGGGGGGGAGTCCGCCTGGCGCGCCTCTCCTCCTTGGCCGGCGGCCTCCCCCTTGCTCCTTTATATACAGGGGCAAGGGGGCACCTCTAGACAGACAATTGATCATTGATCTCTTAGCCGTGTGCGGTGCCGCCCTCCACCATATTACACCTCGATAATATCGTAGCGGTGCTTAGGCGAAGCCCTGCGTCGGTAGAACATCAACATTTTCACCACGCCGTCGTGCTGACGAAACTCTCCCTCAACACTCAGCTGGATCGGAGTTCTAGGGACGTCATCGAGCTGAACGTGTGCTGAACTCGGAGGTGCCGTGCGTTCGGTACTTGATCGGTCGGATCGTGAAGACGTACGACTACATCAACCGCGTTGTGTTAAACGCTTCCGCTATCGGTCTATGAGGGTACGTGGACAACACTCTCCCTTCTCGTTGCTATGCATCACCATGATCTTGCGTGTGCGTAGGAATTTTTTTGAAATTACTACGTTCCCCAATAGTGGGCCCAACGGGCATCTGGCCCGCATGTCAGTGACACACCAATTGCACTTACAGTTAAGTCCGGTGAATGTGGCATTGACATTCTGGAGAGACGGTGACCGTTTCAGGCGGGAAGCGCGCGCTAGCGATGGAAGGGGTTTCGGTGTGCAGTGGCACTAAGATCGATCACTCACGATATTACATACTCCGTACCATACTACCATAGTACCCTCTCTAGCTTAGGCTGTTTTATAGATTGTCGTTGTGATGGATGATATACATGAGCAAGGCGGTCCGAGTATGACCGTTGGTGTTGACCCAGGTGAATATATGCTCGGCGTTCGCGTAGGCCTCCATCAAACGTCTAAACAGTAATGTCAGGCACTGCTGGGGCGCGCAGGTGATGGGCTCGCCGTTTGTGTTGCGCGATGAGCAGGACTTTGATTTAGAGGGCGACATGCATGCATTAGCATGCTCTCACAGCGTGAGCGTGAGTGTCTGACGCGAAGTATTTCATTTTCATTTGGCTGATGAGGGTGCGTTGCAGCGATGAGTGTGTGGTTTGATTCCCCACATACGCATAATTTTGGTTTTTACATTATTTCTTTCTCCATTGACAGGTAGGCCCGCGTAGATAGATAAAGAACACGAGCTGATGAGGCGCATGCAGACTGTTTGACTGGTCAACCAGACAAATACGGAGCTATACGCTGAGCCAGTGACCGTATAATCACCATATCTCGTATACAATGATCAAAGTGAGCTATCAAGACAAGTTCGATGACCGCCAATGCATTTTACTCTGTAATAAATGACCAGGATTGAAGGGGAATCCAAATTTGATTCGTCTTCTGTCCTTCAGCTCTTGACAAACCAATGCACTATACGGTTGTCCAGCCACTCCACCCCAGAGCTCTCACCAAGCGTCGTTCATGCCACCGCGCCGCACACTGCATCCCGCCGCGCCGAGTTCCTCGCCGCCCACGACCGCACACAAAATGGTAGGGAAGCGATGGCATCCCGCCGTGCCGAGTTCATCGCCGCTCGCGACCTCACAACTATGTGGGAGGAATTTGAAGATGCCAAGGCCGAATGGGCGGTAGAGCAAGAGGCGGCCAAAGCCGCACAGAGGGAGCGGAAAAGTCAGAAAGCACTCAAGAAAAGAGAGGCCCGCCGCCGCAAGAAAGAAAAGGACGCACGCGCTGCTGCGGAGAGGTCGGCGGAGATCCAAGCACGGTGGGGTGTCGCCGGCAAAGCCGGGAAGGAGAACGACGGCGTCTGGCCAGCATGTGAGAAGTAGTAGTACTAGTAGTTAGTGTGTGTGTCTGTGTCTGAGTACGAGCATGTACCAATACTACTAGTTAATACTGTAGTTTTTAGAGAAAATTACCAGTACATTAGCCTAGACTAAATGGAAAAATTCCTATCCTAAGCATCAAATGGCATCTCTTTCTCTATAGGAATTGAGATGCATGTCATCTCACTTCCTATGATTTTCATATTCCTATCCTATGAACGAAAGGAGGCCTCTGTTGGAGTAACTACTGTAGCTAGCAGTACTGCTGGTACAGTAGTTTTCTTCAAGAAGCGGAATTCAACGAAGTCATGATGGTTCCTTCGTCCGAGCAACTTCAAAGTGGGAAGTGGGCATGTGATTTGACGGCTCATTAGTCATTGTTACTGCGGCGCGACGACCTAGGTGACTCTCCCTTGGAGTTCTGCGTGCATGGCAAGTGGACCAGGATGGTCGACGTCCCACTTGTTGGCGAACGGAAGTATTCTTTCCGATATCGAGGAGCAAGGAAACCGCGTGGTATAGTATCACTGCTGATTGGTTCGCAAAAAAATAGTATCACTACCGATTTATAATTATTTTTTATTTCTAATGAATGCTAGCATTTCAACTCTTACGACGAAGGGTGCCAAACACGGCACGTGCTGGATGTCCCACACGTCAGCGAAAGGAGTGGGATATGAACAGCGTGGTAGAGCCCAGCGTAAAAAAACAGCGTGGTAGAGCGTCTTCACTTCTTCCACTTCTGGGTCAGAGACCACACGTAGTAGTACTTAGTGGTATGAATGATACAAGTGCGACCTGGAGAGAAAGACACGTCTAGTTGGAAGGTCTCGGGGCATACACGTAAACAAATATAAAACTTATTATGTGCCTCCAACTAATATAGTAGTAGTAGAGTACTTAGGCACGTACTCCATAACATCACCGTGCATTGCACGTACAACATTTAGTGGTAGTACATAGTAAGAGACAAATGCCGCCCAAGAGTTCCCTTCTCGACCTACTTTTGGGTGTTTGGTAGAGTGTATGGAGGGTGCATGAGTCCACACTAGTTTAGCACAAATACACTAGAAGCATGCATGAAGAGGGGTGTTGAGTTGAGCATGCATGAAGAGGGAACAACTATGCTGAGACGAGAACGCAACTAAACACGCCCTAAATGCCAGGCATGTTCATACCATTTGTGCCTTTCTACTTCACTTACTGCGCTACATTACTCAGGTTCGTACGTCCACTCCTGGGTACATGTCCGTCTCGTAGTTCCAGTCCCACATGTTCTTCATATAGATGGAGCGATCCTTGCATAACACGTGCACCTTGACGCAAGATGTCTCGCGTGTTGGCAAAAGGATGAACAAAGCTCACGTAAAAAAATAGAGTGGAAGAACATAGATTCCGGACGACCGAGAAGGAGCAAGGAACCTCGTGGTGGAGCGTCTGCACTCATAATATTTAATATCATTCAGCGATATAAAATTAACCAATCATCTCCACAGTGTACTGGAAGAGTACGAAACACGGCAGCCCAGTGTAGTTACATCATACTAATACATGGCTAACCCACGCTATCACCATATTTCTTGGCTTCCGTGCGACACCTATCTCTAGTAATCCAGCAACCTGTATCGCTTCTCCCTCCTCGTCTCTATCAAAGTGCGGTGTGGTGGCGTTTCTGCCATCTATTGAGGTCGGTTAACTATCACATGTTAGCGACATGCCAAGAGCATTCTAAAAAAAATTCCTTTCACGTTCCGTTTTCAAAAAGAAAAAAAAATACTTTCACGTACGAATTTGCCTGTATGCTTTGAGCGACTTGCATGTCCTATACTGCTCCTGTTCGATACTCTAACTTAGCTAGAGGTTAGACTAACTCATGACTAACCCTGAACTAACTGTAGCCAAAGAGGTGTTTGGGTGACAGGGTTAGATTGACAATAAATGCACTTCATGGAGAGAGAAAGGTGATTTTTCAGTGGTCCCAATGAGAACTATCTCCAGTTAGCACCTCTTGGGTGGGATAGTTTTTTTGGTGGGTTCGGTGCAACTTGCTCCAATTTTGTGACACCCAAATTTTATTTGGATTTTTCAAAAAAAATTATTTGACTTGAGGGAGGTGATTTAAAATTTTTCTTCAAAAGAACTCTTCCTTTCAAATAATTTTTTTGGCAAGAGTTTTATTTGGATTCACCCAAGATGTGTTTTTGGTCTTGGAGGTCCTTGCTTTTCATTTGGACGCAAGACAAAATACTTTTCACTTGAGAAAATGCCTTTTGAAAATCTCTTTGAAATTTGCACTATGGCTTTTGGAATAATCCTTTGCCACTTTCAACATTTCTCTCTTGCCATGGCCTTAGTGCAAATACTCTCTCCTAAACCTTCCCTCACCTTTGGATCATGAGTTGCATCAAATCCAGCAAGTTGAACCTCCCCATATGATTATTTTCCATTTAAATCTTATTCAAACAAATTTCTGTCTTCTATTCTAGCCATTGGTGATTTACAAAGGAGCTACACTTTCTGCTTTGATTTTTGCCCCCAAACCTTTTTCCCTTCCTAGTCCTTTGAACCCTCAACCAAGATCCATGAAGGTCCACTGGTCTTCAGTTCAAATTTTTCAAACTACACTTGCTGCAAGTTTGGACCAGATTTGTCAAATTTGGTGAAATTCATTCAAATCCTTCTCCAAAAATTCCAAGTAGAATCAGGCAGCCTCTGGGTGCATTGAGTGGTCACCTCACCAAGTACCAGCTCCAGGAAAAAATTTCTCATTGCCAAATCATTCTGTCGAACACGTGCAGTGCATTGTCAATGTCAAGTTCAGTAAAGTTCAGAGAACATTTCAGTGCACTGTCAATTTCTTCAGAGCTTGTTGTCGATCTCGACAGTGCCCCGATGTCGCCTTGCTCCCCGTACCCTC